>NW_003101682.1:3586464-3819383 GCF_000003855.2 Blastomyces gilchristii SLH14081
TATTGTATAATGCATCAATGCATTACAATATGCTCGGGATTTTCATTTTCATTGCAGAATGAGCACTCTGTGAGTCAAAATCTATCATCAAATCTTTGTATATAGGATTTGAAATAACCATGTCCTAGTTTCAGCTGAATTATAGATGAGAATATTTTCTTTTTACATTTAATTAAACAAGATTTCCACTTTGATTTTATCTCAAATCTTGAATAATGTATGCTCTTCTTTTGTTTCTGCCAGCTTTCATTTCACTTATTTAAACAAGATTCTTTTAACTTTCTCTTTATAAAAGATCAGAACACTGTTTTTTGAATAGATCTGCTTAATTCTGCACCTCTTTTTACAGCTGAATCAGCCAATTCATTGTCATGAATAATTATATGAGCAGAAACTTAATACAGATAAATTATCAGTTTTGATGTTCTTCTCTTTTGAATTTTCAAAACAGAGTTTAAAATCAGGTCAAGATTCATTTAATTATTATGAATCTGACTATTTCTAAGTCTTTTTAAAGCAGCTTGACTATCAGAGAATATTCATGTCTCTTTCAAACTATTTCCTCTTTTATAAGATTTTATTTCAATGAGATTGAAAGCTTTCACTATTGCAAATAGTTCAGCATCAAAGACTTAAGATTCACAGTCTAAATTTCAGAAATCTGAGATAAAATTGATATTATCTTCTGTATAAGCAATGCCTGCATCTAATCTATTCAAATTCTCATTTTTTGAGTCATCTGAGTAAATCAGAATAGAGTCTTTTATATTAATTGTAGAGATCTTCTTTAAATGCTGTTTATATTCTCTCTTTTTAGATAGTTCACTTATTTGTAAGTCTATGAGAGATTTCAGCTTTTCTCTTCAGAGAGATATCTTCTCATGATTAATTTTCTCAACATTTAATGAAGAAAATTGATTCTTAATAACTGAACATAGTCTATACAGTTGAGAGAGCATTTTCTTTAAAGCATTATTCTCATTTCAATCAAGAAATCTATTTCAATTCAGTTCATTTGCTGAGTTAACTGATAAAAATGAAGAAGAGACTCTTTCTCTGATTATATAATTTGAGCTCATCTTCATAACTCTCAGAGTATAGTTTATACAGGCCTTTTCAAATTAAATAGTAGAAGATGGAATTGACACTTCAATTTTCATTGCTTTCATAGAAGATGATTTGAATGCTCTCAGAATGCTTGTCAAAGCTCTGTTTTATAGACTCTGAAAGAGTTTAGTGAAGTGATCTTAATTGTTTCATCAAACTTAAACTTCATAATCAGCTACTGAGATAATACAGGCTATGTATAACTGTCTCATAGTCTGAAAGAATAGACCTCTCTCAGTATTTGATAGTCTGATTATACTATTCAGCAGTCTCTCTGTCTTGATGATTCTTTGTTGAATATGATATTTAAAATTCAACTTGGAGTTTAATCATACTCCTAGTTATTTGACATTCAAACTGGGTTTAATCTCTTTATTTAAAAGAGTTAGACTTAGTTCTTTCTCATTAAATCTGGGAAAAAAGTGAATTAACTCAGTTTTATTCATATTAAATTGAATTAGATTGATATCTGCTCTAACAAAGATTTTCTTTACTACTTTCTTAATCACTTCTAAATTCTCTTTGATTATCTTTGAACTGTAGAGTAGATCAATATCATCTATATAACTTGAAGATCTCACTATTTTCATCTCTCTATTCTTGAATAGATATGCAGTGTATATTGCAAATAAAACAGATGAGATTGAAGATTCTTGTTATACTTCTATTTTTATCTCAGATTTATCTTGTTTTCTTTCATCAAAAAATAGTTGTATAATTCTTTTAGATATGAAATAATTAACTGATTTTATTAGAGAAAGTGACAGTTTTAATATCTTCAAAGTTTGAATCATCTTAGACTTTGAAACATGATCAAATGCATGTTTTATATCAATAAAAACTGCAGTTGAGATCAGGTCTTCATGCTTTGCTACTTGAATATCATGAATAACTGAGACAGTATCAATTGCAGAACATTGTTTTCTATCTTTCATTTATTCATTAAATAGAAGAGAATTACTAATAGAGCTTATAAAAGATAATTTAGTAGCTATTATCTTTTCTAGAATTTTTCTCAAACAGTTCAACAGAGATATTACTTTATATGACTTAGAAATTGAAGCTTTTCAATTAGATTTTGTAAGAATTACTTCAGTAGCTTCTCTCCAGCATTCAGAATGATAATCATTTTTTAAGAGATTGAAAAAGAGCTCAAAATATTCATGCGTCAAGTAGGAATATGTGTTTTAAATAATCAAGTGATTAATTGAATCAGGCCTTGCAGCAGTTTTAATTGAACTTGAGAATATTACTGACTCTAGTTCATCACATGTACACTGAGGCCATTCCCAGTTATTTTCATCAATATATTCATGAAATGACATATTCTTCTCTTCTAAATATGATGAGTTTTGAAAGAGAATTCTTATAAATGCTTGATATTTTTCCTTAAAAGAGTTTGCTGTATACAATTCATTCTGAAATTCATATTCTAAGATTGAAAGCTTTGCTACACTTCTTATTTTAGTATAGTTGAAGGCTTTAAAAACTTCTTTTTCTTATACTTCTTCAAGAAATTTGTTTCAGTAATCTGTTTTGACTTTTTTAATATCTGAAAAATATTCATTTTGAATAGCTTTGAACTCTTCATCAGATATTAAGTTATTCTTTCAATCTCTTTTAGCAGTGACTAATTGCTTTCTTTTAAAAGTAATATTCTCATTTCATCAAGGTTTGAAATACTCAGAAGACTTTTTCTTTGAAATATTTTCTTCAATAGTTGTTAGAAGAATAGATGTAATCAGCTTTACTCTATTTTCAAGTATTTCATTTGAGATATCTTGACTTTGATTTCAATAGAGCTCACTCTGTCTTTCAGATTTCAGCTGTTTTTCTCTTTCTTCAACTGCTTTTCAATCAGCTTTTTCAAAGTTATACTGATTAGAGAGAAGAGAATTTTCACTTCTTTGTTTTTCACTCAGTTCAATATCAAATTGAATGATCTCATGACCTGATCCTGAGGTTTCATTTGAATCAATAAACCAGTTTATAAGTCTTTTTTCAATTTGATTTTATGACATGAAAGTTAGATCTATAATAGATTTCTGTTTCATGCCTTTTCTAAAGAATGTTTATTGATCAGACTTGTTAACTAAATCTATTGAATGCTCAAAAGTTCATTTAATCAGTTTATCTGCTCTTACTGCTCTTGTGCACTCTGAGTTTCATCAGAGATGATGTGTATTGAAGTCTTCTACAATTATAGAGTTTTTTAAGAGAGTTATATTCAAAAATTCTCTGTTAATTATTCAGATATTGTTATTTTCTTTCAATGACTTTTCATTATAGATATTTATAAGTTGAATAGTATCAAACTCATTATCTTTATCTATAATGTCACTTACTAGAATATCAGAGTCAGATATGATATTAAATCTCAGATTAAATTAATATCTTAATCTTTTTCTCTCATAGATCACTACTCTTGATTTTATCTCAGATTTTTCAGAAAGAAAGCAGTAATAGCTTGAATGAGAAATGATGTACTTTTGCTCAGTATCAAAGTTTGATTCTTGAAGAAGTACAAAGTCAACTTTTTATTTAAATACAATCTGAAGATAAGAATAAATGCAATTTGAGTTTCTATTGATATTGTTTTGAATAAATGTAATTTTTGAAGAGTTTTTAAACTTTTTTTGTTATTTTTGTTGTACATTCATACTAAAAGAGAGTGAAGATAGAGTAGAATTTAATCACTATTATCAGATAGTAGATTATAACTATTTTGAAATGCAGAAATCTTAACTGCTTGCATTCTATCTAGTTTATTATCAGAGTCATTTCTCAATTCTCTAATCTTAACAGGTGTTTGAGAATTCAAATTCTGTTTACATTTAGCTGAAGAATTGAAGTTTGAAGATCTAGATAGTTGAGAGTTTCTTCTTTTTAAGCTTACAGTTACAGATTTACTAGCTTGACTTTTCTCTTCAGTTTTAGATTCACTTTGAGCTTCATCTTTTCTCCAGTTCTTCTGAGTTCTTGAAGTAAATACACATTCTTTTAAGCTAGATGCATGTTTTTCTTTGCAATTGAAGCACTTAAGCAGAGTATGTTGACATATTTCATCTCTTTTTAAGCATGTTTCACATTTATGCTCACTAGTTTTATAATCTCTAGCACAGAATGTGTATTTTGAGTCTCTGAAACAAGAGATTGCAAAGTGTCCATATCTATGACAGTTTGAACACTGTGTTTGAGCTTTGAGATTTATTCTTGAGTCTTTGTATTCATCAACTCTTATTTTCAAATCTGCTACTCTTACTTCAGAGATTCTTGATTATTCAAGTGGCCGCTGAGACCATGAATTTCACGTTTGATCTCATTTGATCTGGTTTCATACATTTCTTGGCGTGAATCCCGCTGGGACTGGCTATCAAAAAAACATGTAAAGTGACTATATATCAGATCTTAAAATGGAACCATGACTTGAAAAAAATGAGAAAGTGATCTCATTTGGTCCCATTTAGTCTCATTCTTGGCATAAAGTTACTATTTTTAGACATTTTAAGGTTTTTTTAGACTATTTTTAATTTTTTAAAAAGTAATGCTTTTTGGTAACACTCAAATGAGATTTAAAGTGATTTAAAGTAATAAAAATAATTTAAATTGAGCAGTGAAAATCATGGTCTCATTTGAAAAATATGACAAGAGTAGACAGTAAGTCTCACTGGGACAGTATGAGACTACTATCTAATGTTAAAACCGTGTAATGGGATCAGTCGAATTGGTAATGAGACTATCAAAAAATCTGGTCCTGGTCCCAGACACGGTCACACGGTCAGTCTAACTAGAACAGAGATATTTCTTCTACTCTGTCTGAACTCAATTGAATTAAGTTATACAGACTCTTTTCTCAGTTGAATAGAATTGTATTCTTCTAATTCATTTTTGAGAAGTAGCATTTCTTTGTCACAGTCAAAAATTTCAACTGGAATATCATGAAGAATGAATTTATCTCACTTTTCATCTCTCACAGATAGAATTGATGTATTCAGTAGAGATTCTATTACTTATTTTCAGAGATTCTCATTCTGAATGAGGAATTCTGCACTGAATTCAGGCATTGTAGTCAAAATAATAGAATTTTCAAAGAAAGATCACTCAATTGAAGCTATGACTGATTTTTGAACTTTAATAGCAGTTATTAACTGAGAAAAGAACTGCTGATTAATTTCATTTCTAATTCTTAAAATAAGATTTAAGTTTAGCTTGTTTTTTTGCAAGATCTTCTGATTTGAGACTTTGAGAATAAGTCTTCTATTTCTGAAGATTTGAAAGTTCTTCTCTTTTTACATTTCTTTTTTTTTCTTTCTATGAACAGGGATCTGAGTAATATTCTTCTCAGTTTTATCAGAATTTTGAGCAGGTTTTGAACTAGTAGGTTTAGAGAGAGCAGATTCTGCTACTTGAGTATATATTTTCTTCTGATTTGAAGAAGAAGATGAAGAAGTAGAAGATGAAAAAGAGTCAGTGACTGTACTAGAAGATTTCAATGTTTTTTAAATTATGTTTGAAATTCCAAGTTTAAACTTAATCACTTCTTGTAGTTCTTCAGCCTGAGTATAAAGAATTAACAGAACTTCTTCATTCTTCTCACTCAGACACTGTTTTTCAAGAATTTTGCTTACTTTTTCCAGTTTCTGTATTTTAAGAACTTGTTGTTTCTCTATTTCTTCCTTCTTTCTTCTCTTTAGAATTTCAATCTCAGAAACAGCATCTGGGAAAACATCTTTTTTCACATCAACTGAGTGTACTCTTCAACTCATTTTACTCACTGAATGAAAAGTTGATCAGACTGTTTCAATTGAGAGATTTATCAGGCTATTTTCAAATGAAAAGTTGATCAGACTGTTTCAATTGAGAGATTTATTAATCTATTTTCAAATGAAAAGTTGATCAGACTGTTTCAGTTGAGAGATTTATTAGTCTATTTTTAATTGAAAAGTTGATCAGACTTTCAAAAGAAGAATGAAAGACTTTTGTGTATAAAACACCTAATTTCTTTCACACTAGTTCAGTAACTAGGTTAGATTTTTGAAGAGAATCTAATAAACTAAAATTGATTTTTAAGATAAATCAATAAAATCTTTACACACTCTTTCTTGAGATACAGTGAGGAAAAGTATGATATCAATTAATAATAAATCAGATAATATGACAGTTTTTGAGAGAAAAACTGATAAAAAATAAGTTAATTTTTTACAGAGAAATTAATTAAAACTATTTAATTTTATTCTAAATCATTCAATTCTTCTCTCACAACAAGTGTGCAACTCAAATCAGTCAATAAAGAGTATAAAAGAGAATTAAGTATTAATAAAAGCTCTTCAGTTACTGAAAAAGTAATTCTTACTTAAAAGAATATGAAATTATGACAGAAAACAACTCTGTTTTTAATTCTTTGTAAGAATATTGTATAAAATTCAAAGAAAAATATCTTACTTTTTCAAGAGAAGTAAAAAACTATTTCTAAGATCTTTTTTTTTTTGCATTAACTGCTGCAGAAGAATGAGATAGAAACTGCTAAGATATATACTACTATATACTCTCTATTAAGACTTTCTCTCTTCAGAATCTTGATATTATAGAGAATATAAGTCTGTTTCTATATAATAATATAAATATTATCAGCAGGATGTAGAGAAACTGGTTATTTATATCTCAAAATAGAAGACTTTGTCAATGATTATATTAATATAGAGTTAATTCTCAAATTCAATAGAAATCTAGTATTGCTGTTCTCAATCTCTTGCAGAATCTATTGAATATTGAGATATTAAAACTAGATTTAATATATCTCACTGTGCAGGGATTGAAGGCTCAGTCAGATCTTGAAGTATACTGAATTTATAGTTATTGACATACTGTTGACTTGTTCTGTTGACTCATTGTCTGCTGGTTATATATTGAGTACTGTTGCCAAGGTATCTTTTTGTATTATTCTGCCAGCGATGGGCCAGATTGAGAGAGATGATACAAGAGTGAGACTTGGTGTTGATGTCTAGATACACTGAAGACAGACAGGGTATTTACAGAGATTGCACTTCAGAAGTGTCTGTTGATTATGTGCTTGATATTATTGCTGAGATATCTTTTTGTATTTTTCTGCTGAGGATGGGCCAGATTGGGAAGGGCGGTACGAGGGTGGGACTTGGCATTGATGTTTTGAAACATCAAAGATGGACAGGGTTTTCGCAGATGTCACTTCTCAGATATCTCCACAATTACAGATCAGGGATCTTCCAAAATTGAGAAGATTGGCACATATGGCTAGGTCTTTTCACCTTACAATTTGTATGGCAATTTGGCCCGGGGTTGTGGTGTGGTAGGGGAGAATGAGGGATAATCCCACACAGGAGTTTTGAACAACGTCTGGTTCATGTTTGGCTGGATAACTCCACCACCACACGGGGTATGCGGTCGGCGATGGGGTCAAAATGCTTGTATGATCGAGGGCTTTTCGATGGATCTATCGGCGGGTTCTTATTCAAAAAATCGAGCGAGTTCGTGGTGGAGCGGTTGGCTGCTGTCTTGACTTCTGTGATTCGGAAGAACGTACGACCGCCGGATAATAACGCGGCCGCTTCCAAACATGCTTATGAATGTAAAGGGGCGATAGCAGCCACTAATTAATTTAGTATAATATATATAAGAAGCCGGTGTACACCTGTAATTATACACTGACTCAAGCAATCTTTGAATCACATCTGATAGCATGTCTAAAAACCAGTGAGAAGTGAAGGCTTCTTCAGAGCATGATAATTCCATCTGCAAAGCAATTCATAGTTATCATGTCTAGACTGACCGTGTGACTGTGTCTGAGACCAGGACCAGATTTTTTGATAGTCTCATTACCAATTCAACTGATCCCATTACACAGTTTTAACATTAGATAGTAGTCTTATACTGTCTCAGTGAGACTTACTGTCTACTCTTATCACATTTTTCAAATGAGACCATGATTTCCACTTCTCAATTTAAATTATTTTTATTACTTTAAATGACTTTAAATCTCATTTAAGTGTTACCAAAAAGTGTTACTTTTTAAAAAATTGAAAATAGTCTAAAAAAAACCTTAAAATGTCTAAAAATAGTAACTTTATGCTAAGAATGAAACTAAATGAGATCAAATGAGATCACTTTCTCATTTTTTTCAAGTCATGGTTTCATTTTAAGATCTGATATATAGTCACTTTACATGTTTTTTTGATAGTCAGTCCCAGTGGGATTCACACTAAGAAATGTATGAGACCAGATCAAATGAGACCAAACATGAAATTCATGGTCCCGGCGGCCAGTCTAATCATGTCAGTGTGATTCTAAAATGTCTTAAAAGATAGTGTATAAAGAAGTGATGAGTGAAAGAGCATCTGATTAATACTGCTCTGCTTGTTGAAGAAAAACTTCATACTCAGATGAATATCATGTATGTGAACAGATGAGATGTGAGAAAAGAAATAGAAGTAGTGAATCAGATTCAGAGAAGACTGCTCTCTACTTAGAAGAATAAAAAGAGAGAGTGATTACCACTGAAGTTATACAATAATAACAGAAATCATATTATAATATAATCATATAATGATATAACAATAGACATTATATGATCAATGAGAAATAACTGAAATGAACATCTTTTCTAGTTAATACAAATAACAACCTTCTCTGCTATCTGAACTGAAAGGTATGCAGAACCTTCTGAAGATGTAAGAGGTCTACGTCAAATAGATCAGTATAATATTGATAGGTCTTATATAACAAAGAGAAAAACACTAGAGAAGAAAAGAAAGAGAAAGTGTGAAAATCAGTAATTGAAGTGAATATTTATATGTGTATGTGATGGTGTATATGATGGAGCTTTGAGGTGGAAGAATCTATATGTGTTTGTAGCAGCTGAGGATTGGTGATCAAGAATGGCTGAGAATTGAAGTGTACATGTTTGAGAATGAAGTGATTGGAATCTGTGAAGTGTAATGAAATAGTCTATATCATTGATCAGGCGCAGTCTGTCATATTAGTCCTCTCTTTTTAGAAGTAGTTCTCAGCAGTCAAGAGCTGCTGTTTCAGATAATGCAGAACTCAGAGTTCAGGTCAGATGATTATATCTGACTCATTTCATGAGATATTGTCAGCTGCAGCTGTAGAGTCTCTTATCAAGAATATTCTCAATCTCTCACTCAAGCTTATTATCTTCTTCTATGATGCCTGGCAGCTGTCAGTTGAAAGTCAGTTGAGAAGAAAATGAGTTAGTGACAGCACAGAGAAGCAAGCTTGTATGAAAGACATTATAAATCTCTGATAATATGTCAAGATAATAGTTATAACTATTTAGAACTTCTATCACTTTATACTTTGTATAATGATAATTCAGTGTGCAGGATGAGTGTGTGATCTATATATTCTTAATATTTAATCATATCAGATCTTCTATCTTATATTATTTAATAAGGTCTTGATGAACATTGATTCAATCTTCTTGATTCTATTTAACACTCATCAAGAAGACTTCTGCTCAATCACAGATATCTCAGAGTGTTATTACTATATTACCAGTGATCTGAATTGAACTGTGAGAGTTCAGTGTGAACTGTGTGATCTCTAGAAAATTTAACACTTTCATGTGATAACTGTGTGTAAGAAAGAACAGGCTTATATCTGTTAAAACAGCATCTTAATCATTAATAGCAATCTCTGTATGTAGAAGAAGATCATGTCAATCATCTTATAAGTAATTGTAGAACTTATAAAGATAATTCTTTACAGTCTGAATTATCTGTTCTAATACATTATCAGTCTCAGAGTGATAGACAGTTAACAAATAGCATGTAATCTCAAGAACTTGACAGATTCTTGTTCAGAGAGTGCTTAGACTGACCGTGTGACCGTGTCTGGGACCAGGACCAGATTTTTTGATAGTCTCATTACCAATTCGACTGATCCCATTACACGGTTTTAACATTAGATAGTAGTCTCATACTGTCTCAGTGAGACTTACTGTCTACTCTTGTCACATTTTCCAAATGAGACCATGATTTCCACTTCTCAATTTAAATTATTTTTATTGCTTTAAATGACTTTAAATCTCATTTGAGTGTTACCAAAAAGCGTTACTTTTTAAAAAATTAAAAATAGTCTAAAAAAAACATTAAAATGTCTAAAAATAGTAACTTTATGCCAAGAATGGGACTAAATAAGACCAAATGAGACCACTTTCTCATTTTTTTCAAGTCATGGTTTCATTTTAAGATCTGATATATAGTCACTTTACATGTTTTTTTGATAGCCAGTCCCAGCGGGATTCACGCTAAGAAATGTATGAGATCAGACCAAATGGGATCAAATGTGAAATTCATGGTCCCAGCGGTCAGTCTAAGAGTGCTCATGAATTGATGACTCTGATTTAATACTATAGATCTTGACAATTCATATATCTAATAGAATAAGCTTCTTAGAAAAGCTTCAGTTACTTGTTCAGTATTTATCTTATTACAGAGTTTCAATATTACACTCTTACTCAATTGATTTATAATGATCAGAATGTTTCTACAGCTCTTACTCTCAGAGAGATCAATAGCAAAGTCAATTACTACATCTTATCAGATTCTATCAGAAATATCAAGTAATTTCAGCAGGTCTTTTCTACAGTTCTTTCACAAGATGATGAAGAAACAATAATTACAGTTTCAGATAAAATATCTAATGCTGTTTAATATCTTAAGTCAGTAGAACTTCTGAGAGATCATTTGATACAGTTATTCACAACCTGAATGACTAGTTATATATGAATTATATATCTCTTACATTATCTACATATAAGAGTTTGAAGTGAGGAACTCAACATCATTCACAGAACTGTAGAGTGTTATTGTCATTGAGTGAGTATTCTGAGATGTTGATTCTTATATGTAGTTCTAAGAAGAATCAGAGTGCTTCTTGATATACTGCTTTGATAAGCACTTGAAGAAGTTCATCAGTTTGAGCTGTTACATGCTATAATTCATTCAATGTAGGTTTAGAAGAAGTTGAGATATCAGTGTCAGTGTCAGTGTCAGTGTCAGTGACTGTTCAGAGAGAGAGTGTTCTAATCAGAGAAGTATGTATAGTGTCATGAGTTGTTTTATCTTGATCAACTAATATCTTCAGATCTAGAAGTGAATGTTCTCAGTTCATTCAACATGTATCTGTTACATTAGAAGGCATATCTTACTCTCATTATAAGAGAGTATCTGTTATTAAGTTCTGACTGCTGAGATGATAGTGTATTGTAAAATAAAAGTGACTTAAGAACTCAGACTATTGCATTTGTCATTCAGTGAGTTTACAGATAGTTATGAAGTACTTGAGATTCTTATGATCTATAATTATCTTAAATTTGAAGACACTTTGAAGTTCAGAGTCTCATTCTTCTAGATAGTATACAATTGTAAGAAGTTTCTTATCATAGATCTCATAGTTGCATTCAGTAGGACTCAGTTTCTTAGACATGAAGACATATAATTATAAGATATCTTTATCATTATATTACAATATAGCTCTCTTTATAATATAGTCAGAGAAGTCAGCTTCAACAACTGTTTCATAATCAGAGTTAAATATTATTAGTAGAGAGATGTTAATGAACATCTTCTTTATCTGTGTAAATGCAGCTTCAGTATTCACTGATCACTGAAATACTGAGTTCTTTCTGATGAGTTCTGTAAGTGATCTTACAATATCTGAGAAGTTTTAGATAAATTGCTGATAGAAGTTAGCAAATCTGATGAAGTTTTATATATCTTTCACAGTATATGAAGCTTCTTATTCAAGAATGACAGAGACTTTCTGTAAGAGGCCTACGCCGAATAGATTGGTATGATATTGATAGGTCTTATATAACAAAGAGAAAAACATTAAAGAAGGAAAAGAAGGAGAAAGTGTAGAAATCAGCAATCAGAGTGAATATTTATACACATATGTGATAGTGTACACAGTGGAGCTTTGAGGCGGAAGAATCTATACATGTTCATGATGGCTGAGAATCAGTGATTGAGAATGGCTGAGAATCAGAGTGTACATGTTCAATAGTGAAATGAAAGAATCTATGAAGTGAAGCAGAAGAATCTATGAAGTGTAACAGAATAGTCTATATAATTGATCAGGCGCAGCCCGTCATATTAGCCCCCTTCTTTCAGAAGCAGTTCTCATCAGTCAAGGGCTGCTGTTTCAGATAACATGAAACTCAGAGTTCAGATCAGTTGATCATAGTCAACTCATTTTACAAGATATTGTCAGCTGCAGCTGCAGAGTCCCTTATCAAGAATATTCTCAATCTCTCACTCAAGCTCATTATCTTCTTCTATGATGCCTGATGACTGTCAGTCAGAAGTCAGTTAAGAAGGAAATGAATCAGTGACAGTGCAGCAGAGCAAGCTTGTATGAAATACATCATGAATCTCTGATAATGTGTCAAGGTGATAGTTGTGACTATCTAGAACTTCTATCACTTTATACTTGATATGATGATAATCTAGTGTATGAGATGAATATGTGATTTATATATTCTTAAGATTCAATCATACCAGATCTTCTATCTTATATTGTTCAGTGAGATCTCAGTGAATATTGATTTAGTTCTCTTGATCTTGTTTCACAGTTGCCATGAAGATCTCTGCTCAATCATGAATATCTCAGAGTTTTATTACTTTATTGTCAGTGATCTGAATTAGACTGTGAGAGTTCAGTGTAAACTGTGTGATCTCTAGAAGATTCAACACTTTCATGTGATATCTATGTGTAAGAAAGAATGAGCTTATATCTGTTGAAACAGCATCTCAACTGTTGATAGCAATCTCTGTGTGTAGAAGAAGATCATGTCAATCATCTTATAAGTAATTACAGAACTTATAGAGATAATTCTTCACAGTCTGAATTATCTGTTCTGACACATCATCAGTCTTGAAGTAGTAGACAGTTGATAGACAGTGTGTAATCTTGAGAACTTGACAGATTCTTGTTCAGAGAGTGCTCATGAATTGACAGCTCTGATCTGATACTATAGATCTCAGCAATTCATGCATCTGATAGAACAGGCTCTGTGGAAAAGCTTCAGCAACTTATTCAGCAGTCATCTTATTAGAAGATTTCAATATTACATCTTTGCTCAATCAATTCACAATGATCAGAATGTTTCTATAACTCTTACTCTCAGATAGATTGATAGCAAAGTCAATTGCTACATCTCATCAGATTCTATCAGAGATATTAAGTGATTTTAATAGATCTTTTCTACAGTTCCTTCATAAGATAATAGAAGAACAGTGATTACAGTTTCAGATGAAGTATCTGATGCTGTTTAATATCTCAGGTCAGTAGAACTCTCAGAAGATCATTCTATACAGTTGTTTACAGTCTGAATGATCAGTCATATATGAATTATGCATCTCTTGCATTATTCAAGTATGTAAGAATTCAGAGTGAGGAACTCAGCATCATTTGTGAAATCATAGAGTGTTATTATCATTGATTAAACATTCTGAGATATTAGTTCTTTTACATAGTTCTGAAGAAAATCAGAGTGCTTCTTAATATACTGCTTCAGTGAGAGTCTGAAGAAGTTCATTCATCTGAGCTGCTGTATATCACAGTTCATTCAGTGTAGAGAAAGTGAAGATATCAATAGCAGTTCTAACTGAAGAAGCATGTATAGTTCTAATTGAAGAAGTATGTATAGTGTTGTGAACTGTTTCATCTTGATCAACTACTATCTTCAGATTCAAGAGTCAGTGCTCTCAGTTCATTCAGTGAGTATCTGTTACATCAGATGATATATCTTGCTCTCATTATAAGAGAGTATCTGTCATCATGTTCTGACTGGCAGGATGATAGTGTATTATAAAATGAAAGCAGCTTAAGAACTCAGATTATTACATCTGCTATTCAGTGAGTTTATAGATAGTTATAAAGTATTTGAGATTCTTATGATCTGTGATTATCTCAAATTCAGAGATATTTTGAAGTTCAGAGTTTCATTCTTCTAAACAGTATATAATTGTAAGAAGTTTCTTGTCATAGATCTCATAATTGCATTCAGCAGAACTTAGTTTCTTAGATATGAAGACACATGATTGTAGAACATCTTCATCATCATATTGCAATATTAGTTCTTCTATCACATAGTCAGAGAAATCAGTCTCAACAACTGTCTTATGATCAGAATTGAATATTATCAGTAGAGAGGTATTAATGAACATCTTCTTCATCTGTGTAAATGCAGCTTCAGTGTTCACTGATCATTGAAATACTGAGTTTTTCTTAGTGAGATCTGTAAGTGATCTTGTGATATCTGAAAAGTTTTATATAAATCACTGATAGAAGTTAGTAAATTCAATGAAGCTTTATACATCTTTCACAGTATGTGAAGCTTCTCATTTGAGAATGACAGAGATCTTCTCAGAATTCATTCAAATCTTCTTGTCAGCTTCTATGATGAAATCTAAGTATTTAGTACTCTTAACTTCAAAATTATACTTATCAATATCAATTGATAGTTCTGCTTCTCATAGTTATTGTAATACTCTTTGCACATGCTCCTGATATTCTTTTTTGAATTTATCAGTGAAGATGAGAATGTTATCTAGATAAGCAGATATAAACTTATCAAGAAAATCTCAGAGTGCTCAGTTAATATACTTCTGAAATGTACTGAGAGCATTAGCCAGTTCAAAGAGTGTGACTATTTATTCAAAGAGATTATAACATGTTCAGAATGCTGTAAGTCATTCATCTTCTTCAGTGATATAAATCTTATGAAACACAGCAATGACATCTAGCTTTGTAAATCATTGAGCTCACTCAATTCATACTAGGATTTTATTGATGAGAGATAAGAGATATCAATCTTTCTTTGTCAATCTGTTCAGATCTCAGTAGTTCACACAGAATCAGAGTTCTTCATCTGACTTCTTTACAAAGAGAATAGAAGCTGCAGTAAAAGAGTTGCTAATATATATGAATTTCTTATCTAACAGATCATTGAGTGTCTTCTGAAGAAGAAGAAGTTCATCATAAGATATATTATAAACAGAGTCTTATAATGATTCAGAGTTCTTATCATTCTTCTTTTTCAACTTGATACTGTGATTCACTTCTGAAGCTTGTAAGAGAGATAGATTTGTAGCATTATTATCTTGTCAGAAGATATCTAGATATTCATAATATTATTGAGAGAGTTTTGTATAAGAATCTGTTATTATAATACAGAATAACTTTTCTAGAGCCTTTTTAATATCAGTCAGACTGATGAAATAGATTGATATATGATTCTGCTGTTGATAATTCTTTCAGCAACTTCTTTTTCTAAGCATTTCATAGGAATTAGCAGAGATCTGTGTCAGATTCATAGTCTTATGAATATCATTCTCATGAACTCTATCATTGTTAGGAAATATCAAGCTTCTGTTTCAAGTGTTTAATAAGATGCCTTGTTCAGATAGTCAGACAAGTTCTAACATAAGATTGTAATCAAGATTATCAACTTCATATATATAGATATCTTCATGTTGATGTTCTTTCACATCTATGATCAGCTTCATCATGTAATGAGTATAAATGTCTTTTGAATCATCAAATTCTGCAAGAAGTCAGAGTCTTGATAAGAGAATATACTGAAGATTATAACATCTTACAACTGAAGATTTTATTATTGCATAGTAACATAGACTGCTGTCTATCATGGCTTTCATATTATACATATTATCAATCACAGTAGATATAAGAATCACATTCATTATCATTTTCTCTTTAAATTATTGTCATTCAATCTCTTCAAGCTTCTATTTATGAATTTGAACAGAAGCTAATCTTTTCCCTGTTTCATCAGAATATTCTCATAGTTATCTTCTGAATCTTTCTTCACTGTAATGTGATTGTCACAGACAGATGCTAATTCATTCTTTAAATAAGAAGACACTGATCTTTCGCTCAATTGAAAAGATATCAGTCTTTCTCTTGAGTGTGAAGACACATAGATCAATCAGCAGTTGAAAGTGATGTGTTCTAATCAGTTACAGTTAATGTATACTTCACATTGACATTGATCAGTGACTTCTTCAGAAGTGATCTCAGTAATTCAGAAGTCTGTTCAGATAATAAAGACTCTTGCTTATGTATAGACATTCAAGTCTACTCAATTCATGACATCTGCATTATTGTTATTTCTCAGCACAGGTGTATGAGTTACTGAGATGAAATATCTTCTATCACTGTTCTGTATACTCTTGAGCTTGATAAGATGATTATTTATTATTCAGAGCTGTGTGCAGAAGTCTTCATAAGTCTGATCTTTATCTACACTTACAAGAGTCTGTAAGAGTTTAAAAGTTAATGTCTTCTTAAGCATGCTAATCTTCATTCAATTCTCTCAAGATTGATCACCTGCTTCTAGAATCTTAGTGTTAAAGTCAGAGATAAATGTTGTAAGAGAAGTGTTTCTCTGTCAGATGCTCTGTAATCAATCTAATACTTTCTGTTACATAGCAGTGTCTTGAAACAGAATATCAAGATATTTCATGATATTATCAGGTATTCACAACACTGATTCACATGCTTTTATTCATGAATGAAACTTCTGTTTCATATGATCTTTCAATCATTCATTGATATATCAATCTTGATTGATTAATAAACTGATGACATCTTCATCTACACTCAGTTTCATGAGCATTTTCATCCTCCATGATGAGTAGAGAGTGAGATCAAAAGTATTAAAATATGTGAGAGTATTTAAGTATTCTTTCAGTGCTTTTATCTTTGATTCTGCAGATGTTGAAATCACATAAGTTAATTATTGAATCTCTTTGTATTGATGTTATTGAGTTGCATGTATATTAGCTATTTATTATTATTATAGTTCTAACATTGCTCAGAGTCACTATGACACTGTATCTATACTCATATTCAGAGATTCTTTCATATTATCATTAGACATGATTATATCATTTATTAGATGTGTGATATCTGTGAAATCTGAAGAAGTGTAATTGTATGAATATCTCATACATCTGTGTGTCAGAACTCTCAGGTCTTTCACTGACATTCTCTTTGTAAGATCTTATTACAAGGCCAGAGTGACTGATGAGCAAGCTTCTATTTAAGAACTCAGTGTCTGCTTAACTCTTTAACTGTTTCTCTATTTCTTACATGTTATTATATGTTTGAATATCTCTTAATGAATAATCATTTCTAATGAGAAGATGATGTGTGAATAATCATTTCTTAATAAGAAGACAATGAACATTTTTCTAATATAAGAGGTCTACACTGAATAGATTGATATGATATTGATAGATCTTATATAACAAAGAGAAAAACATTAAAGAAGAAAAAGAAAGAGAAAGTGTAGAAATCAGTGATCAGAGTGAATATTTATACATGTATGTGATAGTGTATGCAGTGGAGCTTTGGGGCGGAAGAATCTATACATGTTCATGGCGGCCGAGGATCATCGATTGAGAATGGCCGAGAATCGGGGTGTACATGTTTGATAGTGGAACGGAAGAATCTATGAAGTGGAGTGGAAGAATCTATGAAGTGTAACAGAATAGTCTATATAATTGATCGGGCGCAGCCCGCCAGACTTTCTCAGGATTCATTTGAATTCTCTTATCAGCTTCTATCATAAAATCTAGATATTTAATACTCTTGACTTCAAAGTCACACTTGTCAATATCTATTGATAGTTCTGCTTCTTATAATCATTGTAATACTCTTTACATGTGTTCTTGATATTCTTTTCTGAACTCATCAGTGAAGATGAGAATGTTATTGAGATATACAGACACAAATTCATTAAGAAAATTCTGAAGTGCTTAGTTAATATACTTCTGAAATGTACTGACAGCATTGATCAGTTCAAAGAGTTTAACTATTTATTCAAAGAGACTATAATATATTTGAAATACTGTAAGTCATTCATCTTCTTCAGTGATATGAATTTTATAAAATATAATGATAATATTTAGTTTTATAAATCATTGAGCTTGTCTGATACAAGCTAGAGTTTTGTTGATAAGAGATAAAGAATAGCAGTTCTTCTTGATTAATCTGTTCAATTCTTGATAGTTCACATAGAATCAGAGTTCTTTACCTGATTTCTTTGCAAAGAGAATAAAAGCTGTAGTGAAAGAGTTACTAATATATATGAATCTCTTATTCAACAGATCATTGAGTGTCTTCTGAGAAAGAAGAAGTTCATCTTGAGACATGTTATAAAGAGAGTCTTATAATGACTCAGAGTTCTTATCATTCTTCTTTTCTAACTTGATACTGTGATCTACTTCTAAGTCTTATAAGAGAAATATATTTGTAGTGTTATCTTATCAGAAGACATCTAGATATTCATGATATTATTGTGAAAGTTTTATATGAGAATCTATTATTGTAACACAGAATAACTTTTTTAGAGTCTTTTTAATATTGATCAGACTAATGAAATAGATTGATACATAGTTCTACTATCAGTGATTCTTTCAGTGACTTCTTTTTCTAAGCATTTCATAGACATTAGTAGAGATCTGTATCAGCTTCATAGTCTTATAAATATTCTTCTTATGAACTCTATTATTGTTAGAGAATATTAAACTTCTGTTTTAAGTATTTAATATAATGCCTGGTTTAGATAGTCAGACAAGTTCTAATATAAGATTATAATCAAGATTATTAACTTCATATTTATAGATGTCTTCACACTGATATTCTCTGATATCTATGTTTAGTTTTATTATGTAACAGATATAAACATCTTTTGAATCATTGAATTCTGTAAGAAGTTGAGGTTTTGATAAGAGAATACACTGAAGGTTATAATATCTTACAACTGAAGATTTAATCATTGTATAGTGATATAGACTGCTATCTATCATAGCTTTCATATTATACATATTATTAATCACAGTAGATATAAGAATTGCATTTATTGTTATTTTCTCTTCAAATTGTTATTATTCAATCTCTTCAAGCTTCTGTTTATAAATTTAAACAGAAGCTAATCTTTTCCCTGTTTTATCAGAGTATTCTTGTAGTTATCTTCTGAATCTTTCTTCACTGCAATGTGATTGATGTGAATAGGCACTGATTCATTCTTTGAATACGAAGACACTGATCTTTCTCTTAATTGAGAAGATATATAGATTAATCAACAGTTGAAAGTGATGTGTTCTGATCAGTTACAGTTGATACATACTTTATATTAATGTTGATTGATGACTTCTTCAGAAGTCATCTCAGAAACGCAGAAGTCTGTTCAAACAGTGAAAACTCTTGCTTATATATAGATATTCAAGTCTACTCAATTCATAACATCTGTATTATTGTTATACTTCAGTGCAGGGATATAAATATATTATCTTCTATTACTATTCTATATACTCTTGAGCTTAGTAAGATAATCATTCAATGTTTGAAGTTGTATGCAGAAATCTTTATAAGTCTGGTCTTTGTCTATACTTTTAAGAGCCTGTAAGAGTTTGAGAGTTAATATCTTCTTAAGTATACTAATCTTCATTTAATTCTTTCAAGATTGATTACCTGCTTCTAGAATCTTGATGTTGAAGTCAGAGATAAATATTATAAGAGAAGTGTTTCTCTGTCAGATACTCTGTAATCAATCTAACACTTTCTGTTACATAGCAGTGTCTTAGAACAGAATATCAAGATATTTGATAATATTGTCAGATGTTTATAATACTGGTTCACATGCTTTTCTTCATGAATAAAACTTCTGTTTCATTCAATTCTTCAATTGTTCATTGATATATCAATCTTGATTGATTAGTGAACTGATAATATTCTTATTCACACTCAGTTTCATAAGCATTTTCATTCTTCATGATGAGTAGAGAGTGAGATTGAAAGCATTAAAATATGTAAGAGCATCTAAGTGTTCTTTCAGTGCTTTTGTAGATGCTGAAGTTACATGAATTAATTATTGAATTTCTTCATGTTAAAGCTATTGAGTGATATGCATGTCAGCTATCTATTATTATTGTAGTTTCAACATTGCTCAGAGTCACTGTGATATTATGTCTATACTTACACTTGAGAGTTCTCTCATATTATTGTTAGATATGGTTATATTGTTTGTCAGATGCGCGATATCTGTGAAATCTGAAGAAGTGTAATCATATGAATATCTCATACATCTGAATGTCAGAACTCTCGGGTCTTTTGCTGATATTCTCTTGTAAAATCTTATTATAGGGCCAGAGTGACTGGTGAGCAAGCTTCTATCTGAGAACTCAGTGTCTGCTTAACTGTTTCTCTTTCTTACATGTTGTTACATGTTCAGATATCTCTTGATGAATAATTCTTTCTAATAAGAAGATGATGAATGTTTTTCTAGTGTAAGAGGCCTACGCTGAATAGATCAGTATGATATTGATAGAGCTTATATAACAAAGAGAAAAATGTTAGAGAAGGAAAGAAAGAGAAAGTGTGAGAATCAGTTATTGAAGTGAATATTTATATACATATGTGATGGTGTATGTGATGGAGCTTCGGGGCAGAAGAATCTATACGTGTTCGTGGCGGCCGAGGATCGGCAATTGAGAATGGCTGAGAATCGGAGTGTACGCGTTCGAGAATGAAGTGGTTGAAATCTGTGAAGTGTAATGAAATAGTCTATATCATTGATCGGGCGCAGCCCGCCACAGAAGAGTTTACTTGAAGCAGTAAGAAAAGTAGCTAAGACTGCTAAACTGAAAGTGAAACTCTGTATATGTACAAGAATTCTAAATGAGATTGAGGCCTTGTATACACAGTGACAGGCTGTGATGAAAATTAAACGATAATTGATATTCATCACAGATCAAGTATTCACTATGAAGAGCTTCACTGATACAATCATTATCATTAATAAGAATAGAGAAGACCAGGTCATAGATCTGCAATAAGAGATAGAATGTTTACACAGACACATAATTATACTGAATCTGAAGATCTTATTACAATTATTCATAACTTTCTCAGAAGTGTATACATTATCTAAGATCACTGTATATGATGAGAATTCAAGCATGAGATATATTAAGCTAAGAGATCTGCTGAAGTTATCAAGCTTTAATAGCAACTGAAAAAATGATGCTGCAATCAGCTGACTAAGTCAGATGTAATTATATTATTGAATTAAATATGAACTCATAGATAGATAGTTAACAGTATTTCAATAAGTTCTAAGATCTGTTACATTTCTACATGAAAAAGTGAAGTTATTATGAATAACTGATAAAAAGATAAATCTCACAGACTTAGAGTGATATTCATTCTTATAAATATGAAATGAGTTTTTCAAATGAATCTTGCACAACTTTGAGAAAGTGAATATATAAGATAAGTACTATAAATGCTTCACTGAGTGTAGATAAGTAAGTAATCTTACATTATACTTTACATACTTTTTTTTATACTATCTTGTATTGAATAAAGAGGCTTTCAACATCTTTTTATTTATAGATCTTTATTTATAATCTTACATCTGAGTTGAGAGCAGAATGAAAATGCTTAATCTCACAATTAGACACAGTGAAAGAAGTATATAATATTCTCATTATATAGTAATAAGTGAGTCAATTATAACAGAAAATACTGCAATTAAGTATGTGTCAATAGAGAATAGATAATCAGACTTTTATAATACAGATTATATATCTGAACATAATAAATCTAGATCTGAATGTTATTGCTAAAGTACTGAATTCTCTGAAAAAGAAATTCTCTGAGTGAAAAGCTTGATATTATAAGCATTGAGCTTACTTTAAATACAGATGTTAAAATCATGATGTAAAGAATTACACATAGCATGCATAGTCAAGAAAAGCAGGAAAGTTAAAAAACTAGCAGAATCAGTGAGCTCAGAGACACTTGCTGATATTCTATGAAAAGTCTTCAAAGTGAAAGAGATGTCTGTATTAGATGACTCTCTGAATTCTGTGAATATTAAAAGAAAGCAGGCTTCTGACTGAAGTCTGAGTGAGAATGAAGCAGATACTCATCTTAATATCTTGAGACTTGAAATGTTAATGTATAGAAGACACTTAAATAAGAATCAAGAGATAACTATAAAAGTATTAGCAGATATAGAAGCTTCTATATTATATATTAATAATCATATAATCTGAAGACTGAAAGAAGTTCACTGAGTGAAGAATTTCTGATATATAAGATTATCTGATAATTAATATTTAATATCATCTGTAAGAGTAAGAGTTTTCTTGCACTTCAGAGAATGATCTTGCTATATTTAAGCATGAGAGCTGTAGAACATGAAATATAATCTTATTCTCAGACTCAATTGATTTCAAAGATTCAATCTGCAGATTCAATGATGTACATGTTGTATATAGTTAACTGATATAAAGAAAACAGTTCATATAATTCTATTAACTGATATGAGAAGAACATTTCACATCTCTGATATAGAAGAATTAATTCTGTGTATATATTAATAAGCAAAGAGAATGATTCACAAGATCTCATTCAAAAGCATTCTGTATATCATACAGAACCTGAAAGCAGAGAAAACCAAGATAAAAGATATGTGAAAGAATAAGTATATGAAGAAACTTCTGAAGAAGTATGAGAAGATCTTCTGAACAGACCTTTCATCAGAATTGCTGCTGAAATGAGAATGCATATATGAGATTAACACAGAGAATGTCAATGATCAAATCATTTCCAACCGCTCCACCACGAACTCGCTCGATTTTTCGAATAAGAACCCGCCGATAGATCCATTGAAAAGCCCTGGATCATACGAGCATTCTGACCCCATCGCCGACCGCATACCCTGTGTGGTGATGGAGTTATCCAGCCAAACGTGAACCGGACGTTGTTCGAAACTCCTGTGTGGGATTATCCCCCGTTCTCCCCTACCACACCACAACCCCGGGCCAAAGTGCCATACAAATTGTAAGGTGAAGAGACCTAGCCATATGCACCAATCTTCTCGATTTTGGAAGATCCCCGACCTGTAGTTGTGGAGATATCCGAGGAGCGACCTCCGCGAAAACCCTGTCCATCTTTGATGTTCCAAAACACCAACACCAAGTCTCACCCTCGTACCGCCCTTCTCAATCTGGCCCATCCCCGGCAGAAAAATACAAAAAGATACCTTGGCGATAATATCAAGCACATAATCAATGAACTCTTCTGAAGTGTAATCTTCACAGTCTGTCATCAGTGTATCTAGACTTCAACACCAAGTCTCACCCTTGTACTACCCCTCTCAATCTGGCCCATCCCCGGCAGAACAATACAAAAAGATACCTCAGCAACAGCATTCAATACATAATCAGCAGATAACAAGTCAACAGCATACCAATAACTATAAAATCAGTATACTTCAAGGTCTGACTGAGCCTTTAATCCCAGCACAGTGAGATATATTAAATCTAGCTTTAATATCTCAATATTCAATAGATTTTGCAAGAGATTGAGAACAGCAACACTAGGTTTCTATTGAATTTAAGAATTAACTCTATATTAATATAATCATTGACAAAGTCTTCTATTTTAAGATATAAATAACCAGTTTCTCTACATCCCACTGGCAATATTTATACTATCATATAGAAACAGACTTATATTCTCTATAATATCAAGACTCTGAAGAGAGAAAGTCTTGATAGAGAGTATATAGTAGTGCATATCTTAGCAGTTTCTATCTCATTCTTCTGCAGCAGTTAATGCAAAAAAAAAGATCTTAGAAATAGTTTTTTACTTCTCTTGAAAAAGTAAGATATTTTTCTCTGAATTTTACACAATATTCTTACAAAGAATAAAAAACAGAGCTGTTTTCTGTCATAATTTCATATTCTTTTAAGTAAGAATTACTTTTTCAGTGACTGAAGAGCTTTCATTAATACTTAATTCTTTTTTACACTCTTTATTAACTGATTTGAGTTGCACACTTGTTGTGTGAGAAGAATTGAATAATTTAGAATAAAATTGAATAGTTTTAATCAATTTCTCTGTAAAAAATTGATTTATTTTTTGTCAGTTTTTCTCTCAAAAACTGTTATATTATGTGATTCATTATCAATTGATATCATACTCTTCCTCACTGTATCTCAAGAAAGAGATTGTAAAGATTTTATTGATTTATCTCAAAAATCAATTTTAGTTTATTAGATTCTCTTCAAAAATCTAACCTAGTTACTGAACTAGTGTGAAAAAAATCAGGTGTTTTATACACAAAAGTCTTTTATTCTTCTTTTGAAACAGTCTGACCAACTTTTCAATTGAAAACAGACTTAGAAATATCTCAATTGAAACAGTCTGACCAACTTTTCATTGAGTGAGAACAATAAGTTCAAAAATACACTCAGTTGATGTGGAAAAAGATGCTTTCTCAAGTGCTATTTCTGAGATTGAAATTCTGAAGAGAAGAAAGAAAGAAGAAATAGAGAAACAACAAGTTCTTGAAATACAGAAACTTGAAAAAGTAAGTAAGATTCTTGAAAAGCAGTGTCTGAGTGAGATGAATGAAGAAGTTCTGTTAATTCTTCATGCTCAGACTAGACAACTACAGGAGATGATCAAGTTCAAACTTAGAATCTCAAACACAGTTTAAAAAACATTGAAAATTTCTTGTACAGTCACTGACTCTTCATCTTACTCTTCTTCTTTTTTTCCTACTTCTTCTTCTTCTTTGAATCAGAAGAAAACATATGCTCAAGCAGCTGAATCTGCTGTCTCTAAATCTACTATCTCAAAACCTGCTCAAAATCCTGAGAAAACTGAGAAGAATACTGCTCATATCTCTATTCATAGAAAAGTGAAAAAGAAAATGCAAAAAGAGAAAAACTTTCAAATCTTCAGAAATAGAAGACTTATTCTCAAAGTCTCAAACCAGGACATTCTGCAAAGAAACAAGCTAAACTCAAATCTCATTTTCAGAATCAGAAATGAAATTAATCAGCAGTTCTTTTCTCAGTTGATGACTGATATTAAAGTTCAAAAATCAGTTATAGCTTCAATTGAGTCATCATTCTTTAAAAACTCCATCATTCTGACTACAATGTCTGAATTCAGTGCTGAATTCCTTATTCAGAATGAGAATCTCTGAAAGTCAGCAGTAGAATCTTTGCTAAACATAACAATTCTATCTGAGAGAGATGAAAAGTGAGATAAATTCATTCTTTATGATATTTCAGTTGAAATTGTTGACTGTGAAGAAGAAATGCTACTTCTCAAAAATGAATTGAAAGAATATAACTCTATTCAACTGAGAAAGAAGCCTGTATGATTAAATTCAATTGAGTTCAGACAAAGCAGGAGAAATGCCTCTGTTCTAGTATATATAAAAATACTTGAACAGTTAAAGATCTATGAAGTAAGAGTAGCAGATTTGAAAATGAGAGTTCATAAATACAAAGACTCAAGAATGAATCTCAAAGCTCAAACACAGTGTTCAAACTGTCAAAGATATGAATACTTTGTAATCTCATGTTTTAGAGACTCAAAATGTGCATTCTGTGCCAGAGATCACAAAACTAGTGAGCATAAATATGAAACATGCTCAAAAAGAGATGAAATATGTCAACATACTCTGCTTAAGTGCTCTAATTGCAAAGAAAAAACATGCATCTAGCTCAAAAGAATGTATGTTTGCTTCTAGAACTCAAAAGAACTGAAGAAAAGATGAAGCTCAAAGTCAATCTAGAACTGAAGAGAAGAGTTAAGTCAGTAGACTTACAACTGCAAGCTTAAAAAGAAGAAACTCTCAACTATCTAAATCTTCAAACTTCAATTCTTCAGCTAAATGTAAATAGAATTTGAATTCTCAAACTTCTGTTAAGATTAGAGAATTGAGAAATGTCTCTGATAATAAACTAGATATAATGCAAGCAGTTGAGATCCCTACTTTTAAAAATAGTTATAATCTACTATCTGATAATAGTGACTAGATTCTACTCTATCTCTACTCTCTTTTAATATGAATATATAACAAAAACAATAAAAAAAGTTTAAAAACTCTTCAAAAATCATATTTACTCAAAATAATGTGAATAGAAACTTAAATTGTATTTATTCTTGTCTTCAAATTACATTTGAATAAAAAGTTAATTTTATACTACTTCAGGAACTGAATTTTGATGCTGAGCAAAATTACATCATTTCTCATTCAAGCTACTACTGCTTTCTATCTCAAAAGTCTGAGATAAAGTCAAGAGTAGTGATCTATGAAAGAAAGAGATCAAGATATCAATTTAATCTAAGATTTGATATCATGTCTGACCCTGATATTCTGGTGAGTGATATTATAGATAAAGAAAATGAGTTTGATACTATACAGCTCATAAATATCTATAATGAAAAGTCATTGAAGAAAAATAACAATATCTGAATAATTGATAGAGAATTTCTGAACATAACTTCATCAAGAAACTCTATAATTGCAGGAGATTTCAATGCATATCATCTCTGATGAAATTCAGAATGCAAGAGAGCAGTGAGAGCTGATAATCTGATTGAATAAATCTTTGAGCATTCAATAGATTTGATTAATAAGTCTGATTAATAAACATTCTTTAGAAAAGGCATGAAACAGAAGTCTATTATAGATCTAATCTTCATATCATAAAATCTAATGAAAAGAAGACTTGTAAACTGATTTATTAATTCAAATGAGACATCAGAATCAGATTATGAGATTATTCAATTTAATATTGAACTGAGTGAAAAATAAATAAGTGAAAATCCTCTTCTCTCTAATCAGTATAACTTTGAAAAAGCTGATTGAAAAGCAGTTGAAGAAAGTATAAAACTGTTAAAATCTGAAAGACAGAATGAGCTATATTGAAATTCTGGTCAAGATATCTCAAATGAAATGCTTGAGAATAGAGTGAAGCTTATTACATCTATTATTCTAACAAGTGTTAGAGATAATATTTCAAAGAGAAAATCTTCTGAGTATTCAAAATCTTGATGAAATGAGAATATCTCATCTAAAAGAAAAGAATTAGCTACTGCTAGAAGAGATTGAAAGAATGATGTAATATCTGATGAAGAGTTCAAAGCTGTCAGAAATGAATATTTTTCAGATATTAAAAGAGCTAAAACAGACTACTGGAATAAATTTCTTGAAGAAGCACAAGAGAAGGAAGTTTTTAAAGCTTTTAACTATACTAAAACAAGAAGTGTAGCAAAACTTTGAGTCTTAGAATATGAGTTTCAGAATGAATCATATACAGCAAACTCTTTTGAGGAAAAATGTCAAGCTTTTATGAGAATTCTCTTTCAGAACTCACCAGATTCAGATTCAGATTCAGAGAAAGAGAATATATCACTTCTCAACTATCTTGATGAAAATGACTGGGAATGGCCTGATCTTACATAAGATGAATTAGAGTCAGCTATCTTCTCAAGTTCTGTTAAAACTGCTGCAGATCCTGATTCAATTAATCACTTGATTATTCAAAATACATATTCCTACTTAAAGAATGAATATTTTGAGCTCTTTTTTCATCTCTTGAAAAATGAATATCATTCTGAATGCTGGAGAGAAGCCACTGAAGTGATTCTTGCAAAACCTAATAGAAAAACTTCAATTTCTAAGTCATATAGAGTAATATCTCTATTGAACTGTCTAGAAAAGGTTTTAGAAAAGATAATAGCTACTCAACTATCTTTTATAAGCTCTATAAGTGATTCTCTTTTATTCAGTGAATAAATGAGAGATAGAAAACAGTGTTCTACAATTGACACTGTTCTCTCAGTTGTTTATAATATTTAAATAGCAAATCATGAGAGTCTGGTCTTAACTGCAGTTTTTATTGATATAAAAGAAGCATTTGATCATGATTCAAAGTCAAAGTTAATTCAGATATTGAAGATATTAAAACTGTCACTTTCTCTAATAAAATGAGTTAACTGTTTTATATCTAAAAGAATTATACAACTCTTCTTTGATACAATGAAATAAGATAAGACTGAGATAAAAATAGAAGTATCACAGAGATCTTCAATCTCACTCATTTTATTTGCAATATACACTGCATATCTATTCAAAAATAGAAATATGAGAATAGTGTGATCTCTAAGTTATGTGAATGATATTGATCTAGTCTACAGCTCAAAAACTATTACAGAGAATTTAAAAGTAATTGAAGAAGCTGTAAAGAAAATCTTTGTTAGAGCAGATATCAATCAAATTCAATTTGATATGAATAAAACTGAGTTAATTCATTTCTTTTCTAGATTGAATTAGAAAGAACTATCTCTAACTCTTTTAAATAGAGAGATTAAACCCAGTGTAAATGTTAAATGATTAGAAGTATGATTAAACTCTAAGTTGAATTTTAAATATCACATTCAACAAAGAACTGTCAAGGCAGAAAGACTATTAAACAACATAATCAGACTATCAAATACAGAGAGAGGTCTATCCTTTCAGACTATGAGACAGTTATATATAGCCTGTATTACATCAGTAGCTGATTATGAAGTTTAAGTTTGATGAAATAATCAAGAGAATTTCACTGAACTCTTTCAAAGTCTGCAAAACAGAGCCTTGAGAAGAATTCTGAGAGTATTCAAATCATCTCCTATTAAAGCAATGGAAATTGAAGCTTCAATTCCTTCTTCTGCTATTAGATTTGAAAAGGCCTGTATTAACTATACACTGAGAGTTGTAAAGATGAGCTCAAATCATATAATCAGAGAAAGACTCTCTTCTTCATTTTCATCAATTAACTCTGAAAATGAACTGAATTGAAATAGATTTCTTGATTGAAATGAAAATAATTCTTCAAAGAAAATGTCTTCTCAACTGTACAGACTATGCTCTCTGATTAAAAATCAATTTTCTTCTTTAAATGTTGAAAAAGTTGATCATGAGAAGTTATCTCTCTGGAGAGAAAAGCTTGAATCTCTTATAGACTTATAAATAAGTGAACTATCTAAAGAGAAAGAATATAAACAGCATTTGAAGAGAATTTCTACAATCAATATAAAAGACTCTATTCTGATTTATTCAGATGACTCAAAAAATAAGAATTTGAATAGATTAGATACAGGCATTGCTTATACTAAAGATAATATTAATTTTATCTCAGATTTCTGAAATTTAGACTGTGAATCTGAAGTCTTTGATGCTGAATTATTTGCAATAGTGAAAGCTTTCAAACTTATTGAAATAAAATATCATAAAAGAGAAAATAGTTTGAAAGAGACATGAATATTCTCTGATAGTCAAGCTGCTTTAAAAAGACTTAGAAATAGTCAGATTCATAATGATCAAATGAATCTTGAACTGATCTTAAACTTTATTTTAAAAATTCAAAAGAGAAGAATATCAAAGCTGATAATTCATCTACACTGAGTTTCTGCTTATATGAATATTCATGATAATGAATTGGCTGATTTAGCTGTAAAAAAAGGTTCAGAATTAAGCAGATCTGTTCAAAAAATTGTGTCCTGGTCTTTTATAAAGAGAAAAATAAAAGAATCTTATTTAGATAAGTGAAATGAAAGCTGGCAGAAACAAAAGAAGAGTATACATTATTCAAGATTTGAAGTAAAACTCAAGTGAAAATCTTGTTTAATTAAATATAAAAAGAAAATATTCTCATCTATAATACAGCTGAAATTAGAACATGGCTATTTCAAATCTTATATACAAAGATTTGATGATAGATTTGATTCAATAACATGCTCATTCTGTAATGCAAATGAGAATTCTGAGCATATTGTAATACACTGTGCATTATACAATAGTCTCAGAGTCAGATTGAAAGAGAAGTATGATCTAAATCAATTAAATATGAGATTCTTATTCTCAACTGAGACAGGAATTAAATACTTAATAGACTTTCTATCAGAAACTCAAGCAGCTACAAGAAAATGACTGAATTCAGAAATATCTGAATATGAAGAGGAGGAAATTGATCAGATATAGTCTGTTAAAACAGCTATATACTATCTTTCAATAATTTGTTTCATTACAGTCTCTCATTATTTTACTTTATCTTTTTCTTTCTATTCTTTTCTATCTATCTATTTAATGTGTCTATCTTTAAGACTGTGTTCTCTTTTCTTTTGTCATGTCAAATGGTTTCAAAGTATCAGAAGATGTTAAAATACTGCAATTTGTAAACAGTTTTTATATTCTGAGCTGGAATTTTCTGATTTTGCATATCTGAAATTGATGAATGTATAATAGTTAACTGTATAGATATAGGAAAAACCCTGAGAACTTTTAGTTCTCAGGTAGATGTCATAGTCTCTGACTGCATACATCTATAATTGAAGAATAATAATAATAATAATATGAAAGAACTGTAGAAAAGGCCTGCTGAAGTCACTCAATATCTCTGATAGAATCTGACAAGATATGATAATTAACTTCACTGTTAATCTCTCTAAAAGTAAGAGTTATAGAAACATTCTGGTTATTGTGAATCAGTTAAGTAAAGATATAATATTGAAATCTTATAATAAGATGAACACTGAACAAGTCACTAAAGCTTTTCTATAAAGCTTATTCTATTAAATATATGAATTGCTGAGATCTATAGTATTAAATCAGAGCTGTTCATTCATAAGTACTCTCTAAACAAGAATCTGTCAAGTTCTTAAGATTATATATTATTTGTTAACTGTCTATCATTCTGAGACTGATAATATATCAGAACAGATAATTCAGACTATAAAGAATTATCTTTATAAGTTTTATAATCACTTATAAGATAATTAGTATGATCTTCTTCTACATACAGAGATCACTATCAATGATTGAGATGCTATTTCAACAGATATAAGTCTGTTCTTTCTTATATATAGTTATCACATGAATATGTTGAATCTTCTAGAGATCTCACAGTTCACACTGAACTCTCACAGTCTGATTCACATCACTTATAATATAGTAATGAAGCTCTGAGATATCTGTGACTGAGCAGAGATCTTCATGACAACTATGAAACAAGATTCAGAGAATTAAATCAATATTCACTGAGATCTCACTGAACAATATAAGATAGAAGACTTAATATAATTGAATCTTAAGAATATACAGATCACATGTTCATCTTGTACACTGAATTACTGTCATGTCAAGTATAAAGTGATAGAAGTTCTAGATAGTCACAACTATTACTTTGATATATTATCAGCAATTCATGATATCTTTCATACAAGCTTGCTTCACTGCACTATCACTGACTCATTTCCTTCTTAACTGACTTCTGACTGACAGCCGCCAGACATCGTAGAAGAAGATAATGAGCTTGAGTGAGAGATTGAGAATATTCTTGATAAGAGACTCTGCAGTTACAACTGATAATATCTTATGAAATGAGTCAGCTATAATCATCTGATCTGAACTCTGAGCTCTGTATTATCTGAAACAGCAGTTCTTAACCAATCAGAACTGCTTCTGAAAAGAAGAAACTAATGTGACAGACTGCGCCTGATCAATTATATAGACTATTTCATTACACTTCACTGATTACAGATTTCTACTGCTTTATTCTCAATCACTTATTCTCAATCACTGATTCTCAATCACTGATTCTCAGCTGCTATGAACACATATACTCTGATTCTCAGTCATTCTCAATCACTGATTCTCAGCTGCTATGAATGTGTATAAATTCTTCCACTCTGAAGCTTCACTGTGTACATCATCATATACACATATAAATATTCACTTTAATCACTGATTCTCACACTTTCTCTTTCTTTTTCTTCTTTAATGTTTTTCACTTTGTTATATAAGACCTATAAATATCATACTGATTCATTCAGCGTAGGCCTCTTATACATACTTCTCTTTCAATCTGGCTCTGAGACTATTGTATAATGCACAGTTTATTATAATATACTCAGGGTTTTCATTTACATTGCAGAATGAGCATTCTATTGAATCAAATCTATCATTAAGTCTTTGTATATAAGATTTGAAATAACCATGTTCTAGTTTCAGCTGAATTATAGATGAGAATATTTTCTTTTTACATTTAATTGAACAAGATTTTCACTTGGGTTTTATTTCAAATCTTGAATAATGTATACTCTTCTGTGATTCGGAAGAATGTACGACCGCCGGATAATAACGCGGCCGCTTCCGAACACGCTTACGAATGTAAGAGGGCCATAGCGGCCATTAATTAATTTAGTATAATGTATATAAGAAGTCAGTGTATGTCTGTAATTATACACTGACTTAAGCAATCTTTGAATCACATCTGATAGCATGTCTAAAAACTAATAAGAAGTACAGACTTCTTTAGAGTGTGATAATTTCATCTATAAAGTGATTTATAGTTATTATATCAGAGTGATTCTAAATATCTGAAAAGATAGTATATAAATAAGTAGTGAGTGAAAGAGTATTCAATTGATACTGCTTTGCTTATTGAGGAAAAACTTCATACTCAGATGAATGCCATGTATATAAATAGATGAGATATGAGAAAAAGGAAATAAAAGTAATGAATCAGATTCAAAGAAGTTCACTCTCTATTTAGAAGAATAAAAGAGACATAATTATTACTGAAGTTGTATAATAATAATAGAAATGATATAATAATATAATAATAGACACTGTATAATCAATAAGAAATCACTGAAATGAACATCTTTTCTAGTTAATATAAATAATAACACCCTTCTCTGCTATCTGAATCAGAAGGTATGCAGAACCTCTCAGAGAATTTACTTAAAATAGTAAGAAAAGCAGCTGAGACTGCTGAATCAGAAGTGAAGCTTCATACATGTACAAGAATTCTAAATGAAATTGAAGCCTTGTGTACACAGTGACAGACTAAAGTGAAAGTTAAACAATAATTGGCATTCACTGCAGAGCAAGTCAAAGAAGTTCTGATACAACCGCTTCACCACGAACTCGCTCAATTTTTCGAATAAGAACCCGCCGATAGATTCATCAAAAGGCCCTCGATCATACAAGCATTTTGACCTCATCGTTGACTGCATACCCTGTGTGGTGGTGGAGCTATTCAGTCAAATGTGAACCAGATGTTGTTTGAAACTCCTGTGTGAGATTATCCCCCATTCACCCCTATCACACCACAACCCTGGGCCAAATTGTCATACAAATTGTAAGGTTAAGAGACCTAGCCATATGTGTCAATCTTCTTGATTTTGAAAGATCTCTGATCTGTAATTGTGAAGATATCTGAGAAGCAATCTCTGTGAAAATCCTGTCTATCTTTGATGTTCTAAAACATCAATGCTAAGTCTCACTCACATATCACCCTTCTCAATCTGGCCCACCTCTGGTAGAAAGATACAAAAAGATACCATGATAATAGTATTAAGTACATAATCAACAGACACATCTAAAGTGTAATCTCTGTGTCTGTTTTTGATGTATCAAGACATCAACACCAAGTCTCACTCATGTATCATCTCATTCAATGTGGCCTATCTCCGGCAGAATGATATAAAAAGATACCTTGTCAACAGTATTCAATACATAATCAGTAGATACAACAACTATAAAATCAGTATATTTCAAGATTTGACTGAGCCTTTGATCCCTGCATAGTGAGATATATTAAATCTAGTTTTAATATCTCAATAGTTAATAGATTTTGCAAGAGATTGAGAACAGCAATACTAAATTTCTATTGAATTTGAGAATTAACTCTATATTAATATAATCATTGATAAAGTCTTCTATTTTAAGATATAAATAATTATTTTCTCTACATCTCACTGATTATATTTATATCATTATATAGAAACAGACTTATATTCTCTATAATATCAAGACTCTGAAGAGGGAAAGTCTTGATGGAGAGTATACAGTAGTGTATATCTTAGTAGTTTCTATCTCATTCTTCTACAGTAGTTAATGCAAAAAAAAAAAAAGATCTTAGAATTAGTTTTTTACTTCTCTTAAAAAAGTGAGATGTTTTTCTCTGAATTTATACAATATTCTTATAAAGAATTAAAAACAGAGTTATTTTCTGTCATAATTTTATATTCTTTGAAGTAAGAATCATTTTTTCAGTGACTGAAGAGCTTTTATTAATACTTAATTCTTTTTTATACTCTTTATTAACTGATTTGAGTTGCACACTTGTTGTGTAAGAAGAATTAAATAATTTAGAATAAAATTAAATAGTTTTAATCAATTTCTCTGTAAAGAATTGACTTATTTCTTATCAGTTTTTCTCTTAAAAACTGTTATATTATCTGATTTATTATTAATTGATATCATACTTTTTCTCACTGTATGTCAAGAAAGAGATTTTAAAGATTTTATTAATTTATTATAAAAATCAATTTTAGTTTATTAGATTCTCTTCAAAAATCTAATCTAGTTACTGAACTAGTATGAAAAAAAACAGATGTTTTATATATAAATGTCTTTCATTCTTCTTTTGAAGCAGTCTGATCAACTTTTCAATTGAAAATAGACTAATAAATCTCTCAAATTGAAACAGTCTGATTCACTTTTCATTTGAAAATTGATCAATAAATCTCTGAATAGAAACAGTCTAATCAACTTTTCATTGAGTAAGAAAAATAAGTTCAAAATACACTCAGTTAATGTGAAAAACAATGCTTTCTCAGATACTATTTCTGAGATTGAAATTCTGAAGAGAAGAAAGAAAGAAGAAATAGAGAAATAACAAGTTCTTGAAATACAGAAATTTGAAAAAGTAAGTAAAATTCTTGAAAAACAGTGTCTGAGTAAGAAGAATGAAGAAGTTCTGTTAATTCTTCATACTCAGACTAGACAACTACAAGAGATAATTAAATTCAAACTTGGAATTTTAAACACAGTTCAAAAAACATTGAAAACTTCTAATATAATCACTCACTCTTTATCTTCTACTTCTTCTTCTTCTTCTTCAAATCAAAAGAAAATATATGCTCAAGCAGCGGAATCTGCTGTCTCTAAATCTGTTATCTTAAAATCTGCTCAAAATTCTGAGAAAACTGAGAAGAATATTACTCATACTTCTGTTCATAGAAAAGAAGAGAAAAAAATGTAAAAAGAGAAGAACTTTCAAATCTTCAGAAATAGAAGACTTATTCTCAAAGTCTTAAATCAGAAGATCTTGCAGAGAAACAAGCTAAACTCAGATCTCATTTTCAGAATTAGAAATGAAATTAATGAGCAGTTCTTTTCTCAGTTAATAACTAATATTTAAGTTCAAAAATCAGTTATAGCTTTAATTGAGTCATCTTTCTTTTAAAATTCTATTATTCTGACTACAATGTCTGAATTCAGTGCAGAATTTCTCATTCAGAATGAGATTCTCTGAAAATCAGTAATAGAATCTTTGTTAAACACAATAATTCTATCTAAGAGAGATGAAAAATGAGACAAATTCATTCTTTATAATATTTCAGTTGAAATTTTTGACTGTGAGAAAGAAATGCTACTTCTCAAAAATGAAATAGAAGAATACAATTCTATTTAACTGAGAAAAGAGTCTGTATGACTAAATTCAATTGAGTTCAGATAAAGTAGAAGAAATATCTCTGTTCTAGTATATATAAAGACACTTAAACAATCAAGAATCTCTGAAGTAAGAGTGATAGATTTAAAAATAAGAGTTCATGAATACAAAGACTCAAGAATGAATCTCAAAGCTCAAACATAGTATTCAAACTGTCAAAGATATGAATACTTTGTAATCTCTTGTTTTAGAGGCTCAAAATGCACATTCTGTGCTAGAGATCATAAAACTAGTAAGTATAAATATGAAATATGCTCAAAAAGAGATGAAATATATTAATATACTCTGCTTAAATGCTTCAATTGTAAAGAACAACATGTATCTAGCTCAAATAAATGTATGTTTGCTCTAAGAACTTAAAAGAACTGAAGAAAAGATGAAGCTTTAAGTAAATCAAAAACTGAAGAGAAAAGTCAAGTCAGTAAACCTGCAACTGTAAGCTTAAGAAGAAGAAACTCTTAACTATCTAAATCTTCAATCTTCAATTCTTTAGCTAAATGTAAACAGAATTTGAATTCTTAAATATCTGTTAAGATTAGAGAATTGAGAAATAACTCTGATAATAAACTAGATAGAATGCAAGTAGTCAAGATTCTCACTTTTCAAAATAGTTATAATCTACTATCTGGTAGTAGTAATTAGATCTCACTCTATCTCTACTCTCTTTTAGTATGAATATACAATAAAAATAACAAAAAAAGTTTAAACACTTTTCAAAAATCACATTTATTTACAACAATGTGAATAGAAACTCAAATTGTATTTATTCTTATCTTCAAATTATATTTGAATAAAAAGTTGATTTTGTACTTCTTCAGAAACTGAATTTTGATGCTGAGTAAAAGTATATTATTTTTTATTCAAGCTACTACTGCTTTCTATCTATACATTTCATCTCAACCGCTTCACCACGAACTCGCTCGATTTTTTGAATAAGAACCCGCCTATAGATCCATCGAAAAGCCCTCGATCATACAAGCATTTTGACCCCATCGCCGACCGCATACCGCGTGTGGTGGTGGAGTTATCCAGCCAAATGTGAACCAGACATTGTTCAAAACTCCTGTGTGAGATTATCCCCCATTCTCCCCTACCACACCACAACCCCAGGCCAAATTGCCATACAAATTGTAAGGTGAAAAGACCTAGCCATATGCACCAATCTTCTCGATTTTGGAAGATCCCTGATCTGTAATTGTGGAGATATCTGAGGAGTGACATCCGCGAAAACCCTGTCCATCTTTGATGTTTGAAAACACCAACACCAAGTCCCACTCTCGTACCGCCCTTCCCAATCTGGCCCATCCCTGACAGAAAAATACAAAAAGATACCTCAGCAATAATATCAAGTATATAATCAACAGACACTTCTGAAGTGCAATCTCCACAAATACCCTGTCTGTCTTCAGTGTATCTAGACATCAACACCAAGTCTCACCCTTGTATCACTTCTCTCAATCTGGCCCATCCTCGGCAGAACAATACAAAAAGATACCTTGGCAACAGTACTTGATACATAATCAGTGAACAATGAGTCAACAGAATAAGTCAACAGCATATCAATCACTATAAATTCAGTATATCTCAAGATCTGACTGAGCCTTTAATCTCTGCACAGTGAGATATATTAAATCTAGTTTTAATATCTCAATATTCAATAGATTCTGCAAGAGATTGAGAACAGCAATACTAGATTTCTATTGAATTTAAGAATTAAATCTATATTGATATAATCATTGACAAAGTTCTTTATTTTAAGATATAAATAACCAGTTCCTCTACATTCTGCTGACAATATTTATATTATTATATAGACACAGACTTATATTCTCTATAATATCAAGACTCTGAAGAGAGAAAGTCTTGATAGAGAATATATAGTAGTGTATATCTTAGCAGTTTCTATCTCATTCTTCTGCAGCAGTTAATGCAAAAAAAAAAGATCTTAGAAATAGTTTTTTACTTCTCTTGAAAAAGTAAGATGTTTTTCTCTGAATTTTATACAATATTCTTAGAAAGAATTAAAAACAGAGTTGTTTTCTGTCATAATTTCATATTCTTTGAAGTAAGAATTACTTTTTCAGAGACTGAAGAGCTTTCATTAATACTTGATTCTCTTTTACACTCTTTATTAACTGATTTTAGTTGCACACTTATTATGTGAGAAGAATTGAATGATTTAGAATAAAATTGAATAGTTTTAATCAATTTCTCTGCAAAAAATTAACTTATTTTTTGTCAGTTTTTCTCTCAAAAACTGTTATATTATCTGATTTATTATTAATTGATATCATACTTTTTCTCACTGTATTTCAAGAAAGAGTTTATAAAGATTTTATTGATTTATTTTAAAAATCAATTTTAGTTTATTAAATTCTCTTCAAAAATCTAATCTAGTTACTGAACTAGTGTGAAAAAAATCAGATATTTTATACACAAAAGTCTTTCATTCTTCTTTTCAAACAGTCTGATTAACTTCTCAATTAAAAATAGACTAATCAATCTTTTAACTGAAACAGTCTGATCAACTTTTCACTTGAAAATAGATTAATAAATCTCTCAATTGAAACAGTCTGATCAACTTTTCATTTGAAAATAGATTAATAACTCTCTTAATTAAAACAGTCTGATCAACTTTTCATTCAGTGAGTAAAATGAGTTCAAGAGTACACTCAGTTGATGTGGAAAAAGATGATTTTTCAGATGCTGTTTCTGAGATTGAAATTCTAAAGAGAAGAAAGAAGAAAGAAATAAAGAAACAATAATTTCTTGAAATACAGGAACTGGAAAAAGCAAGCAAAATTCTTGAAAAACAGTGTCTGAGTGAGAAGAATGAAGAAGTTCTGTTAATTCTTCATACTCAGGCTAGACAACTACAAGAAGTGATCAAGTTCAAACTTGAAATTTCAAACACAATTCAAAAAACATTGAAATCTTCTAGTACAGTCACTGACTCTTTTTCATCTTCTACTTCTTCATCTTCTTCTTCAAATCAGAAGAAAATATATACTCAAGTAGCAGAATCTACTATCTCTAAACCTGCTATTTCAAAATCTGCTCAAAATACTGAGAAAACTGAGAATAATATTACTCAGATCTCTGGACAAAGAATGAAAAAAAAAGAAATATAAAAAGAGAAGAACTTTCAAATCTTCAGAAATAGAAGACTTATTCTCAAAGTCTTAAATTAGAAGATCTTATAAAAAAGCAAGTGAAACTCAAATCTCATTTTCAGAATTAGAAATGAAATTAATCAGCAGTTCTTTTCTCAGTTAATGACTGATATTACAGTTTAAAAATCAGTTATAGCTTCAATTGAGTCATCTTTCTTTGAAAATTCTATTATTTTAATTACAATATCTGAATTTAGTGCAGAATTCCTTATTCAGAATAAGAATCTCTGAAAATCAGCAATAGAATCTCTACTGAATATAATAATTCTATCTGAGAGAGATGAAAAGTGAAGTAAATTCATTCTTTATAATATTTCAGTTGAAATTTTTGACTGTGAGAAAGAAATGCTACTTCTCAAAAATGAATTAGAAGAATATAATTCTATTCAACTGAGAAAAGAGCCTGTATGACTTAATTCAATTGAGTTCAGATAGAGTAGAAGAAATGTCTCTGTTCTAGTGTATACAAAGACACTTGAATAATCAAGAATCTCTGAAGTAAGAGTAGCAGGTTTGAAAATGAGAGTTCATGAATACAAAGACTCAAGAATAAATCTCAAAGCTCCAGCACAGTGTTCAAACTGTCAAAGATATGAACACTTTGCAATCTCTTATTTCAGAGACTTAAAATGCACATTCTATGCTAGAGATCATAAAACTAGTGAGCATAAATGTGAAATATGCTTAAAAAGAGATGAAATATGTCAATATACTCTGCTTAAGTACTTCAATTGTAAAGAAAAACATGCATCTAGCTCAAAAGAATGTGTATTTGCTTCAAGAACTCAGACAAACTGAAGAAAAGATGAAGCTCAAAGTGAATCTAAAACTGAAGATAAAAGTCAAGCTAGTAAATCTACAATTACAAGCTTAAAAAGAAGAAATTCTCAACTATCTAGATCTTCAAACTTCAATTGTTCAGCTAAGTGTAAATAGAATTTGAATTCTCAAACTCCTGTTAAGATTAGAGAATTGAGAAATGACTCTAGTAATAAACTAGATATAATACAAGCAGTTGAGATTCCTACTTTTCAAAATAGTTATAATCTACTATTTAATGATAGGGATTAGATTCTACTCTATCTCTACTCTCTCTTAGTATGAATATACAACAAAAATAACAAAAAAAGTTTAAAAACTCTTCAAAAATCACATTTATTTAAAATAATGTGAATAGAAACTCAAATTGCATTTATTCTTATCTTCAGATTGTATTTGAATAAAAAGTTGACTTTATACTTCTTCAAGAATCAAACTTTGATACTGAGTAAGAGTATATTATTTCTCATTCAAGCTATTACTGCTTTGTTCCTGAAAAATCTGAGATAAAATCAAGAGTAGTGATCTATGAGAGAAAAAGATCAAGATATGAATTTAATTTGAGATTTGATATCATATCTGACTCTGATATTCTAGTGAGTGATATTATAGATAAAGAGAATGAGTTTGATACTATTCAACTTGTAAATATCTATAATGAAAAGTTATTAAAAGAAAACAACAATATCTGAATAATTGATAGAGAATTTTTAAATATAACTCTCTTAAAAAACTCTATAATTGTAGAAGACTTCAATGCATATTATCTCTGATAAAACTCAGAGTGTATAATAGTAGTAAGAGCAGATAAACTGGTTGAATGAACTTTTGAGCATTCAATAGATTTAGTTAACAAGTCTGATCAATGAACATTCTTTAGAAAAAGCATGAATCAGAAATCTATTATAGATCTAACTTTCATATCATAAAATCTAATTGAAAAAAGACTTATAAACTGATTTATTGCTTCAAATGAAACCTCAGAATTGAGTCATAAGATCATTCAATTTGATACTGAACTGAGTGAAAAACAAAGAAGTGAAAATCCTCTTCTCTCTAATCAGTATAACTTTGAAAAAGCGGATTAAAAAGCAGTTGAAGAAAGAGTAAAACAGCTGAAATCTGAAAGACAGAGTGAGCTCTATTGAAATCAAAGTCAAGATATCTCAAATGAAATACTTGAGAATAGAGTAAAGCTGATTACATCTATTCTTCTAATAAGTATTGAAGAAAATATTTCAAAGACAAAGTCTTCTGAGTATTTCAAATCTTGATGAAATGAGAATATCACTTCTAAAAGAAAGTAATTAGTCACTGCTAAGAGAGATTGAAAGAATAACTTAATATCTGATAAAGAGTTCAAAGCTATTCAAAATGAATATTTTTCAGATATTAAAAAAGTCACAACAGATTACTGAAACAAATTTCTTGAAGAAGTATAAGAAAAAGATGTTTTTACAGTCTTCAACTATATTAATTCAAGAAGTGTAGCAAAGCTTTCAATCTTAGAATATGAATTTCAGAATGAATTGTATACAGCAAACTCTTTTGAGAAAAAATATCAAGCTTTTATGAGAATTCTCTTTCAAAACTTATCACATTTAGAGGAGAAGAATATGTCATTTCATGAATATATTGATGAAAATAACTGGGAATGGCCTGAGCTTACATGTGATGAACTAGAGTCAGTAATATTCTCAAGTTCAATTAAAACTGCTACAGGGCCTGATTCAATTAATCACTTAATTATTCAAAACACATATTTGTACTTGAAGAATGAATATTTTGAGCTCTTTTTCAATCTCTTAAAAAATGATTATCATTCTCAATGCTGAAGAGAAGCTACTGATGTAATCCTTGTAAAATCTAATAGAAAAGCTTCAATTTCTAAGTTATATAGAGTAATATCTCTGTTGAACTGTTTAAGAAAAGTTCTAGAAAAGATAACAGCTACTAGATTATCTTTTATAAGCTCTATTAGTATTTCTCTTCTATTTAATGAATAAATGAGAGATAGAAAACAATGTTCTGCAATTGACACTATTCTCTCAGTTATTCATTATATTTAAGTAACAAAGTATGAAGGCCTGGTCTCAACTGCAGTTGTTATTGATATAAAAGGTGCATTTAATCATGTTTCAAAGTCTAAGATGATTCAAACTTTGAAGATGTTAAAACTGTCACTTTCTCTAATAAAATAAGTGAATTGTTTCATATCTAAAAGAATTATACAACTATTCTTTGATGAAAGAAAACAAGACAAAACTGAGATAAAAATAGAAGTATCACAAGAATCTTCAATCTTATCAGTTTTATTTGTAATATTCACTGCATATCTATTCAAGAATAGAGAGATAAATATAGTGAGATCTTCAAGTGATATAGATGATATTGATCTACTCTACAGTTCAAAGACATTCAAAAAGAATTTAGAAGTGATTGAGAAAGCAGTAATGAAAATCTTTGTTAGAGCAGACATCAATTTAATTTAATTTAATATAAATAAAACTGAGTTAATTCACTTTGTTCCCAGATTTAATGAGAAAGAACTAAGTCTAACTCTTTTGAATAAAGAGATTAAACCCAGTTTGAATGTCAAATGACTAGAAGTATGATTAAACTCTAAGTTGAATTTTAAATATCATATTCAACAAAGAATCATGAAGACAGAGAGACTACTGAATAGTATAAGCAGACTATTAAATACTGAGAGAGATCTATTCTTTCAGGCTATAAGACAGTTATACATAGTCTGTATTATGTCAGTAGCTGATTATAAAGTTTCAGTTTGATGAAATAATCAAGATAACTTCACTGAATACTTTCAAAGTCTATAAAACAGAGCTTTGAGAAGAATTCTGAGAGTATTCAAACCATCTTCTATTAAAGTAATGAAAATTGAAGCTTCAATTTCATCTCCTGCTATTCAATTTGAAAAGGCCTGTATGAACTATGCTCTGAGAGTCATGAAGATGAGCTTAAATCATATAATCAGAGAAAGAATCTCTTCTTCATTTTCATCAGTTAACTCAGGAAATGAACTGAATTGAAATAGATTTCTTAATTACAATGAGAATAATAATTTAAAGAAAATGTCCTCTCAACTGTATAGACTATATTCACTTATTAAGAATCAATTTTCTTTATTAAATGTTGAGAAAATTGATCATAAGAAGATATCTCTCTGAAGAGAAAAGCTGAAATCTCTCATAGACTTACAAATAAGTGAACAATCTAAAGAGAGAGAATATGAACAGCATTTGAAGAAGATCTCTATAATCAATATAAAAGACTCTATTCTGATTTACTCAGATGACTCAAAAAATGAGAATTTGAATAGATTAGATGCAGACATTGCTTATACTGAAGATAATATCAATTTTATCTCAGATTTCTGAAATTTAGGCTGTGAATCTGAAGTCTTTTATGCTGAACTATTTTCAATAGTGAAAGCTTTCAAACTCATTGAAATAAAATCTCATAAAAGAGAAAATAGTTTGAAAGAGTCATGAATATTCTCTGATAGTCAAGCTGCTTTAAAAAGACTTAGAAATAGTCAGATTTATAATGATTAAATGAATCTTGAACTGATTTTAAACTCCATTTTGAAAATTCAAAAGAGAAGAATATTAAAACTGATAATTCATCTGTATTGACTTCCTGCTTATATGAATATTCATGACAATGAATTGGCTGATTCAGCCGCAAAAAAGAGTTCAGAATTAAGCAGATCTATTCAAAAAACAGTCTCTTGATCTTTTATAAAGAGAAAGATAAAAGAATCTTGTTTAAACAAGTGAAATGAAAGCTGGCAGAAACAAAAGAAGAGCATACATTATTCAAGATTTGAGATAAAACCAAAGTGGAAATCTTGTTTAATTAAATGTAAAAAGAAAATATTGTCATCTATAATTCAGCTGAAACTAGGATATGATTATTTCAAATTCTATATACAAAGATTTGATGATAGATTTGATTTAACAGAGTGCTCATTCTGCAATATAAATGAAAATCCTGAGTATATTGTAATTCATTGTGTATTATACAATAGTCTCAGAGTCAGATTAAAGAAGAAGTATGATTTAAATCAATTAAATATGAGGTTCTTATTCTCAACTGAGACAGGAATTAAATACTTAGTACACTTTCTATCAGAAACTCAAGCAGCTATAAGAAAATAGCTGAATTCTGAAGTATCTGAATATGAAGAGTTGGAAATTGATTAGATATAGTCTGTTAAAACAACTATATACTTTCTTTTAATAATTTTATTTTATTATAGTCTCTCTTTACTATACTTATTTCTTTCTGTTCTTTTCTATCTATCTATTTAATGTGTCTATCTTTAAGACTATGTTCTCTTTTTCCTTTTGTCATGATATTTTCAAATGATTTCGAAGTATCTTAAGGTGTTTGAATTACTGCTATTTTGTAAATAGTATTTTGTATCCGGACCGGGAATTTTCTGATTTTGCTATCTGAAATTGATAAATGTATGAGTGTTGTCTCTATAGATATAGGAAAAACCGTGAGAACTCAGGTCTCCTCAGGTAGGTGTCATAGTCTCTGACTGCATCCATCTATAATGAAGAATAATAATAATAATACCTGCTTTCTATCTCAAAAAGTCTGAGATAAAGTCAAGAGTAGTGATCTATGAAAGAAAGAGATTAAGATATTAATCTAATCTAGGATTTAATATCATGTCTGCCTCTGATATTCTAGTGAGTAATATTATAGATAAAGAGAATGAGTTTGATACTATACAGCTTATAAATATTTGTAATGAAAAGTCATTGAAGAAAAATAACAATATCTGAATAATTAATAGAGGATTTTTGAATATAACTTCATTAAAAAACTCTATAATTATAGAACATTTCAATGCACATTCTCTCTGATGAAATTCAGAATATAAAAGAGCAGTAAGAGTAGATAAACTAGTTGAATAAACTTTTGAGCATTTAATAGGTTTAGTTAATAAGTCTGATCAACAAACATTCTTTAGAAAAGATATGAAACAGAAATCTATTATAGATCTAATCTTCATATCACAAAATCTATTTGAAAAAAGACTTATAAACTGATTTATAAATTCAAATGAGACATCAGAATCAGATCATGAGATTATTCAATTTAATATTGAACTGATTGAATCGCAAATGAGTGAAAACCCTCTTCTCTCTAATCAATATAACTTTGAAAAATCTGATTGAAAAGCAGTTAAAGAAAGTATAAAACTGTTAAAGTCTGAAAAGCAAGATGAGCTCTATTGAAATCTCTACTTGAAGAATGAATGTTTTGAGCTTTTTTTCAATCTCTTGAAAAATGATTTTCATTCTGAATGCTGGAGAGAAGTCACTGAAGTGATCCTTGCAAAACCTAATAGAAAAGCTTCAATTTCTAAGTTATATAGAGTAATATCTCTATTGAACTGTCTGGGAAAGATTTTAGAAAAGATAATAGCTACTTGTGACGGGCTACGCGCGATCAATTGTATAGACTATTCTGTTACACTTCACAGATTTCTATCACTCCGATTCTCAGTCGCCGATTCTCAGCTGAAAACCTACAGAATTCCTATTCTTCCGCCCTGAAGCTTCACTGTGTATGAAAATCCCTATTCTTTCACTCTGAAGTTTCACTGTGTACATCACTGCATATGTGTATAAATATTCACTCTGATTGCTGATTTTCACACTTTCGCTTTCTTTCCTTCTCTAATGTTTTTCAGTTTGTTATATAAGATCTATATATTATACTGATCTATTAAGTGTAAGTCTCTTACACTTGAAAAATATTCATTATCTTCTTATTAGAAATGATTACTCACTGAGATATCTGAATGCATAACAACATGTAAGAAATAGAGAAACAGCAAATAGTTAAGTGAACACTGAGTTCTCAGATAGAAGCTTACTCATCAGTGATTCTGACCCTGTAATAAGATCTTATGAAGAGAGTAAGATCTTATAAAGAGAATATCAGTGAAAGATCTGAGAGTTCTGATATCCCAGATGTGTGAGATATTCATATAATTACACTTCTTCTGATTTCACAGATATCACACATTCAACAATTGATATAATTATATCTAATGATAATATGAGAGAACTCTTGAATGTGAGTATAGATATAGTATCACAGTGACTCTGAGCAATATTGAAATTATAACAGCAATAGATAGCTAATATGTATGCAACTCAACAACATCAATACAAGAAAATTCAATGATTATCTCAACTAGAAACCCCTGCACAGACAATTTCAACACTGACAGAATCAAATATAAACATAATATAAATGCTGAAGAAACACTTAGATGCTTCTGTATATTTCAATACTTCTGATCTCACTCTCTACTCATCATGAAGGTTGAAAATACTCATGAAACTAAGTGTAGATGAAGATGCCATTGATTTGCTAATCAATCAAGATTGATATATTAATAAACAGTTGAGAGATCACATGAAACAGAAGATTCATTCATGAATAAAAGCATGTAAATCAGTGTTGCAAATGCCTGATAACATTATTAAATATCTTGATATTCTGTTCTGAGACACTGTCATGTAACAGAAAGTATTAGATTAATTACAGAGTATCTGACAGAGAAACACTTCTCTTACAATCTTTATTCCTGACTTCAACACTAAGATTCTAGAAGCAGGTGATTAATCTTGAGAGAACTGAATGAAGATTAGTATGCTTAAGAAGACATTAACTTTTGAACTCTTACTGACTCTTGTAAGTGTGGATGAAGATCAGACATATGAAGATTTCTGTGTATAACTTCAGACATTGAATAATTGTCTTATCAAGCTCAAGAGTATACAGAACAGTGATAGAAGATGTTACACTTCAGTCACTTATACATCTGTGCTGAAGAATGACAATGCAGATGCTATGAATTAAGTGAACTCAAATATCTATATATAAGCAAGGGTCTTCACTTTCTGAACAGGCTTCTGAGTTTCTGAGATCACTCTCAAAGAAGTCCCTGATTGATGTTAACAAGAAGTGTGTATCAACTGTAATCAATCAGAATGTATTACTTTCAACTGCTAATCAGTCTACATATCTTCTCACTTGAAGAATGAATCAATGTCTGTTCACATCAATCACATTACATTGAAGAAAGATTTAGAAGATAACTATGAGAATGCTCTGATGAAACAGGGAAAAGATTGACTTCTGTTCAAATTTGTAAACAGAAGCTTGAAGAGATCAGATAATAATAATTTGAAGAGCAAATGACAATGAATGTGATTCTTGTATCTACTATAATCAATAATATATATAATATGAAAGCCATGATAGGCAGTAGTCTATATTATTATGCAATGATTAAATCTTCTGTCATAAGATATTACAATCTTCAGTATATTCTCTTACTAAAACCTCAACTCCTTATAAAATTTGATGACTCAAAAAATGTTTATACCTGTTACATGGTGAAGTTGAACATAGATGTCAGAGAATATCAATGTGAAGATGTCTATACATATAAAGTTGATAATCTCAATTATAATCTTATGTTAGAACTTGTCTGACTATCTGAATAAGACATCTTATTGAATGCTTAAAACAGAAGCTTAATATTCCCTAATAATGATAGAATTCACAAAGATGATATTCACAAGACTATGAATCTGATACAGATCTCTGTCAACATCTATGAAATGCTCTGAAAAGAAAGTCACTGAAAAGATAACTGATAGCAGAATCATATAACAATCTATTCTGTTAGTCTGACTGATATTAAGAAAGCTCTAGAGAAGTTATTCTGTACTACAATAACAGATTCTTATACAAAACTCTCTTAACAATATTATGAATACCTAGATATCTTCTGACAAGACAATATTATGAATATATCTCTCTTACAAGGCTCAGAAGTAGATCACAGTATCAAGTTAGAAAAGAAGAATGATAAGAACTCTGAGTTATCATGAGGCTCTCTTTATAATATATCTTGAGATGAACTTCTTCTTCTTCATAAGACACTCAATGATCTGTTGAATAAGAAATTCATATATATTAATAACTCTTCTGCTGCAGCTTCTGTTCTCTTTGCAAAGAAAACAGATGAAGAACTCTGATTCTGTGTGAACTATTAAGAATTGAACAGATTAATCAAGAAGAACTGCTATTCTTTATCTCTTATCAATAAAACTCTAGCTTGCATTGAACAAGCTCAATAATTTATAAAACTAGATATCATTATCATGTTTTATAATATCTGTGTTATCAAAGAAGATGCATGACTTACAGTATTCTGAACATGTTATAATCTCTTTGAATGAATAGTTACACTCTGTGAACTGATCAATGTCCTCAGTACATTTCAGAAGTATATTAACTAAACACTCTGAAATTTTCTTGATGAATTTGTATCTACATATCTTGATGATATTCTCATCTTTACTGATGAGTTCAGAAAACAATATCAAGAACATGTGTGAAGAGTATTACAATGATTACAAGAAGCAGAACTATTAATAGATATTGACAAGTATGACTTCAAAGTCAAGAGTACTAAATATCTAGGTTTTATCATAGAAGCTGACAAGAGGATTTAAATGAATCTCAAGAAAGTCTCTGTCATTCTTGAATGAGAAGCTTCATATACTGTGAAAGATGTATAAAGCTTCATCAGATTTACTAACTTCTATCAGTGATTTATACAAAACTTCTCAGATATCATGAGATTACTTACAGAACTCATCAGAAAGAACTCAGTATTTTAGTGATTAGCAGATATTAAAGCTGTATTTATACAGATGAAGAAGATGTTCATCAATACCTCTCTAATAATAGCATTTAACTGTGATTATAAAACAGTTATTAAAGCAGACTTCTCTAACTATTTTACAGAGAGAGCTATATTATAATATAATGATAAAGATGTCTTATGATCATGCATCTTCATGTCTAAGAAACTGAGTCCTGCTGAATACAACTATAAGATCTATGATAAGAAACTTCTTGTAATTATACACTGTCTAGAAGAATAAAACTCTGAACTCTGAAGTGTCTCTGAATTTAAGATAATCACAGATGATAAGAATCTCAAGTACTTTATAACTACTTGTAAACTTACTGAATAACAGATACAATGATCTGAGTTCTTAAGCTACTTTCATTTTATAATATACTACTGTTTCAGCAGTTGAAACTTGATGACAGATCTCTCTTATAATAAGAGCAAGATATGCCTTTCAATATAACAGATACCTGTTAAATGAACTGAGAATACCAGCTTCTAGATCTGAAGATATTAGTTGATCAAGATGAAACAACTCATGACACTATATATACTTCTCTGATTAGAATATCTCCTCTCTGAACTGTCACTGACACTGATACTGACACTGATACTTATACTAATATTGATATCTTAACTTCTTCTGAACCTATACTGAACAAATTATGATATATAACAGCTCAAACTGATGAACTTCTTCAAGCACTCACTGAAGCAGTATGTCAAGAAGCACTCTGATTTCTCTCAGAACTTCATATAAAAACTGACATCTCAGAATACTCAATTGATGATAATAACACTCTGCAGTTCTGTGAATAACATTGAGTCTCTCACTTTGAACTCTTACACACCTGGATAATATAAGAGATAAATGATTTGTGTATAATCAGTTACTCAGGTTATGAATAATTGTACTGAATAATCTCTCAAGAGTTCTACTGACCTGAGATATTAAACAGTATCAGATGTTTTATTTGAAACTATAACTATTATTCTGCTATTATCTTATAAAAGAACTGTAGAAAAGAGCTACTGAAATCACTTAATATCTCTGATAGAATCTGATAAGATGTAGTAATTAACTTCACTATTGATCTCTCTGAGAGTAAGAATTGTAAGAAGATTCTGATTATTATAAACTGATTGAGTAAAGATATAATATTAGAATCTTATAATAAGATGAATACTGAATAAGTCACTGAAGCTTTTCTAAGAAGCCTATTCTATCAGATAAATGAATTACTGAGATCTATAGTATTATATGAGAGTAGACTGGCCGGCAGGATCATGAATTTCACATTTGATTCCATTTGATCTGATTTCATACATTTCTTGGCATGAGTCCCACCAGGACCAAGCCTCAAAAAAATCTGAAAATGGACCATTTCTGAGAGAAATAGCATGAAAAATGACCAGATTTAATTCAAGAACAGTGAAATGGGAGTAATTTCTCAGAATAAACTGTGAAAGATGATCATTCTTTCAAAATCAGAATAAGACTGAGACTGAAGATCAAAATCAGTCTCATTCAATTCATTCAGTGATTGCTTATATAATCAGAATTTGGTAATGATTATTGATAATACTTATGAAACAACTAAATACATTCTTGTACAAGTTTATTCTTCACTTTCTCATAAAAACTACACTTCTCTGATATACTGTGATCAGAGATATTAAACTGTCTGATAATTTCATATTTTATAATCATGAGTTTCTTGATTGTTTCTTCTTATAATTGTTCTTAGTGATAGTGATAAATATCTTGACTTGAGTTGAACTTTCACTTCATTCTCATCTCTGTTAATGAAATTATCAGAATATCATGTATCATCAGTACAACAGTTGAATATATACTCTTAATAATTTTTCATAACTCTAGAATTGATTTGATGTGTAAATTTGTCAGATCATCTTGAAGATAGCAGTCAAATTCAGTTTTATAAGTATGTAGTTTTGCCTGATTTTCAGTTGTAATCAATGTATGAAAGTTCTGTTTTAAAGTTAGTATTATAGTTCTATGTGATATGAAGTGTTATTAAAGATCATTACTTACTAGAGAATTGTATTTCACTATCTTTATATCTTGAACATCTGCTCATTCAAATCTCTGATAGTTGGTATTGTAGTAATCTTGAGTTAATTTAATATATGAGTCTCATTTCTCCTCTGTTCAATCTTGCGAAGTGTAGATATTAACTTAACAGAAGAGATCTAGTAGAGCTGCTATAGTGTAGTACTCTGTAAAAGATTGTTTAGTTTTGCTGTAGTAATATGCCAGTTTATCTTCTACAGTAATAATAGCCTGCACTATAGCATCATTTCAGACTGAATTTCTTTTTGAGTGATTCAACTGCTTCTCAAGATAAGTAAATAAACTGTTATACACTCATCAGACTGACTGCAGTATTGATGTATAAGTGATTGAGACTGTCTTTATTATCTTATAAAACTGAAACAGTAAATCAATCACATATTTCAACTGAGTTCACTTCATATCAGAAGGTTTTAATATCTGAATCTTTTTCTAATCATAGTGTTGCACTCAATGATCAATTATCTAATATAATTGAAGAGTCTGAACAGTCATCTTATATATTGAACTCTATTATATTCTAACATTCTGTATTATATTCAGTGATGTGACTGATTTATTTGTTTATTAAATATCATGAAATCATTGTTATTGTTTAGAGAAGATATAAATCACATTAGCAATGTTTCAAATCTGTGATATTTAAATTATTAGTCAATCTATTCAAAATTAACAGTAGTGGTATTAAAAAGTATTATCAAAAAGCAATATTAAAAAGTGTTATAAAAAAACATTTTCTTTTATAAAGTGAATATAAAAGTTACTTAAGTAATCACTTTCATCTTATTCTCATTTCAAGAATCAGTCATCTCATTATTCTTTATCTTGATGTTAAGATTCTTTATCAGTGTTTATATTACAAGTTGAATCACATGAGCAATGCAGAGAATATGACCTTATTTATCATTTCAGAAATTCAAAGTCAATTTTTACTTCAAGCTCTTCATTATAGTGTAGTTATTTACAGCATTGTCAGTTATAATTGTAAGAAGACTGATACTAATATCTCAATAGTCATTTTTAATCACAGTCATTAATATCTCTGCTATATAATTCTCAGTATGACTACTGATTAATGATTCAAATTCAATTAATGTCACTTAATAAGTTCAGTTCTCATCAATGTAATAACATATAACTTCTATAAATGTAAGATTGTTTGTACTAGTTCATGCATTCACTGTGTGAGACACTCTTCAATGATTCTTCAACTCTGATTCTAGATATTGTATATTAACTTTGTAGTGTATCTTGAGATTGAACTGAATACAGAATCAATATAGAATATGAAGATTTAAATTAAGCATTTAAAAAAGTGCTCAGAATTCAGAGTATTCAATTAATTGAAGAGAAAGATTCAGAGATATACATATATGAAATAATTATTCATGAAAGTTATCAGATAAGAGTTGTGAAATCAGAGTACTGATATATGATTATTTTTACATGATTTTCTTCAAATTAGAAAGTTAGTCTTACTAAAAATCATTATCTGATAGAGTAACTTATCAGCTCAGTAGTAATTTTCTAATTATTTTTCTTTTATTGTCTGTATTCTGATGACTTCAGATGTCAGAAAATTTCTTCAGAATTATAATCAGTTTATGATAAATGTTTCTGAATGAAGTTGCAGTGATTATAGTAGAGAGATGAGTCTTCAGTAATCTGTAATATAATCTATTAATAATTATTTCATAGTTCATCTTGATATTTGTGTTGAGTTTTTCATAAATTTTGTGACCTGAAATCAGATATGAAGAATAAAGTGATTATTCATCATAATTGAAAGAGAGTATTCTGTATTGAATTGTAAATAATATAGACTTTGTAATTCACAGTGATTTCTTGAAGAGTTTATGAATCTTCAATAGAAGTAAAAGAAGTGAAAGAAGTGAATTCAGAAGATATAATAATAATTTAAGAAAGATAATAATTTATTTTCAATAACTGATCACTGATGTGTGTAACAAGAATTAATATAAGAGAAAATAATCTTGTTTCTTAGCTTAGTTATAATTTTTGTACTAACTCAGATTGAATATCATTGATGTATAAAAGTAAATAAATAATCTTGATTAATCTCTATCATATTTCTTGAAATATATTAATATTGTGAAAGAGAGTGTTACTAAATTACATTATCAGATGATATCATTAAAAATATATTAATATTATGAATATCAATGTTGAAAAAATGTTAATACTTATACATTATAGTGATTTATGAATCATGAGAGTTAAATATATATATATATATATCTATTATTTCTGACTTGATTACAACTTGTACAATAATTTTTGAAAACTCAAAATCAATTTCAATTATTAATAATTATGAACTTATAACTAACTAATATAAAAAGAAAAAAACTTTTTCTACTCATCATCTTTCTTCTCTTTCTCATTCTTCTTATCATTCTTCATAATTCACTTCTTATTCTTCTTCTTCTTCTTCTTATCTGAGATGATAATCATCTCAAAATCTCTCTCTGCTGTCTTCTCAGAGAAGAGTTTCTGCTGCTTCTTCTCAGCCAGGTCAATCTGCATCTCAAAATCCCGCATTTCCTGATCTGCTGTCTTGAGTTTCATCTCAGCAGTAAGCAGATTGACATGCTTAGAGAGCAGGGCTGTCTTCTCAATGTTCTGAATCATGAAGTGCATTTAAGATCTGAACAAGACCTCAATTATCTTCTTCTCTGTCAGCTTCTGCTAATTAATTGAAGAATAGAAGTATTATCAAAAATTATTATCTCTCAATAAATAAAAAACTGATCAGTTTTAACTTCTTTATCTTCTACTTTAACACTCTCTTAATCTTCTTCTACTATTACTTATTTATAGTAACACTCTTCTTCTCTCTCTCTCTCTTTATCTTGAACTTAAATTATTCTCAGAACTTCTTCTGATCTTACTGCTGCTGTATAAGACTCTTCACTATCTTCTTCTTCAATCTCTCACAGGCAGTGTCATTCACATTATTTCTATACTTAGTTCAGTCTAAATCTATTAGAAGTGTTACTTAAAATCATTATTATTCTACTTTCTTACAGAGTCTCTTTAAGACATTATAATATGTCTTATAATCTGTCTTCTCTCACTTGAATATCTTCTTCTTCTCTCTCATTAATCTGTGATGATGCTCACACACCTTGATAATTCACAGAACTGCAGAATATTTGAAGAGAAATAACATGATTAATTTCAGTGAGTGTTGAAGAGAGATAAAGGCAGAAGAGACAGTCAGAAATGATATAATAATAATGATGATAATAATGATGATGATGATAATGATGATGATGATAATGATAATAATAATAATGATAGTGATAATAATGATGATGATGATAATGATAATAATGATGATAATGCTGATGATGATGAAAGAGAGAGTGCATTGAAATATATTACTGACTTATCAAATATAAAGAGATAAAGAAAATATTAACAGCTTTCAGAGATGTATAGAAACAGCTATAGTGTTGCATAGTAATATTATCTTCATTGAATACATGCACTGTTGATATTCTTTGTATACAGTTATTATATAATCTATATCAGAGATATATACAGAAAAGAGATCTTTGTTACTAGAGAGAATGATTACAGTGATTCTCTGTTTTCATATTATAAAGATAAGTTATTCTCATTTCTTTCTTCTCTCTTTTCTCTTCTTCTTCAACTCATCACTAAGTTCAAGCTGATATGAAAACTATTACAACACTCTTAGAAACTCTCAAATTGAAGAGTATAGACTAATCAAATTTTAAATACAGAAGAATTAAATTACATTTAATATTACTAATTATTCATTCTCTCTTAATAAAATCACAGTTGTGTCTTCTCTCTCTCTTCTCAAACAAAACATGATCTGTGAAAAGCAAGTATCACATCAGGCTATAATAACTAACACAGCCTCAGCATGCAGAACTGTATACACACAGTGTGTACTGAACTGAGAGACTGTGTGAGTTGCAAACTGATGACAGTATTTCAGAGAGAGTCATGCAGTGTGAGAAAGCTGTAACTCTCAGTTATATACACAGAGAGTGAATTGTTGCAGTAAGTGTATATATATTGTATGAAAGTAATACTTTTTGATAATACTCAGTCTCTGATATCATGAAAATAGAGTCTCTCTATGAGATCTGTTTTTATCAGAAGTCAGAGAATCTTATATTTCTCAAGATTATCTTCACATGTCTTATCTGTGAAATTGATGAGAGAAATCATTGATTTCAGTATTCTGTTCTTGATATTATTCAAGTGATAGCAGAGTTCATTCTGATGACACTTTTTAAGTGTATATTTTCTAAATATTCATATTTATACAGATATATATTGATTATTTATTAGATAATATTAAGATAATGAGTTATTACAGCTGTGTTAGTCTCACTGTGAGAGATACACAATTAGTAATAAACATTGTAAAGACTCTGAGAAGTGAGTATTTTAAGAGTACTGTAGTTCTGTAATCTTGATTTTTTTTGTTTTTATTTTTTGTTTTTTTCTTTTTCTTTTCTTTTTTTTTTTTTCTTTCTCTTTTTTTTTTCTTTCTCTTTTTTTTTTTCATTCTGATTTTTTCTTGTTTTTATTTTGTTTTTTGTTTTTTGTTTTTTTTTTATATTTTATATTTTTTTTTAAATTAAAATTATATGAATTATAATCTGTGTTCAGAAAAGTAATGATATTTAATAATACTCTCTATTGAATTTTCAACATATGAGCACTATGTTATGATATTATATAAGTGAGAAGTGATTTCATAATCTCATTTGATGCCATTCTCAATAATGAGATCAGAATGAAAATGTGACTAAGAATTCAAATATATTCTTTATCTGAGACTATATTTTTATTTAAAAAGTGAATTTAAGACCTTTAATATTTGAAATAATGTGATTTGAAATCAATGTGATGAATACAAATCATGATCAGAAGTAATACTTTTAGGCATCATGACAACTGTAAAGTTTGATTCTGATCTCAGACATGATCATATTGTCAGTCTAGATCAGAGTCATTAATTTATAAGCACTCTCTGAACAAGAATCTATCAAGTTCTCAAGATTATATATTATTTATCAACTATCTATCACTCTGAGACTGATAATATATCAGAATGAATAATTCAGACTGTAAAGAATTATCTTTATAAGTTCTGTAATTATTTATAAGATGATTGATATAATCTTCTTCTATACACTGAAGTCACTATTAATGACTGAGATGTTATTTTAACAGATATAAGTCTGTTCTTTCTTATATATAAATATTATATAAAAGTACTGAATCTTCTAGAGATTATATATTGCATATCAAACTCTCACAGTTCAATTCAGATTGCTGATAATATAGTAATAACACTCTGAGATATCTGTGATTGAGTAGAAGTCTTCATAGTAAGTACTAAATAGAATTAAGAAGATTGAATTAATATTCACTAAGACTTCACTGAGTAATATAAGATAGAAGATCTGATATGATTGAATCTTAAGAATATACAGATCACATACTCATCTCACACACTGAATTACTGTCATACAAAGTATAAAGTGATAGAAATTCTAGACAGTTATAACTACTGTTTTAACACATTATCAGAGATTTATAATATCTTATATACAAGCTTACTCTGCTATACTGTCACTAATTCATTCTCTTCTCAACTGACTTCTGACTGACAGTTGTCAGAGATTATAGAAGAAGATAATGAACTTGAATGAGAGATTGAAGATATTCTTGATAAGAGATTCTGTGATTACAGCTGACAATATCTTGTGAAATGAGTTAGCTATAATTATCTGACCTGAACTCTGAGTTCTATATTATCTGAGACTGTAGCCCTTGACTGATGAGAGCTATATACAATTAAGAAAGAGAAAGAGGACTAATGTGACAGGCTGCATCTGATCAATTATATAGACTATTTCATTACACTTCACAGATTTCTACTGCTTTGATTCTCAGTCACTGATTCTCATCTGAAAATCTACAGAATTTCTATTCTTCCACTTCAGAGCTTCATCACATACAAAAACCTCTATTCTTTCATTCTGAAGTTTCACTGCATACATCACTGCATACACATATAAATATTCACTTTAATCACTGATTTCCACACTTTCTCTTTCTTTCCTTCTCTAACATTTTTCACTTTGTTATATAAGATCTATATATTATACTAATCTATTCAGTGTAGATCTCTTACACTACTAGACTATCTTTTATAAGCTCTATTAGTAATTGTCTTCTATTTAGTGAATAAATAAGAGATAGAAAACATTGCTCTGCAATTGACACTATTCTCTCATTTATTTATAATATTCAAATAGCAAAGCATGAAGATCTGGTCTCAACTGCAGTTTTTATTAATATAAAAGATACATTTAATCATGTTTCAAAATACTTTAATTTTTATATTATATAGAGTAATATCTCTATTGAACTGTCTGGAAAAGACTTTAGAAAAGATAATAGCTACTAGACTATCTTCTATAAGCTCTATTAGTAATTCTCTTCTATTTAGTGAATAAATAAGAGATAGAAAACATTGCTCTGCAATTGACACTGTTCTTTCATTTATTCATAACATTCAAATAGCAAAGCATGAAGATCTGGTCTCAACTGCGGTTTTTATTATTATTATTATTATTACTCTTTTATTATACTCATATGCAAGCAGAGCTGATGATGAGTCCTTGCGTGATGTTAAATACAGGTCAAGTGTTGATTATACAGGAGGAAATACAGGTGTTGAGACCATGTCAAGATAACAAGAACATAGGAAAATACAAATAAGTGACAATTAAATACATGCAATAATAACTTGCCAGCTCAGTAATATAGAGCAATTCATTGAAGTGATTTGTACACCTCTGTATTTATTAGAAATCTGAGGTGCTTGAGTTCTGGATTTAATGTATCCTCTGCGGGTTTCGAACCCATGCGCCTTGGTTTCTCATGTCAAGGCACTACTGGGTGGCCGCATTAACCATTCAGTCACTGAGAATGCAGTTTTTATTGATATAAAAGATACATTTGATCATGTTTCAAAGTCAAAGATAATTCATACATTGAAGATGTTAAAACTGTCACTTTCTCTAATAAAATGAGTTAACTGTTTTATGTCTTAAAGAATCATATAACTATTCTTTGATAAAATGAAACAAGATAAGACTGAGATAAAAATACAAGTACTGTAAGAATCTTCAATCTCACTTGTTTTATTTGTAATATACACTGCATATCTATTCAAGAATAGAGATATGAAAATAGTGAGATCTCTAAGTTATATGAATAATATTGATCTAGTCTACAGTTCAAAAAGAATTAAAGAGAATATAGATGTGATTGAAAAATCAGTAAAGAAAATCTTTGTTAGAGTAGATATTAATTAAATTTAATTTGATATGAATAAAACTGAGTTAATTTATTTCTTTTCTAAATTCAATCAGAAAAAACTATGTCTAACTTCTTTGAATAAAGAGATTAAACCCAGTTTGAATGTTAAATAATTAGAAGTATGATTAAACTATAAGTTGAATTTTAAATATCATATTCAACAAAGAACTATCAAGACAGAAAGAGTATTAAATAGCATAATCAGACTATTAAATACAGAGAGAGATCTATTCTTTCAGAGTATGAGACAGTTTATACATAGTCTGTATCATCTCAGTAGCTGATTATAAAATTCAAGTTTAGTGAATTAATCAAGAAAATTTCGCTGAACTCTTTTAAAGTCTGTAAAACAAAGCTTTGAGAAGAATTCTGAGAGTATTCAAATCATCTTCTATTAAAGTAATGAAAATTGAAGCTTCAATTTTCTCTTCTACTATAAGATTTTAAAAGGCCTGTATAAACTATACTCTGAGAGTTATAAAGATGAGCTTAAATTATATAATCATAGAAATAGTCTCTTCTTCATTTTTATCAATCAACTCAGAAAATGAACTGAATTGAAATAGATTTCTTGATTAAAATGAAAATCATTCTTTAAAGAAAATACTCTCTCAACTATACAGACTATATTCACTGATTAAAAATCAATTTTCTTCATTAAATATTCAAAAGATTAATCATGAAAAGATATTTCTCTGAAGAGAAAAGCTTGAATCTCTCATAGACTTATAAGCAAGTGAACTATCTAAAGAGAGAGAATTTGAACAGTATTTGAAGAGAATCTCTACAATCAATATAAAAGACTCTATTCTTATTTACTCAAATGACTTAAAAAATGAGAATTTGAATAGATTAGATACAGACATTGCTTATACTAAAAATAATATTAATTTTATCTCAGATTTCTGAAATTTAGACTGTGAATCTGAAGTCTTTGACACTGAACTATTTATAATAGTGAAAGCTTTTAAATTTATGGAAATAAAATCTCATAAAAGAGAAAATAGTTCAAAAGAGATATAAATATTCTCTGATAGTTAGACTGTTTTAAAAAGACTTAGAAATAGTCAGATTCATAATAATCAAATGAATCTTGAACTGAACTTAAACTCTGTTTTAAAAATTCAAAAGAGAAGAATATCAAAGCTGATAATTCATCTGCACTAAGTTCCTGCTCATATGAATATTCATGACAATGAATTGGCTGATTCAGGGGCAAAAAAGAGTGCAGAATTAAGCAGATCTATTACAAAAATTATGTTCTGATCTTCTATAAAGAGAAAAATAAAAGAATCTTGTTTAGATAAGTGAAATGAAAGCTGGTAGAAACAAAAGAAGAGTATACATTATTCAAGATTTGAAATAAAACTCAAGTGAAAATCTTAGTCAGATTTTTAATAATCAAATGAATCTTGAACTGATTTTAAATTCTGTTTTAAAAATTCAACAGAGAAGAATATCAAAACTGATAATTTATCTGCACTGAATTCCTGCGTATATGAATATTCATGATAATGAATTGGCTGATTCAGCTGTAAAAAGGAGTTCAGAATTAAGCAGATCTATTCAAAAAATAATATTCTGATCTTTTATAAAGAGAAAGATAAAAGAATCTTGTTTAGATAAGTGAAATAAAAGCTGGTAGAAATAAAAGAAGAGTATACATTATTCAAGATTTAAAACAAAACCCAAGTGAAAATCTTGTTCAATTAAATGTAAAAAGAAAATATTCTCATCTATAATTCAGCTAAAACTAGAACATGGTTATTTCAAATCTTATATACAAAGATTTGATGATAGATTTGATTCAATAGAATGCTTATTCTGCAATATAAATGAAAATACTAAGTATATTATAATACACTGTGCATTATACAATAGTCTCAGAGTCAGATTGAAAGAGATGTCTAATCTAAATTAATTAAATATGAGGTTCTTATTCTCACCTGAGACAGGAATCAAATACTTAATAGACTTTCTACCAGAAACTCAAGCAGCTACAAGAAAATAACTGAATTCAGAAATATCTGAATATGAAGAGAGAGAACTTGATCAGATATAGTCTGTTAAAACAGCTATACACTATCTTTTAATAATGTTATTTTATTATAGTCTCTGTTTACTTTACTTTTCTATTCTTTTGTGTCTACTTATTTAATATGTCTATCTTTAAGACCTTATTCTTTTTTCCTTTGTCATGATATTTTCAAATGATTTCAAAGTATCAGAAGATGTTAAAATACTGCAATTTGTAAAGAATTTCTATATTCTGAGCTGAAATTTTCTGATTTTTCATATCTGAAATTGATAAATGTATAATAGTTAACTCTATAGATATTAGAAAAACCCTGAGAATTAAAAGTTCTCAGATAGATGTTATAGTCTCTGACTGCATACATCTATAATTGAATAATAATAATAATAATGTTAAAATACTGCAATTTGTAAAGAGTTTTTATATTCTGAGCTGAAATTTTCTGATTTTACATATCTAAAATTAATAAATGTATAATAGTTAACTCTATAGATATTAGAAAAACTCTGAGAACTAAAAGTTCTTAGGTAGATGTCATAGTCTCTGACTGTATACATCTATAATTGCAGAATAATAATAATACTAAGTATGTTAAGAAGCACTCTGATTTCTCTCAGAACTATGTATAAGAACTGACATCTCAGAATGCTCAATTGATAATAATAATACTCTGTGATTCTGTAAATAATAGTAAGTTTCTTATTCTGAACCTCTATATACTTGAATAATGCAAGAGATGTATGATTTGTGTATGACTGATTATTCAGATTGTAAATAACTGTATTAAATAATCTTCTAAGAATTCTACTGACCTGAGATATTAAACAGTATCAGACACTTTATCTGAAACTGCAATCATTGTTTCTCTATCACTTTATGAAAGAATTATCAAAACTCATGCAATTTATCAACACTCAGCGCTCTACCATGAACTCGCTCAATTTTTCGAATAAAAATACACTGATAGAGCCATCAAAAAGCCCTCGATCATACAAGCATTTTGACCCCATCGCTGACTGCATACCACGTGTGATGGTGGAGTTATCCAGCCAAATGTGAACCAGACATTGTTCAAAACTCCTGTGTGGGATTATCCCCTGTTCACCCCTAGCACACCACAACCCCGGGCCAAATTGCCATACAAATTGTAAGACAAAGAGACCCAGTTATATGCATCAATCTTCTTGATTTTGAAAGATCTCTGATCTGTAATTGTGGAGATATCTGAGAAGCAACTTTCATGAAAACTCTGTCTATCTTTGATGTTTCAAAACATCAATGCTAAGTCTTACTCACATACTGCTCTTCTCAATCTGATTTATGTTCAGCAGAAAAATACAAAAAGATATCTTAATAATAGTATCAAGTATATAATCAACAGTCATATCTGAAGTGTATTCTCTGTGAAAAACTCTCTCTGTCTTTACATCAATCTCACTCTTGTATCACTTCTTCTGATCTGGCTCATTCTTAGTAGAAAAGTACAAAAAGATATCTCAGTAACTATACTTGATACATAATCAGCAGACACAATAATTATAAAATCAGTATATCTCAAGATCTGACTGAGCGTTTGATCTCTGCACAGTGAGATATATTAAATCTAGTTTTAATATCTCAATATTCAATAGATTCTGTAAGAGATTGAGAATAGCAATACTAGATTTCTATTGAATTTGAGAATTAACTCTATATTAATATAATCATTGATAAAGTTTTCTATTTTAAGAATATAAATAATCCAGTTTCTCTACATCTCACTGATAATATTATATATATATAGAAACAGACTATATTCTCTATAATATCAAGACTCTGAAGAGAAAAAGTCTTGATATAAGATATACAGTAGTGTATATCTTAGCAGTTTGAATCTTATTCTTCTACAGCAGTTAATATAAAAAAAAGATTTTAGAAATAGTTTTTTACTTCTCTTGAAAAAGTATGATATTTTTCTCTGAATTTTATATAATATTCTTACAAAGAATTAAAAACAGAGCTGTTTTCTGTCATAATTTCATATTCTTTTAAGTAAGAATTACTTTTTCAGTGACTGAAGAGCTTTTATTAATACTTAATTCTTTTTTATACTCTTTATTAATTAATTTGAGTTGCACACTTATTGTGAGAGAAGAATTGAATGATTTAGAATAAAATTAAATAGTTTTAATCAATTTCTCTGTAAAAAATCAATTAATTTTTATCAGTTTTTCTCTCAAAAACTGTTATATTATCTGATTTATTATCAATTAATATCATACTTTTTCTCACTGTATCTTAAGAAAGAGATTGTAAAGATTTTATTAATTCATCTCAAAAATCAATTTTAGTTTATTAGATTCTCTTCAAAAATCTAACCTAGTTACTGAACTAGTGTGAAAAAAATCAGATATTTTATATATAAAAGTCTTTTATTCTTCTTTTGAAACAGTCTGATTAACTTTTCAATTGAAAACAGACTTAGAAACCTCTTAATTGAAATAGTCTGATCAACTTTTCAAAAGAGTTTAATAAATATCTCAATTGAAACAGTCTGATCAACTTTTCATTAAGTGAGAATAATAAGTTTAAAAATACACTCACTTGATGTGAAAAAAGATGCTTTCTCAAATGCTATTCCTGAGATTGAAATTCTGAAGAGAAGAAAGAAAGAAGAAATAGAGAAATAACAAGTTCTTGAAATACAGAAACTAAAAAAAGAGAGCAAGATTCTTAAAAAGCAGTATCTGAGTGAGATGAATAAAGAAGTTCTGTTAATTCTTCATACTCAGACTAGACAACTACAGAAGATGATCAAGTTCAAACTTGAAATTTCAAACACAGTTCAAAAAACATTGAAAATTCCTAGTATAATCACTGACTTCTTATCTTAGTCTTCTTTCTCTTTTTCTACTTCTTCTTGTTTGAATCAGAAGAAAATATAGACTCAAGCAGCTGAATCTGCTATCTCTAAACCTGTTATCTCAAAACCTGCTCAAAATCCTGAGAAAACTGAGAAGAATACTGCTCATACTTCTATTCATAGAAAAGTGAAGAAAAAATAACAAAAGAAGAAAAACTTTCAAATCTTCAGAAATAGAAGACTTATTCTCAAAGTCTTAAATCAGAACATCTTACAAAGAAACAAGCTAAACTCAAATCTTATTTTCAGAATCAGAAATGAAATTAATCAGCAGTTCTTTTCTCAGTTAATAACTGATATTAAAGTTCAAAAATCAGTTATAGCTTCAATTGAGTTATTCTTTTTTGAAAACTTCATTATTCTGACTACAATGTCTGAATTCAGTGCAGAATTCCTTATTCAGAATGAGAATCTCTGAAAATCAGCAGTAGAATCTTTGTTAAACATAATAATTCTATCTAAGAGAGATAAAAAGAGAGATAAATTCATTCTTTATAATATTTCAGTTGAAATTTTTGACTGTGAAGAAGAAATATCACTTCTCAAAAATGAATTAGAAGAATACAACTCTATTCAACTGAGAAAAGAATTTGTATAACTAAATTCAATTGAGTTCAGATAAAGCAGAAGAAATACCTCTGTTCTAGTATATATAAAGACACTTGAACAGTCAAAGATCTCTGAAGTAGACTGGCCGCTGGGACCATGAATTTCATGTTTGATCCCATTTGGTCTGGTCCCATACATTTCTTGGCATGAATCCCGCTGGGACTGGCTATTAAAAAAACATGTAAAGTGACTATATATCAGATCTTAAAATGAAACCATGACTTGAAAAAAGTGAGAAAGTGGTCTCATTTGGTCTCATTTAGTCCCATTCTTGGCATAAAGTTACTATTTTTAGACATTTTAAGGTTTTTTTTAGACTATTTTTAATTTTTTAAAAAGTAACACTTTTTAGTAACACTCAAATGAGATTTAAAGTCATTTAAAGCAATAAAAATAATTTAAATTGAGAAGTGGAAATCATGGTCTCATTTGGAAAATGTGACAAGAGTAGACAGTAAGTCTCACTGGAACAGTATGAGACTACTATATAATGTTAAAACTGTGTAATGAGATCAGTCGAATTGGTAATAAGACTATCAAAAAATCTGGTCCTGGTTTCAGACACAGTCACACGGTCAGTCTACTCTGAAGTAAGAGTAGTAGATTTGAAAATGAGAGTTCATGAATACAAAGACTCAAGAATGAATCTCAAAGCTTAAATACAGTATTTAAACTGTCAAAGATATGAACACTTTGTAATCTCTTATTTTAGAGACTCAAAATGTGCATTCTGTGCCAGAGATTATAAAACTAGTGAGCATAAATGTGAAATATGCTTAAAAGGAGATGAAATATGTCAACACACTCTACTTAAATGCTTTAATTGTAAAGAAAAACATGTATCTAGCTTAAAAAAATGTATGTTTACTCTAAGAACTCAAAAGAACTGAAGAAAAGATGAAGCTCAAAACAAATCTAGAACTGAAGAGAATAGTTAAGTCAGTAAACTCATAACTTCAAGCTCAAAAAGAAGAAACTCTTAACTATTTAAATCTTCAAACTTCAATTCTTCAGCTAAATATAAACAGAATTTGAATTCTCAAACTTCTGTTAAGATTAGAGAATTGAGAAATGACTCTGATAATAAACTAGATATATTACAAGCAGTTGAGATTTCTACTTCTCAGAATAGTTATAATCTACTATCTAATGATAGTGATTAGATTCTACTCTACTCTCTTTTAGTATGAATATACAATAAAAACAATAAAAAAAGTTTAAAAACTCTTCAAAAATCACATTTATTCAAAATAATGTGAATAGAAACTGAAATGACATTTATTCTTATCTTTAAATTATATTTGAATAAAAAGTTAATTTTGTACTGCTTCAGAAGCTGAATTTTAATGCTGAGTAAAAATATGTCATTTCTTATTCAAGCTACTACTGGTTTCTATCTCAAAAGTCTGAGATAAAGTCAAGAGTAGTGATCTATGAAAGAAAGAGATCAAGATATCAATTTAATCTAAGATTTGATATTATGTCTGACTCTGATATTCTGATGAGTCTTATTATAGATAAAGAGAATGACTTTGATACTATACAGCTTATAAATATCTATAATGAAAAGTTATTGAAAAAAAATAATAATATCTGAACAATTAATAAAGGATTTCTGAACATAACTTTATCAAGAAACTCTATAATTATAGAAGATTTCAATACACATCATTTCTGATAAAATTCAGAATGCAAAGAAGTAGTAAGAGCTGATAATCTAATTAAATAAATCTTTGAGTATTTAATAGATTTAGTTAACAAATCTGATCAATAAACATTCTTTAGAAAAGATATGAAATAGAAATCTATTATAGATTTAATCTTCATATCATAAAATCTAATGAAAAAAGGACTTATAAACTGATTTATTGATTTAAAAAAGACATCAGAATCAGATTATGAGATTATTCAATTTGATATTAAACTGAGTGAGAAATAAATGAGTGAAAATCCTCTTCTCTCTAATCAGTTTAACTTTGAAAAAGCTGATTGAAAGGCAGTTGAAGAAAGCATAAAACTATTAAAATCTGAAAGACAGAGTGAGCTATATTGAAATCCTGATCAAGATATCTTAAATGAAATACTTGAGAATAGAGTGAAGCTCATTATATCTATTATTCTAATAAGTGTTAAAGATAATATTTCAAAGAGAAAGTCTTCTGAGTATTCAAAGTCTTGATAAAATGAGAATATAACATCTAAAAGAAAACAATTGACTACTACTGAAAGAGATTAAAAGAATGATATAATTTCTGATAAAGAGTTCAAAACTATCAGAAATGAATTTTTTTCAGATATTAAAACAGCAAAAACAGACTGCTGAAATAAATTTCTTAAAGAAGTATAAGAAAAGAAAGTTTTTAAAGCTTTTAAGTATATGAAAACAAGAAGTGTAGCAAAACTTTCAGCCTTAGAATATGAGTTTCAGAATGAATCATATACAGTAAACTCTTTTAAGAAATAATGTCAAGCTTTTATAAGAACTCTCTTTCAAAACTCATCAGATTCAGATTTAGAGGAAGAGAATATATCACTTCTCAACTATATTGATGAAAATGACTGGAAATAGCCTGATCTTACATAAGATGAATTAGAGTCAGCTATCTTCTCAAGTTCAGTTAAAACTGCTGCAGAGCCTGATTCAATTAATCACTTGATTATTTAAAATACATACTTCTACTTAAAGAATGAATATTTTGAGCTCTTTTTCAATCTCTTGAAAAATCAATATCATTCTGAATGCTGGAGAGAAGTCACTGAAGTGATTCTTATAAAATCTAATGAAAAAACTTCAATTTCTAAGTCATATAGAGTAATATCTCTATTGAACTGTTTAAAAAAGATTTTAGAAAAGATAATAGCTACTTAACTATCTTTTATAAGCTTTATTAGTAATTGTCTTTTATTCAGTGAATAAATGAGAGATAGAAAACAATATTCTGCAATTAACACTGTTCTCTCAGGTATTCATAATATTTAAATAGCAAAGCATGAAGATCTGGTCTCAACTGCAGTTTTTATTGATATAAAAGAAGCATTTGATCATGTTTCAAAGTCAAAGTTAATTCAGACTTTGAAGATATTAAAACTGTCACTTTCTCTAATAAAATAAGTTAACTGTTTCATATCTAAAAGAATTATATAACTTTCCTTTGATAAAATAAAACAAGACAAGACTGAGATAAAAATAGAAGTATCATAAGAATCTTCAATCTCACTTATTTTATTTGTAATATACACTGCATATCTATTCAAAAATAGAAACATGAGAATAGTGCAATCTCTGAGTTATATGAATGATATTGATCTAGTCTACAGCTCAAAAACTATTAAAGAAAATTTGAAACTGATTGAAGAAGCTGTAAAGAAAATCTTTGTTAAAGCAGATATTAATTAAATTTAATTTAATATGAATAAAACTGAGTTAATTTATTTCTTTTCTAGATTCAATGAGAAAGAACTATCTCTAACTCTTTTAAATAGAGAGATTAAACTCAGTGTAAATATCAAATGATTAGAAGTATAGTTAAACTTCAAGTTGAATTATAAATGTCACATTCAACAAAGAACTGTCAAGGCAGAAAGACTATTAAATAACATAATCAGACTATCAAATACAGACAGAGGTCTATTCTTCCAGGCTATGAGACAGTTATATATAGCCTGTATTATCTCAGTAGCTGATTATGAAGTTTAAGTTTGATGAAATAATCAAGAGAATTTCACTGAACTCTTTCAAAGTCTGTAAAACAGAGCTTTGAGAAGAATTCTGAAAGTATTCAAATCATCTTCTATTAAAGTAATGAAAATTGAAGCTTAAATTCCTTCTTCTGCTATTAGATTTGAAAAGACCTGTATAAACTATGCTCTGAGAGTTATAAAGATGAGCTTAAATTATATAATCAGAAAAAGAGACTCTTCTTCATTTTCATCAATTAACTCTGAAAATGAACTGAATTGAAATAGATTTCTTGATTGAAATGAAAATAATTCTTCAAAGAAAATGTCTTCTCAACTGTACAAACTATGCTCACTGATTAAAAATCAATTTTCTTCTTTAAATATTGAAAAAGTTGATCATGAGAAGATATCTCTCTGAAGAGAAAAGCTTGAATCTCTTATACACATATAAATAAGTGAACTATCTAAGAAGAAAGAATATGAACATCATTTGAAGAGAATTTCTATAATTAACATAGAAGACTCTATTCTGATTTATTCAGATAACTTCAAAAATGAGAATTTAAATAGATTAGACACAGACATTGCTTATACTGAAGATAATATTAATTTTATCTCAGATTTCTGAAATTTAGACTGTGAATCTGAAGTCTTTGATACTGTACTATTTATAATAGTGAAAGCTTTCAAACTCATTGAAATAAAATCTTATAAAAGAGAGAATAGTTTGAAAGAGACATGAATATTCTCTAATAGTCAAGCTGCTTTAAAAAGACTTAGAAATAGTCAGATTCATAATGATTAAATGAATCTTAAACTGATCTTAAACTCTGTTTTAAAAATTCAAAAGAGAAGAATATCAAAGCTGATAATTCATCTGCACTGAGTTCCTGCTCATATGAATATTCATGACAATGAATTGGCTGATTCAGGGGCAAAAAAGAGTGCAGAATTAAGCAGATCTATTCAAAAAATTATATCCTGGTCTTTTATAAAGAGAAAAATAAAAGAATCTTGTTTAGATAAGTGAAATGAAAGCTGATAGAAACAAAAGAAGAGTATACATTATTCAAGATTTGAAATAAAACCTAAGTGAAAATCTTGTTTAATTAAATGTAAAAAGAAAATATTCTCATCTATAATACAGCTGAAACTAGAATATGACTATTTCAAATCTTATATACAAAGATTTAATGATAGATTTAATTCAATAGAATGCTCATTCTACAATGTAAATGAGAATTCTGAGTATATTATAATACACTGTGCATTATGAAATAGTCTCAGAGTCAGATTGAAAGAGAAGTATGATCTAAATCAATTAAATATAAGATTCTTATTCTCAACTGAGACAGGAATTAAATACTTAATAAACTTTCTATCAGAAACTCAAGCAGCTATAAGAAAATGGCTAAATTCAGAAATATCTAAATATGAAGACAAGGAAATCAATCAGATATAGTCTGTTAAAACAGCTATATACTATCTTTTAATAATTTGTTTTATTACAGTCTCTCTTTACTTTATCTTTTCCTTTCAAGTCCTTTCTATCTATCTATTTAATGTGTCTATCTTTAAGACTGTGTTCTCTTTTCCTTTGTCATGATATTGTCAAATGATGTCAAAGTATCAGAAGATGTTAAAACACGGCAATTTGTAAATAGTTTTTGTATTCTGAGCTGAAATTTTCTGATTTTGTATATCTGAAATTGATGAATGTATAATAGTTAACTTTACAGATATAGGAAAAACCCTGAGAACTAAAAGTTCTCAGGTAGATGTCATAGTCTCTGACTGCATACATCTATAATTGAAGAATAATAATAATAATAATAATAATAATGAAAGAATTATAGAAAAGACCTGCTGAAATCACTTAATATCTCTGATAGAATCTGATAAAATTTAGTACTTAACTTCACTGTTAATCTCTCTGAGAGTAAGTGTTCTAGAAATATTCTAATCATTGTTAACTTACTGAGCAAAGATGTAATATTGAAATCTTCTAATAAAAGAAATGCTGAATAAGTCACTGAAGTCTTTCTATAAAGCCTATTCTATTAGATGTATGAATTACTGAGATCTATAGTATTGAATTAAGACTGTTAATTCATAAGTACTGTCTGAATAAGAATCTGTCAAGTTCTTAAGATTATATACTGTCTATTAACTATTTATCACTCTGAGACTGATAATGTATCAGAATGAATAATTCAGACTGTAAAGAATTATCTTTATAAGTTCTGTAATTACTTATAAGATAATTGATATGATCTTCTTCTACACACAGAGATTATCATCAATAATCAGAATACTGTTTCAACAGATATAAGCTTATACTTTCTTATATATAGTTATCACATGAAGATCTTGAATCTTCTATAGATTACACATTTTATATTAAATCTCTGCAGTTCAATTCAGAGTGCTGATAATATAGTAATAAAGCTCTAAGATATCTGTGACTGAGCAGAGGTCTCTATAACATGTATTAAATAAGATTAAGAGAACTGAATCAATGTTCACTAAGACTCTGCTGAGTAATATAAGATAGAAGATCTAGTGTGATTCAATATTAAGAATATATAAAGCACATACTCATCTTATACACTGAATTACTGTTATATTAAGTATAAAGTGATAGAAGTTCTATATAATCATAACTACTATCTTGATAAATTATTAGAGATTCATAATATCTTTTATACAAGCTTGTTTCACTGCACTATCACTGATTCATTCTCTTCTCAGCTGACTTCTGACTGACAGCTGTCAGGAATTATAAAAGAAGATAATGAACTTGAATAAGAGATTGAAAATATTCTTAATACAAGATTCTGCAGCTGCAGCTGATAATATTTTATAAAATAAATTTATGGCGGGCTGCGCCCGATCAATCATATAGACTATTCTGTTACACTTCACAGATTTCAATGATTTCAACTGCTTCATTCTCGAACGCGTACACTCTGATTCTCAGTCATTCTCAATCACTGATTCTTGGCTGTCACTCTGATTCTCAGTCATTCTTGATCATCAATTCTCAGCTGTTATGAATGTGTATAGATTCTTCCACTCTGAAGCCTCATTATGTACATCATCACATATGCATATAAATATTCACTTCAATCACTGATTCTCACACTTCCTCTTTCTTTTTCTTCTCTAACATTTTTCTCTTTGTTATATAAGATCTATATATTATATCAATCTATTCAGTGTAGACCTCTTACACTAGAAAAACATTCATTATCTTCTTATTAGAAATGATTATTCACACATTATCTTCTCATTAGAAATGATTATTTATCAAGAGATATGTGAACATGTAACAATACATAGAAAAGAGAAACAGTTAAGTGAACACTAAGTTCTTAGATAGAAGCTTGCTCACCAGTCACTCTGACCCTGTAATAAGATCTTACAAAGAGAATATCAGTGAAAGATCTGAGAGTTCTGACATTCAGATATATGAGATATTCATACAATTACACTTCTTCTGATTTCATATCTGACAATCAATATAATCATGTCTAATGATAGTATGAGAGAACTCTTGAATATGAGCATAGACACAGTGTCACAGTGACTCTGAGTAATGTTGAAACTATAATAATAATAAATAGCTGATATGCATACAACTTAATAACATCAATATAAAGAGATTCAATGATTATCTCAACAAGAAACTCATGCAATTTCAACATCTACAGAATTGAATACAAAAGCACTGAAAGAATACTTAGATGCTTCTATATATTTTAATGCTTTCAATCTCACTCTCTACTCATCATGAAGAATGAAAATGCTCGCGAAACTGAGTGTAGATGAAGATGTCATTAGTTTATTAACTAATTAAGATTGATATATCAATGAATGATTAAAGGATCACATGAAACAGAAGTTTCATTCATGAATAAAAGCATGTGAATCAGCATTATGAATGTCTGATAATATTATCAAATATCTTAATATTCTGTTCTGAGACACTGCCATGCAACAGAAAGTGTTAGATTGATTACAGAGCATCTGACAGAGAAACACTTCTCTTATAACATTCATTCCTGACTTTGACATCAAGATCTTAGAAGCAGATGATCAATCTTGAGAGAATTGAATAAAGATTAGCATGCTCAAGAAGATATTAACTTTTGAACTCTTATCAACTCTTATAAGTGTAAATGAAGACCTAACTTATGAAGGCTTCTGCACACAGCTCTGAACATTGAATGACTGTCTTATCAAGCTCAAGAGTATATAGAACAGTAACAGAAGATGTTACACTTCAGTCACTTATATATCTATGCTGAAGAGGAGTAACAGCAATGATGCAGATGCTATGAACTGAATAGATTCAAATGTCTATACATAAGCAAGAGTTTCTGCCATTCAAACAGGCTTCTGAGTCCCTGGGATCACTCTCAAGAAAGTTGCTGATTGATATTAACATAGAGTATATATCAACTATAACTAATCAGAACACATTGCTTTCAACTGCTGATCAGCCTATATATCTCCTTGCTCAAGAAATGAATCAGCATCTGTTCACATCAATCACATTACAGTGAAGAAAGATTTGAAAGATAACTATGAGAATGTCTCAATCAACCAGAGAAAAGATTAGCTTCTGTTTATGAATTTAAACAGAAGCTTGAAGAGATCAGATAACAACAATTTGAAGAGAAAATGATAATGAATATGATTCTTATATCTACTGTGATTGATAACATGTATAATATGAAAGCCATGATAGACAGCAGTCTATGTCACTATGTAATAATAAAATCTTCAGTCATAAGACATTATAACCTTCAGTATATTCTCTTATCAAAACCCTGACTTCTTACAGAATTTGATGATTCAAAAGAGGTTAATACCTGTTATATGATGAAACTAAACATAGATGTTAAAGAACATCAATGTGAAGATGCATATGTATATGAAGTTGATAATCTTGATTATAATCTTATATTAGAACTCATCTGACTATCTAAATAAGACATTTTATTGAATGCTTGAAACAGAAGCTTGATATTCTCTAACACTGATAGAATTCATGAAGATGATATTTACAAGACTATGAATCTTACACAGATCTCTGTCAATACTTATGAAATGCTCTGAAAAAGAAGTTATCAAAACTACTGATAAAATCATCAACAGTAAGACTATATATCAATCTATTTCATCAGCCTGACTGATATTAACAAAGCTCTAGAGAAGTTATTCTGTACTATAATAACAGATTCTTATACAAAACTCTTTCAATAATATCATGAATATCTAGATGTCTTCTGATAAGATAACATTATAAATTTACTTCTCTTACAAGGTTCAGAAATAGATCACAGTATTGAGTTAGAGAAGCAGAATAATAAGAACTCTGAATCACTATGAGACTCTCTCTATAATATATCTCAAGATGAACTTCTTCTTCTTCAGAAGACACTTAATAATCTGTTGAATAAGAGATTCATATGTATTAGTAACTCTTCTGCTGCAGCTTCTATTCTTTTTGCAAAGAAATCAGATAAAGAACTCTGATTCTGTGTGAACTATTGAGATCTGAACAGATTGATAAAGAAAGATTGTTATTTCTTATTCCTTATCAATGAAATCTTAGCATGTATCAGATAAGCTCAATGATTTATAAAGTTAGATATCATCATCATGTTTCATAAGATTTGTATTACTGAAGAAGATGAATGACTTACTGTATTTTAAACACATTATAATCTCTTTGAATGAGTAGTCACATTCTTTGAACTGATCAATGTCTTCAGTATATTTCAGAAGTATATCAACTGAGCACTCTGAGACTTTCTTGATGAATTTGCATTTACTTATCTAGATGATATTCTCATCTTCACTGATGAATTCAGAAAGAAATATTAAGAGTATGTGTAAAGAGTATTACAATAACTACAAGAAGCAGAACTATCAATTGATATTGATAAGTGTGATTTTGAAGTTAAGAGTACTAAATACTTAGGTTTCATCATAGAAGCTGATAAGGGGATTCAAATGAACTCTGAGAAGATCTCTGTCATTCTTCAATGAGAAACTTCACATACTGTGAAGAATATATGAAGCTTCATTGAATTTGCTAACTTCTATCAGCAATTTATATGAAACTTCTCAGATATTATGAGATCACTTACAGAGCTCATTAAAAAGAACTCAGTATTTCAATAATCAGTGAACACTGAAGCTGTATTTATACAGATAAAGAAGATGTTTATTAACACTTCTCTGCTGATAACATTTGATTCTGATTATAAGATAGTTATTGAAGCTGATTTCTCTGACTATATCACAGAAGAAGCTATATTACAATATAATGATAAAGATGTTCTACAATTATGTATCTTCATGTCTAAGAAACTAAGTTCTGCTGAATGCAATTATAAGATCTATGATAAGAAACTTCTTACAATTGTATACTATCTAGAAGAATGAGACTTCAAACTTCAAAGTATCTCTGAATTTGAGATAATCATAGATTATAAGAATCTCAAATACTTCATAATAACCTGTAAACTCACTGAATAATAGATATGATAATCTGAGTTTCTAAGATGTTTTCACTTTATAATACACTATCACCTCAGCAGTCAGAACTCAATGACAGATACTCTCTCATTATAAGAACAAGATGTATTATCTGATGTGACAGATATGTACTGAATGAATCAAGAATACTCACTCTTGAATTCAAAGATATTAGTTAATCACAATGAGATCACTCATAACACTATATATGCTTTATCAGTCAGAACATTCTCCAGATCTATACTAAATAAATTGTGATATATAACAGCTCAAACTGATGAACTTCTCTAAACACTCACTGAAGCAGTATATCAAGAAGCACTCTAATTTCTCTCAAAACTATGTATAAGAACTGATATCTCAGAATGTTCAATTGATGATAATAACACTTTATTGTTCTGTGAATGATAGTGAGTCTCTTACTCTGAACTCTTATACACCTGAATAATGCAAGAGATGCATGATTCATATATAACTGATCATTCAGACTGTGAATAACTGTATAGAATAATCTCTCAAGAGTTCTACTGATCTGAGATATTAAATAGTATCAGACACTTTATCTGAAACTGCAATCACTGTTCTTCTATTATCTTATGAAAGAACTGTAGAAAAGATCTACTGAAATTACTTAATATCTCTAATAGAATCTGATGAGATGTAGTAATTAACTTTGCTATTAATCTATCTAAGAGCAAGAATTGTAAGAACATTCTGATCATTATTAACTGACTAAGTAAAGATATAATATTGAAATCTTATGATAAGATGAATGCTGAATAAGTTATCAAAGTCTTCTTATAAAGTTTATTCTATTGAATGCATGAGTTGCTGAGATCTATTGTATCAGACTGAGACTGCTAATTCATAAGTACTCTCTGAACAAGAATCTGTCAAGTTCTCAAGATTATACACTGTCTGTTAACTGTCTATCACTCTGAGACTGATGATGCATCAGAACAGATAATTCAGATGATAAAGAATTATCTCTGTAAGTTCTACAATCACTTATAAGATGATTAACATGATCTGCTTCTACATGCAGAGATCACTATCAATGAATGAGATGTTATTTCAACAGGTGTAAGCCTGTTCTTCCTTACACATAGTTATTATATAGAGATGTTGAATCTTCTAGAGATCACACAGTTCACACTGAACTCTCACAGTTCAATTCAGATTATTAATAATATAGTAATAAAGCTCTGAGATGTCTGTGACTGAGCAGAGGCCTTCATAACAACTGTAAAACAAGATTAAGAGAATCAAATCAATAGTCACTGAGATTCTACTGAACAATATAAGATAGAAGACTTGATGTGATTGAATCTTAAGAATATACAGATCATATGTTCATCTTGTATACTGAATTATCACTATATCAAGTATAAAGTGATAGAAGTTCTAGATAGTTATAACTACTGTCTTAACATATCATCAGAGATTTATAATATCTTTCATATAAGCTTACTCTGCTGTGCTGTCACTGATCTGTTTCCTTCTTAACTGACTTCTGACTAGCAGCCGCCAGGCATCATAGAAGAAGATAATGAGCTTGAGTAAGAGATTGAGAATATTCTCAATGAGAGATCTCACAGCTGCAGCTGATAATATTTTATAAAATAAGTCAGCTATAATTAACTGATCTGAACTCTGAGTTTCATATTATCTGTAAGAATAAGTGCTCACAGGCAATTATTTGAGTGTTTGCAGCTTGGCGTGATATGTACTGTTAACTACTAGAAGTATTCACAGTAGAAAGATAAAATGTAGAGATCAAATGTATAATAGTATTCAAGCTGAGTTGTGAATAGTATTCATGAACTTCAGTCTATATAGTTGTGTGTAGCCAAGAGCTGCTAGCTCTATTAATTACACAAGAGATAGAAATAGAGATAAAGAATCTGTAAGAAACAGAATTTCTTACATATTCCTCTCTCTCTAAGACTTTGTTCATGAAGTCTTTCACTGAGTGACTTCATAGAATCAGCTCAGCACTGTAGTAATACTTACTAAAACTTCTTCACATCTATAAAAAATCTCAGTGAGGAAAAATTCCTTATTATCATAAAGAAAAAAGAGTCTGTCACTCAGTTTCTTATTCTGTAAGATTCTTTATAATCTACAGATTCTTCTCTGACTATCACACAGATTCATCTCACATCTTTCATATAGAAGGATTTCAGTTGACTCTCAATCATTTTCATGAGATTCTTGTGTGATCATTACATAGATTTATCTCACAGATGAATTACTCTCTATGAAATCACTCTTATCAAAGAGAAGTATTTGTAAGTTAATCTTTCACTCATTCTTATAAATTATTATTCTTTAACACTGTAGAATTGTGAGGAATTTTTCATTCTTTCATCAACTCTGTAGAATTATAGAATCAAGATATTCACAGTCTACAATCACTCTTTATAGTTATATAGAAAGATTCAGATCTGTGATTCATAATCACTCTTATTTACTAGAGTGATCTGACTATTCTGTAAGATTATTCACAGTGCAAGCAAATCTCTCTAGAGTAGTATAAATATCTCAGATCTGTTCATGAAATCTCATCTTCTTTTCTCTTTTTCTGTAACAGCTCTTATTCTTATAAACTGTGAGTATTCTCATTTATCTGTGAAGTGTTTTTACTCAGATAATAGAGAGAGAGTGTTTCTAACAATATCTGTATATTGATTTAAGAACTTTTCAAGAATAAAAAATTTTTCAATTTCAATATCTTCACAACAATGTCTGACTGCTGTTGAGCTTCTTATAAGTATTCTTATAACTTCTCTGATTGCTTTTTACTGACTGATGAAGCAGGAACATCACTGCTCACAACTGTATCTTCATCTCTCTCAGCTTCATCACTGTATCTGATCTTCAGGCCAGTGGTCAACTCTCTGTCTCTCTCAGGCCAGCTTCTGGCTTCAAGCAGTGCAGTTCCTCTCTTTGCTATAAGTCTTCTCATAAGTAATTTCTTACAGATTCTAGCTGACAGTTCTTGCAAAGCTTCTAATGTTGTCAGTGTCTTCTACAGTTCTGTAAGCCTACAACTATTCTCTCCCTGCTCACACAATCTCTGACCAGGCATATGTGAATATGCCTAGGTTCTCTATCAATGATTCTCACACCGCGGTGCATTTCTACAATCTCATTGTCAATGAGAGATGAGTCTTCAGATACTCATAAAATCCAGGTAATCAAGACAATATGAATGCTATGAATTCATAACAGAAGTTGATCTGAATAGATAAGTCTTCTCTTCATATCTCAATTGTTTTCAGACTGAATACTCCAGTACAACTGAGAAAGTAGACACAGCTTTGTAAGAAGTATCTGATCACACACACAGACAGCCAGCTCTTAAGACTCTGTCACAACTGCATGTACACTGATATTCAGCTTCTCTGAAGTCTGTGTATTTCTGACAGTCTTTATGTCAAATGCAATAATTGTCTGTACTGCAGATATAATACTCTCTACTTCTTTAAAGAGAAAAATTGATAGTTGTAAGAAGATTGAGTATTACAGATATTAAGAGTATGAATATAAGTTTTCTTTATTTTTTCTTTATTAATCTTTAAATTGTGTTCACAGCTCTGTTTATTTTCTGTTTTTTAACTTTAATAAGAATATGATTTCTTCTTCTCTTATATACACTACAGACTGTTCATCTCAGTAGAAACTCATCATCTTATAGACTAGAATTTGTAAATGACAGTGTTAATATCTTTATTATAATCAGGTTCTTAGTAAAGATTACATCATTCTGACTTATCAGAATTTACAGTATGAAAGTCATGTCTCAGCTTCTACAGATATCTTATCTACTTAGATAGTTCTTAAGTGAACTCATTTATCTTATCAGAATACTCTTATCACTGAATCTTGAATCAGAGCTTATAATCTCACTTCTCTAAGTCAATAATCTCTTTAATCTGATATTCTCTTTCACTCTCTAGTGCTTTACAGATAGAGTGATGAGTTACAGAGTTCTCTTCTAAGAATTTCTTATATTTACAGAGTAAAGAGATATAAAAAATATTATATATCTATAATTCAGATAACAGTTTCAATCTATAGAACTGTAAACTAACTTTCTTCATAATCTTATAAGACTCTATTCATAAGAGATTCAGCTTCTTACTAGATCTCTGTATAATAATATTTTCTAGACTTAGTCAGACTCTATCATCTTTCTTAAAACTTTTTATAATATACTTAAAGTCATAGTATCTCTTCTAATACTCTTAAGTCTTTCTCAAGAATTCACAGACTTTCTCCCAGATCTTCTGAATTCTCTCAGCTCATTCATGAGTATTATCACACTCTATAGTGTACTCTTACAAGTTCATCAAGATTATCTGTGAATAAGTCTCAGTGAGCATCTCAAAGAGGGTTTTATCTGTGCTGACATACTTTGAGTTGTTATATACAAACTCTGTAAGTAATAATTAATACACTCAGTTATTCTGATTATAATTAACAAAGCACTGCAGATACTGTTTTAATATACTTATCAGATATTCTATCTGATCATCTGTCTGTTAATGAAAAGTCATGCTTAGATCTCATAAGATCTTCAGTATAGTTATCAGATCAGATTAGAACTCTTCTATAAAGATTAATTCTCTATCTGAGATAATGTTCACAGACAATTCATATAACTGAACTATATTATAGATAAAGATGTGAGCTAAATTCTTTGACTTTAAGTTCTTGTAGATGAGTATAAAGTGTGTTATCTTAATAAAGTAATTTACTATCATCAGTACACTGTCAAAGCAGGCATCATATATATTCTTACTTTCAGAGAGACTTATAAGAGTATTCATTTCTAGCTGTTCTTAAGATTCTTATAAAATGAATAGAGGAGTAAGTTCTTTATATAGTCTGAATCATACTACTTACAAACTCTGATAAATAGTATAAGAATTCACTATCTTCTTTACAAGTTCTCATATCTTCAGTCAGAAGTATTTTCTTATAAGCAACTTATAAGTTCTAGTATCTGTAAAATGACTCACTAGAGAAGAGTTATAATATCTTTTAATAAGTTCTATATATAGAAACTTATTTATAGACACATAAATCCAGTCCTCTCTTTATAAGAGATTATTTAAGTCTCTTTAATTCTTTATTTCTACAGAATTAATCTCTGCTGTGAGCAGTTTCTGAATATACTGAGTATATTCATTCTTCAGTTACAGTTCAGACAATCTGAATAGAAGATCTTATAAAGACTTATATTCTATTTTCTCTTACATCAGGTCTTTCACAGCACTTCTCAAAGCCTGTAAATTCTTCAGATTATAGATACTCTCTTCAAGAATTCTCACAGAGATTCTCAGAGTATTAACTCTCAGTGTTATAGAGAGTAGTTACACAGGCTTCTTCTCTCTCTCTTCTCTCTTCTCTTATAAGAGATTGAGAGACTCTTCAGTCAATCTCTTTGTAACACTCAGTCTAAGCATTCTGTGAAGCTTTTCTATCTTCTCTAGTCTCTCTATATCTGTTATTCTAGTCTTCTTAATATAGTCTGATCTATGAGAGAGTTCATTCACTGAGTTCTTAGTTCTCTTGATATATTCTATCTTGAATCAGAACTCACTCAGTCTCTGAGCTCAGTGAACCTGCTACTGTGAGAGTTTCTTGATTGAAGTAAACTATTATAAGCTGTTATGATTAGTTCTAACAGTAATCACTGTTATAAGATTCTCAAAGTAGTGACATCAGTGATAAAAGAATTTCACTATTATGAAAAGCTTCTAATTATAAATATCATAATTGATCTTCACAGGTTATATCTTCTATAAGAAAAAGATCACTGAAACTCAGTTCTCATTTAACTGTAGTTATAAGACTATTTCTGAAATCACAAAGAAGAAGACATTCATCTTTAATCTGATTAAGAGTAAGAAATCAAAGTGAAATAGTATCACTGTGTCTATGAATATCTGTTTCAATCTTATAAAGACTCTGCAAGCTTCTGAGATAAGAAAGTTCTTATAGTTCTCTCTTTTCAATAATCTTTTCATTCTCTATTCATAGAATAACTTCTTCTTATTTTCATTCTTCAGTATATCTGTAAGAGCTAAGAAGATTCTTGTAAATGCAAAGATAAACTGTCTATAGAAATTCACAAAGCTCAGAAAGATCTGAATCTCATGAATACTAGTTAGCTTCAGTTATGATAGAATAGTCTTAACTTATGAAGATTTCATCTGAATATCATCTGCAGTGATTATATATTCTAGAAAATTAATTCAGTAGACACTGAAGTTGTACTTTACAAGCTTAATATACAGTTCTGCCTCATCTAAGACCTTTAATATACTTCACACATGCTCAGTGTGTTCTTTCTTCTTCATGAAGTACATCATCACATTATTCAGATATATTATCATAAAGATATTCAGATATATATAAAGTGTTTTATTAATAAAAGACTGAAATGCTGTGAGAATATTAGTCAGATCAAAAGACATTACTAGATATTCAAACAATTTCAGTACAGTTCTAAAGACAGTCTTTCATTCATTTTCAGACTGTATTCACAGTCATTTATATACATTGATTATATTCAGTTGTATGAATATGACAGCTTTCATAAGACAGTTGATCACATTCTCAATCAGAGACAGAGAATAGTGACTCTTTATTATCTTAAAGTTCAGATCACAGTAGTTTACATATAATCTGAGATCTTTATTCTTCTTCTTTATAAATATCACAGAGACTTTCATGAAGATCTGTAAAGATTAAATAAAGTCATTCTTCAGATTCTTCTTCACATAGATCTGTAAGACCTCTGTCTCATAATAAGAGAGCTTATAGATTAGTCTTTAGAAGAATTTCTACTCTTCTATCAAATTTATTATCAGATTCTTCTTATAATGAGAGAGAAGCTCAGCTGTCTTTACTGAGCTGAATATCTCTGTAAGATCTCAGTATTTCTCTGATATCTGAAGCTCAGTTTTCATAATCACAAGATTCTCAGACACTTACAAAGTTATTATATAGATGAGCTTGTCTTCTCTAATCAACTCTACAGCATCAACTGATTCTATCTTCATAAGTAAGTCTGTCAACACTGATTGAAAGTATAAACCTGACTCATAGACAGATATGTGTGAATTATGTCTTTAAAGTTATACAAGTCTTAAGTACATGTTATCTGTGATGTCTGTGATAATCACAGTTTCTGTAAATCTTCTTCAGATTTCAGAGAGATCTTGTAATTCAAAGATAACTCTTATAAGTCTCTCAGCTCTCAGGTCTGAGTTCTCACACTCTGCTTATTATAAGAGCAGGTTCTCAGTCTTCATCTTTCAGCTTATTTACTTCACAAGCTTTAGAAATATCACAGTGACCTGAGATTCTGAGTTTATCAATACTTTTTATACTTGCAGAGCAGTAGCACTGTGATGCAGTCTCTTCTTATAAGTAAGCATTTTCATTGAAAAAGTAACAGATTCAGATGTCAGCTTCAAGACTCTTAAGAAGACTGTTGCTGACTCTGTTCATAACTTCTCAAATTTCTATTTTAATTTATTCAGATAGTTTGTATAAAGATGTTCTGATTTAGAATAGATGAAGCAGAGTCTCTTTTTCTTAATCTCTCTATTATACACTCTGTTTATGAGAGCTTGTGAAGCTCTCTCTCTCTGCTCAGCAGTCAGATATGAATCTCTCTATATCTTATCATCTTTTTCTGATAAATCTGTTCTCTGTTATTCTGACTCTCACAGAGCTGATCAGTGATTCACTCTTTACAGATCTGTGACTCTCACAGTGATCTGTAAGTAGTGAATAAGAGTCATCAGTTTCTTCAGAGTCAAGAACTTAGAGTCTTACTTAATAAGCTTATTCTGCATGTCTTTATTCAGTCTCTTTATAAATATCATCATTCAGATCTTGTTTCAGAGCTCTGTTTTCACAGATCTCAATTCATATCACAATTCTATGAAGTGTTATAAGTAGTCTTTATCAGATTTCTCATCTCTTTTTCTAATATTGATGATTGCAGTTCAGATGTTCTCTGTTCAACTCACAGAGTCTCTCAACTTATTCTCTAGATAGATCTTAAGAACAGACTAGTGAGATCTCTCATAATCATTCTCTAAATAATTCAGTCAGTTCTTGACTTCAGTGTAATAAAGATCTGTCATTGTATAGATAACAGCTTCTTCATCTTTTATATTACATAGTCAGACTTATGAGTCAATTTTAAATACAAACTTGTAAAAGCTTTTATAAATTGTGATTCAATAAGTGACCTTAAGTGATCACAGCTTAAGAAAGTTTCTTTTCAGTTCATAGATATCTCTGAAGATTATATCTAGAGACTCAGTTTGAGAGTGTTTACAGACAGTAAGTATTTCTTATAGAAAAATAGCTTGATTCTGCAGAAGATGCTCAAGAATGTTCTTCACTAAGATTGATTTATTTATGAGTTCAGAGAGTTCCTCTGTCACAGATGCAGAGAATGATGTTTTATAAATGATTAATAAGTTCTCTGAGACTTCTTTTACAGAAGTTATTCATGATTCAGATAACTGCTTCTGAGTGTCTGCAGTGATATTCACAGAGATTGAAGTATATGAGTTTCTAGTTCTTTCAGTTATAACAGGCAGTTGCTGACTGACTGAGCTTGAAATGTAAGAATAAGTGCTTATAGACAATTATTTAAATGTTTGCAGCTTGACATGATATGTACTGTTAACTACTAGAAGTATTCACAGTAGAAAGATAAAATGTAGAAATCAAATATATAATAGCATTCAAGCTGAGTTGTGAATAGTATTCGCGAACTCCAGTCTATATAGTTATGTGTAGCCAAGGGCCGCTAGCCCTATTGGTTACATGAGAGATAGAAATAGAGGTAAAGAATTCACAAGAAGCGGGATTTCTTACATTATCTGAAACAGTGATTCTTAACTGATAAGAACTGCTTCTGAAAAAGAGAAACTAATGTAATAAGCTGCATCTAATCAATTATATAGACTATTCTGTTACACTTCACAGATTTCAACAATTTCAATCACTTCATTCTCAAATATATACACTCTGATTCTCAGTTATTCTCAATCACTGATTCTCAGCTGTCACTCTGATTCTCAGTCATTCTCAATCATCAATTCTCAGCTGTTATAAACACATATAGATTCTTTCACTCTGAAGCCTCACTGTGTACATCATCACATACATATACAAATATTCACTTTAATCACTGATTCTCATACTTTCTCTTTCTTTTCCTTCTCTAACATTTTTCTCTTTATTATATAAGACTTATATATTATACCAATCTATTCAGCGTAGATCTCTTACAAAATTAGTTATAATTATCTAATTTAAACTCTGAGCTTTATATTATCTGAAACAGTGACTCTTGACTGATAAAAACTATACATAATCTCACTTCTGAAAAGAGAGAATTAATATGATAAGCTGTATCTAGACTGACTATGTGACCATGTCTGAGACCAGAACCAGATTTTTTGATAGTTTCATTATCAATTCAACTGATCCCATTACACAGTTTTAACATTAGATAGTAGTCTCATACTGTTTCAGTGAGACTTACTGTCTACTTGTGGCGGGCTGCGCCCGATCAATCATATAGACTATTCCGTTACACTTCACAGATTCCAACCACTTCATTCTCAAACATGTACACTCCGATTCTCAGTCATTCTCAATCGCCGATCCTTGGCCGCTACGAATGCGCGTATATTCTCCCGCCCCGAAGCTCCACTGTGTACATCATCACATATGTGTATAAATATTCATCTTGATCACTGATTCTCACACTTTCTCTTTCTTTTCTTCTCTAACATTTTTATCTTTGTTATATAAGATCTATCAATATTATATCAATCTATTCAGTGTAGGCCTCTTACACTATAAAAACATTCATTGTCTTCTTATTAGAAAATGATTATTCATGCATTGTCTTCTCATCAGGAATAATTATTCATTAAGAGATATCTGAACATGTAACAACATGTAAGAAATAGAGAAACAGTTAAATAAACACTGAGTTCTTAGATAGAAGCTGCTCATCAGTCACTCTGACCCTGCAATAAGATCTTATAAAGAGAATGTCAGTGAAAGATCTGAGAGTTCTGACACTCAGATGTATAAGATATTCATACAATTACACTTCTTCAAATTTCACAGATATTATATATCTGACAAATGATATAATCATGTCTAATAATAATATGAGAGAATCTCTGAACATGAGCATAGATGCAGTGTCACAGTGACTTCAAGCAATGTTGAAACTATAACAACAATAAATAGCTGATATGTATACAACTTAATAACATCAATACAAAGAGATTTAATAACTAACTCACATGATTTCAACATCTACAGAATTGAATACAAAAGTGCTGAAAGAACACTTAGATACTTCTGCATATTTCAATGCTTCTGATCTCACTCTCTACTTATCATGAAGAATGGAAATGCTCACAAAACTGAGTATAGATGAAGATGTCATCAGTTCATTAATCAATCAAGATTAATATATCAATGAACAATTAAAAGATTGCATGAAACAGAAGTTTTATTCATGAATGAAAGCATGTGAATCAGTATTGCAGACACCTGATAATATTATGAAATATCTTGATATTCTGTTCTGAGACACTGTCATGCAATAGTAAGTATTAGATTGACTATAGAGTATCTGACAGAGAAATATTTCTTTTACAATATTTATTCCTGACTTCAACATCAAGATTCTAGAAGCAGATGATTAATCTTGAGAGAATTGAATAAAGATTAACATGCTTAAGAAGACATTAACTTTTAAACTCTTATAAGTTCTTATAAGTGTAGATGAAGATTAGACTTATAAAGACTTCTGCACACAGCTCTGAATAATGAATAATCATCTTACTAAGCTCAAGAATATACAGAACAGTGATAGAAGATGTTACATCTCAGTGACTCATACACCTGTGCTGAGGAATAACAATGATGCAGATATCATGAATTAAGTAGACTTGAATGTCTACACACAAGCAAGGGTCTCTGTCATTCAGACAGGCTTCTGAGTCTCTGAGATCACTTCTGAAGAAGTTGCTGATCAATGTCAATGTAAAGTATGTATCAACTGTAACTGATCAGAATACATTACTTTCAACTGCTGATTAATCTATGTGTCTTCATACTTAAGAGAAAGATCAGTGTCTTCTTGTTTGAAGAATGAATCAGCATCTGTCTGTGTCAATCACATTATATTAGAGAAAGATTCAGAAGATAACTATGAGAATGTCTTGATAAAACAGGAAAAAGATTAGCTTCTGTTCAAATTCACAAACAGAAGCTTAAAGAGATTGAATAACAATGATTTAAAGAGAAGATGACAATGAATACAATTCTTGTATCTACTGTGATTGATAACATGTATAATATAAAAGCCATAATAGACAGCAGTCTATGTCACTATACAATGATAAAATCTTCAGTCATAAGATATTATAACCTTCAGTGTATCTCTTTATCAAAACCTCAACTTCTTGCAGAATTTGATAATTCAAAAGACATTTGTATCTGTTACATGATAAAGCTGATCATAGATGTGAGAGAACATTAATATGAAAATGTCTATACATATGAAGTTGATAATCTTGATTATAATCTTATATTAGAACTTGCCTGACTATCTGAATAAGATATCTTATTAAACACTTGAAACAGAAGCTTGATATTCTCTAATAATGATAGAATTCACAAAGATGATATTCACAAGACTATTGATCTGACACAGATCTCTGTCAATACCTATGAAATGCTTAGAAAAAGAAGTCACTGAAAGAATTGCTGATAGCAGAATCATGTATTAATCTATTTCATCAGTCTGACTGATATCAAAAAGACTCTAGAAAAATTATCTCATATTATAATAACAGATTCTCATATAAAACTCTCTTAATAATATTATGAATATCTAGATATCTTTTAATAAGATAATATTATAAATATACTTCTCTTACAAGATTCTGAAGTTAATCACAGTATCAAGTTAGAGAAAAAGAATGATAAGAATTCTGAACTGCTATGAGACTCTCTTTATAACATATTCTGAGATGAACTTCTTCTTCTTTGAAAGACACTCAATAATCTGTTGAATAAAGAATTCATATACATTAGTAACTCTTTCATCACAGTCTCTATTCTCTTTGTAAAGAAATCAGGTGAAGAACTCTGATTCTGTATGAACTACTGAGATCTGAACAGATTGACAAAGAAAGATTGATATCTCTTATCTCTCATCAATGAAACCCTAGCACAGACCAGATGAGCTCAATAGTTTATAAAACTAAATATTATCACTGTATTTCATAAGATTCATATCACTGAAGAAGATGAATGACTTACAGCATTTTGAACATATTATAGTCTCTTTGAATGAATAGTCACATCTTTTGAACTAACTAACACTTTCAGTACATTTCAGAAGTATATTAACTGAGCACTCTGAGATTTTCTTAATAAGTTTGTATCTACTTATCTAGATGACATTCTCATCTTCACTGATGAATTCTGAAAAGAATATCAAGAGTATGTGTGAAAGATATTACAACAGCTATGAGAAGCAGAACTACTGATAGATATTGATAAGTATAATTTTGAAGTCAAGAGTATCAAGTATCTGGGTTTTATTATAGAAGCTGACAAGGGAATTCAAATGAATTCTGAGAAAGTCTCTATTATTCTTGAATGAGAAGCTCTGTATACTATGAAAGATATATAAAGCTTCATTGAATTTGCTAACTTCTATCAGTGATTTATATAAAACTTCTCAGATATTATAAGACTACTTACAGATCTTACTAAGAAAGACTCAGTATTTTAATAATCAGTGAATACTAAAGCTGCATTTATATAGATGAAGAAGATATTCATTAATACTTCTCTACTGATAATATTTAATTCTGATTATAAGACAGTTATTGAAACTGATTTCTCTGACTATGTGACAGAAGAAGTGATATTGTAATATAATAATGAAGAGATTCTATAATTATATGTCTTCATATCTAAGAAACTGAGTTCTGCTGAATATACTTATAAGATCTATGATAAGAAACTTCTTACAATCATATATTATTTTGAAGAATAAGACTTCAAACTCTGAAGTATCTTTGAATTTAAGATAATCATAGATTATAAGAATCTCAAGTATTTCATAACTATCTATAAACTCACTGAATAATAGATATAATAATCTGAGTTCTTAAGCTGCTTTCATTTTACAATACACTATCATTCTGATAGTCAGAACTTAATAGTAGATGTCCTCTTATAATAAGAGTAAGATATATCATCTGATGTAACAGATACTCACTGAATAAACTGAGAGCACTGACTCTTGAACCTGAAGATACTAGTTGATCAAGATGAAACAGTTCATGACACTATATATACTTCTTCAGTTAGAACTGTTATTGATATCTTCACTTTCTCTACACTGAATAAACTGTGATATACAGCAGCTCAGATGAATGAACTTCTTCAGATTCTCACTAAAGTAGTATATTAAGAAGCACTCTGATTTCTCTCAGAACTACATATAAGAACTGATATCTCAGAATATTCAATTAATGATAATAATACTCTATGATTCTGTGAATGACACTGAGTCTCTCACTCTGAACTCTTATACACTCAGATAATGCAAGAGATGTATAATTTATATATAACTGATTATTCAGGCTGTAAACAACTGTATAGAATAATCTTCTGAGAGTTCTACTGACCTGAGATATTAAACAGTATCAGACACTTTATCTGAAACTGCAATTACTGTTCTTCTATTATCTTATAAAAGAACTGTAGAAAAGATCTATTAAAATCACTTAATATCTCTGATAGAATCTGACAAGATATAGCAATTAACTTCACTATTAATCTATTTAAAAATAAGAGTTGTAGAAACATTCTGATCATTGTGAATTAACTGAGTAAAGATATAATATTGAAATCTTGTAATAAGATAAATACTGAATAAGTCACTGAAGCTTTTCTACAGAGCTCATTCTATCAGATGCATAGATTGTCAAGATCTATAGTATCAGATCAGAGCTGTCAATTCATGAGCACTCTCTGAACAAGAATCTGTTAAGTTCTCAAGATTATATATCATCTATTAACTGTTTATCACTCTGAGACTGATGATATGTCAGAATGAATAATTCAGACTATGAAGAATTATCTCTGTAAGTTCTGTAATTATTTATAAGATGATTAATATAATCTTCTTCTACATGCAGAGATTGCTATCAACAGTTAAGATGCTATTTCAACAGATATAAGCTTATTCTTTCTTACACACAGATATCATATGAAAGTGTTGAATCTTCTAGAGACTACACAGTTCACACTAAATCTTCACAGTTCAATTCAGATCACTGATAATATAGTAATGAAACTCTGAGATGTCTGTGATTGAGCAGAGATCTTCATGATAACTGTAAAACAAGATCAAGAGAATTAAATCAATATTCACTGAGATTCTACTGAACAATATAAGATAGAAGATCTGATATGATTAAATCTTAAGAATATACAAATCACATGTTCATCTCATACACTAGATTACTGTTATATCAAGTATAAAGTGATAGAAGTTCTAGATAGCTATAACTACTATCTTGACATATCATCAGAGATTTATAATGTATTTCACACAAGCTTGCTTCACTGCACTATCATTAATTCATTCTCTTCTTAACTGACTTCTGACTGACAGTTATCAGACATCATAGAAGAAGATAATGAGCTTGAGTGAGAGATTGAGAATATTCTTCATAAGAGATTCTGTGACTGCAGCTGACAATATCTTGTGAAATAGATTGACTACAATTAACTGATCTAAACTCTGAGTTCCATGTTATCTGAAACAGCAGCTCTTGACTGATGAGAACTGCTTCTGAAAGAAGAGACTAATGTGGCAGGCTGCACCTGATCAATTATATAGACTATTTCATTACACTTCACAGATTTCAATCACTTCATTCTTAAATACATACACTCTGATTCTCAGTCATTCTCAATCACTGATTCTCAGCTGCTATGAACGCGTGTATATTCTCCTGCCCTGAAGCTCCACCGTGTATGCCACCACATACATGTATAAATATTCACCTCAATCACTGATTCTCGCACTTTCTCTTTCTTTCCTTCTTTAACATTTTTATCTTTGTTATATAAAACCTATCAATATTATACTGATCTATTCAGCGTAGGCCTCTTACACTACTCTTGTCACATTTTTCAAATAAGACCATGATTTCCACTTCTCAATTTAAATTATTTTTATTACTTTAAATGACTTTAAATCTCATTTAAGCATTATTAAAAAGTGTTACTTTTTAAAAAATTAAAAATAGTCTAAAAAAACCTTAAAATGTCTAAAAATAGTAACTTTATACCAAGAATGAGACTAAATGAAATCAAATAAAACCACTTTCTCATTTTTTTCAAGTCATGATTTCATTTTAAGATCTCATATATAGTCACTTTGCATGTTTTTTTAATAACTAGTTCAAGTGGGATTAATGCCAAGAAATGTATGAGACCAGATCAAATAAGATTAAACATGAAATTCATGATCTCAGCGGCCAGTCTAGCTGTGTCTGATCAATTATATAAACTATTTCATTACACTTCATAGATTCTACTGAAAGCTCTGATTCTCAGTTACTAATTCTTGACTGAAAAACTCATAGAATTTCTATTCTTCTGCTCTGAAGCTTTACTGTATATGTGAAATTTCTATTCTTTCATCTCAAAGCTTTACTACATATATGTATAAATATTCACTCTAATCATTAATTTCTGCACTTTCTCTTTTTTCCTTCTCTAATGTTTTTCACTTTTATATTATAAGATCTATAAATATCATATCAATTTATTCAGTGTAGACCTCTTACAATAGAAGATGATTTAAATACTTCTAGAATTCTTCTCAAAGCTCTATTTTACAGACTTTGAAAGCGTTCAGTGAAATTTCTTTAATTATTTCATCAAACTTGAACTTTATAATCAGCTACTGAGGTAAAAAGTCTCTAAAAGTAGCAACTCTATATTAAGAATGAGACTAAATAAGATCAAATAAGATTACTTAATTTTTCATGATCTTATTTTGAGATCTGATTAATAGTCACTTTTCATGTTTTTTTAATAACTGGTCTCAGCAGAATTCATGGTAAGAAATGTATGAGACCAGATCAAATTGAATCAAATGTGAAATTCATGGTCCAGCCGGCCAGTCTAGCCGTCAGCAGCTTACTTATCTGTTTTCAATACTGTATAACTCTCTCTAAGAGAATCGTCATATTGATTAAAATATCTGCTAACTATTATCTTCTTTAACTATTCCCAGCAAAATTTTCTATCTATGTTATATATGCAAAATACTATTGAGTCAAATAGAGTGAGTGATTCTCTCAAATGGCTTGATAAACCTAGAAAAGTCCTCTTTAGCTTTTGAATCCCCAATCAAGTGTTTGAAGGTTGCATGCCTCGCGGACTGGAAGCACAGGCCTGAATCTAGAGCCAATGGTGCGGTCCGGTCCAATCCCTGCCAACCGTCCACTGGACTGGCCCTCCGCGCCGCTGTGTGGAGAAGAATGGTAAAATATAACGTGGGTGCCAACTGCAAAACGACGGCGCAACCATGGTTCAAGAATACGAAAGACCTGGTGAGCTGCCCGCCGATTATGATCTGCAGCAAAGTGGGTCCGTGGATTTGATGGCTGATCGAGAACAGTCGCTCATTCCGCCCAGCACGAGGAAGGTTTTTATTTTTATTTTTTTTTCCATCTTGACGAGTCAACCGTCGACAAATCGCGCCATGACTCCATGAGTACCGAAGCTGGATGTTAAATTCAGCCTTCACCTGCCACACTTTTTTCACCTCGCTAAGGAATCAGAGGGATTTCAAACGATGGCCTGGCATCCCACACGAAGCAAGTGCTATCATTACAGCAATGCAGCCCGGGCTCACTATTATTGATTATTGAATTCCATGGCCGAAACAGCTGCTACTGAGAACAAAAAACCTACAGGAATTACTATTCAGAGGCTTGAGCTGGTGCATGCAGAGCAAACCTTACAGCTATAATGTATGGCGCATAACCTTCGCGATCTGAGAAACATTTGACATGGCATGGCCGAGAGATAACCCTGTTATCTGCCAGCTTCGCGGTATTTGGACCCGCGATCTTCATGACAAACACACAGGTCATGATCGCCGGCTTTTAAAGAGCCGAACAGGCGATTGCCGCGATTGATTATTTAAAGTGCTTGTCAACCTCGTCGAATCATTATCAAGGCCGACCCAGGGAACTATGCTGCTAGGGGGCTTGAGGAAGGGATAAGATTTTACGAAATCGGGCTTCAAGGCCAGCTTAATATCAATATTCGTTCCCTCTTGTTTCTAAAGGGTTGTGGAGTTATGACATGCTCTTCAATGCTCTCGACTCGATTCTCGCATGTCAGCGGGAGAGTATTTTGCCCACCTGATACACCTAGCAACTAGGTCCCGCTCAAGACGCCTTACCGACTATTTATCCCCTCGAAGAGGGAGCAATAATGGAACTATTCATGACCACCGTTTCATGTGGGGCCTGATCGAGCCCATAAGACTGGGGCCTTTACCACTATTATTACTATTGATACCAGTGGCTGTTTCAATGTTTAATACAGAGCTTGCAGCGGAAGATCGCAAGCAGGTAAACACGCACACATGGCCACTGATACACTTCAAGCATAAAGTTGACCCCCTCTTAAAATGAGAGGCGTGATGTACGGAGTATACAATTTCTGAAAGCTGGGGATTTGTCAGTGTCATTCCTAAATTGGTTCTGACCCCTCTCAGTAAACGCATATCTTGACATTTCTCTCATCTGGCGATAGCCTTATCATGCGTCAACAATGACTGTCTGGAGCCGCCTTCAACCCTTCATCAACATTATTATCGCTGACTTGTTTGCTAATTAGTGTGAGTTCGTCTATCTCGTGGCCGAAAAAAAAACCCCTCGAACCGTCACGAATTTGTGTTGATTGGTTATTTAATGCCGATAACTGCGCCAGACCGAAGATCTGTTTGGATTTTCCATTTCTGACTTTTTCTGACTTGGTGAAGACTTTGTCTCCTGGCCCAACTGGCCAGTAGGAAAAAGCCTCATCGACCTTCCTGCCCAACTGGCGCCTGATACCAGTTCCTTGGGTTCCGCTAGGTCCTGGCCAAAGAGGCAGTGTTTCGTACTGGCACTCTCTTGAAGAGCCCGTCCATCTCGCGAAATTTTCAAAATGTGGCTGTGAACGTCATGGGCGGTCATCGGTAAGGGTGGTTGGTATTACACCGCCTGCCTGCGCATGGGGAGGCACATGCTACACTTCATCGTAAAAGCAGCTGTATGCCATCTTTGCAAGCAGCAGCAGAGTTATGCTAACGCTGCTCTTTGTAAATATCCTGTTCTCAAATACACTGGTCTACCCTGGTATATTCAATATAGTACACTCCGTACTATATATATATATATATATATAACATAATAGAATAAAAATAGTTAAATAAAAGATAGAAGGTATCTAACCAAACAGTCCCCGACTGGGGGGATACACCTGCTGATACCTCTGCCTCTGAAGCCATGTCCACCATATACATATGCCATGCCTATGCCATGCCTATTTGCAATGGACTAGCCAGGAAGCTGTTCAAATTCAGCTGGCAGCATGATAGACGCCTTCTCGGTCCAAGATTGTCTATCCAGGCGTGTATTGCGAGGATTGCAGAAGCTCGAATGAAGTCGTATCAGAAATATCGATTACAGCAATTGCCTAACTTCGAAAAGATATCAATTAAATTCAAGAATAAACTGGGCAATACCGGATTCTCCAAGAATTTGTATGCACGGTGGCAATAATCAGAGTCCAAGTATTGTTTTTTATGACTGCCACCTTCATCGGTCAGCTTGGTGAAAAGGGGCAACCGTTCATTTCACGAGCAGGCTGACAGGGAGAGCCTTTGCTGCCAGTGCACCGCCTACATTATCTCCAGGCTTATCTTGACCGCAATGCATGCAATAATGTCGTGAATTTGTCACCAAAGCAAAGCAATCAACAGCCGCTTTTGATGCATGTTTCATGTATTAAGAAAACCGTGGACTGGACTGCCGCAGCGCGTCAAGATAGAGAGGAAATGCACACATTGAGAGATTCGTGTGGGGAAATCTACCTTTCCTGCGGCTGGCATGCCAGTACAACGATTGTCTGGTGCAAGTAATTTCCCCCCCTTCGATCCCGTTAGCGGCACTGTCAATAATAAATGACGAGAGCACTGGACAGAATCTGCCTACGCATAATATGCGAAGGACCCCCCATATCCGTTCTCCGGCGGCCGCCGCATGGCTAGCGGGTAAGCGAGCAGAGAACAGGATAAGAACCGAAATTAGCCCTGACAATAATAAATTACTGACCAGTAGCGGTCTAGTCTAGCAAGTTCGGACAGCGAGTTGCAGCGAATAACAACGAAGATTAATGGCCCAGAAGCAGTTGGCTGGCACCGAGAACATCGTCCTAACGAAGGTCAAAGTACCACCGGCCAAGGTCAAGTCCACCTCACCTCACCTCCTGAGTCCGGCCTGAACACGCCCCCAGCACTGGTGTGGATCACTTGCAACACAGCTGGGATGGACCGGCAAAAATAAAAACGACGGACTGTGCAACGATCGTTCAGCGGAAGCCATTCACACCACACCTCCTGGGGGGCTTTAAGCTCGCTGCCCAATTGTCGGCCGCCGGTATATGCCCTAGCGCATTATGTAGGGTCCACTATCACGCCCTCAACCATTCTCGTGGGCACGTTTCCATGCATCGGTAGCCCAGCATCTGAGGGTTTAGGCGCTGTTTTGTCCTTTTCTCACCACCGCTGGCTCTCGCAGAATCGCGCTCGCCAAGCGCATTGTTTCTCACCAAGCCCATCCCTTCCGTGGTCCCCGGTCCGTTGGTCCAAGCCTGTATTAGCTTTTGTTACGAGCTTAGAACGAGGCCAGGCATGTTTGATCCAAGCACGCGTTGGGGACAGGAGGTGCTGCTGCACTTGTCCGCCGCTCCTTAGTAGTATTATTTTATTATTATTGTTATTAGTATTATTGACTTCCATATTTCCTCCTCCGCCTGGTACTTTTCTTTGCTTTTTTGATGGTTGACCACTTGAAGATTTCCATTTCCAAAGATCCAACTTTCTTTCCCTTCTTCTCCCTTCTCTTTTTTCTTCTTCTTCGTCGAAAGAAAGTTACCTGCCCGCGTTGTTGACTGTCCCCCATACGTTCTTCATGCTGCAGCAGTGGAGAGCTACCCCATATCTTTGAGCTCTTGCTCTGACTAACATCACCTCTCTTTTTTTATTTTTTATTTTTATTTTTATTTATTTAGTTTTTGTTTTTTGTTTTTTTGTGTCCTTTACTTTTTTGTTTGCTTTCATTCTCTCTTTCCGCCCCCTTGAATATATTTGCAGTCGGTGCCTTCAAAAGCTGCTGGCTGGGAGAAAGCCTATCAGTTTTAAGCTGGGAAGTCACCCTGTACGGCATCAGCTTTTGGCCTTCATCGTGGCTGCGCTCGGAATCCGCACTTTTCCCCAAACGCACCTCGACTACACAAGGGCTACAGCTGTACAAGCCCGTGACTATACCTTTAACGGATTCTACCAAAACCAGAGTCAGTTGCCCTCCCTCTCTTATCTTCGACCGTCTGAGAGCCGGAGCATTCAAGAGGGAGGGAAGGATCGTCCATGTTCCGCTCCACGCAATCTATCCCTCGGTGGAGTGCAGGAGCTTATGTCGAAACGGCCACATGCATCAGATTTTCTGTCCGGCAGCCCGTCTCGCCGCGTACGCAAAACTGTCGCGACAACCGAATTATCCCCCCGGAGCCGGAATGATGGGACTGTTGAACCCCTAGAGCCACAACAAACTAGGGACAGCGGCCCTGCTCCATTGACGGGGAGGACGGGCTCCCCAGATCCGACATGGCGAACGGCGACAACCCGCTCCATAGGGATGCATGCTATTCTTAATCCTTCTCACACCTTAGCTACGGGACCCTCCGCCCACCAGATGAATCGCGATATTCCAGAACCCACCCCATCGACATCCCCCTCCCCATCGACCAACCCACACGCCACACCAACCTCAGCGGGATTAACCCCCCAATCAGACCGTTCAGTATCACAACATGACCGTACGATGTATTCCCCTCTACCACAACGTCATATCCTTACGGCAAGGTCGCCTGGAGTACATGCTCCAAGCATTGGGCCCAGCTATGGCCCCGCCCGTGGAACTATGACTGTGGAGCACAATCCGTTTCTCCCTCCGCAACAACCATATGGAGATACCGCCATGCGACCAACAATGGAAGCCCCGCCCTCAATGCGATATTCTCTATCTCATCCATCCGTTCCTTCGGCCACACTCCCTATCGATCCGCGCCCGATAACTGGACGACAAGGATCTGGGCCTCAAATTACAGCTCCAGGTACAACCCACTCAGCGTACAGTCCGTTAATCCAAGGTTCGCATGTCCCAGCGTCAACCAATTTGCTTCAACAGCCAGTTCCCTCTCTATCTCAGCCTACAGGGGCCTCATTTATTGGAGACGATAATCGGAGTAGAACGCCACAGGACGGCGGATCTAGTTATACGTTTGTGGGCGGACAAAGCAAGTTTGCTTCACCCAGGGATATTCAGTCACGACTGAGCGTCCCGGTTGATTTTGATTCTGGGTCACGAAAGGCAGCTGAGAAACGACTGAAGAATAGTGATGCATCCAAGCGGTTCAGGGAGAGGAAAAAAGTAAACGAGAAGGAAATGAAACAGGAAGTGGAAAGACAAAAGGACGACATTAAATTGTTGACAGAAGAGAGAAACTTCTACCGCGCCGAGCGGGACTTTTTCAGAACACTTTACGACAGAGAGGTTGGTTTGCATCGTATACCACCGCGACCTACATCTCCTCGGCTTCGCCAGTCATCTGCCCCTGTTTCTGAATCGGAAACTGAACAGCAGTTCCATGACCGCCGTGAAGGACTAGGTAGTGAGGGACATGTGCGCCAGCGGACGAGTTCTGCTCCAACCAGACTGCCTTTGCCCCCCATGTCACCGGCTCAACCGAACCCATACCCTACCTCTTGGAGCACTTCGACTTCAGCGACGCCCGTCTCTCAACCGGCGCGGTCCGGTCCACCCTATAACTATCCTACGTCATGTGTTCCTCCCGAGACTTCCTTGCCTCCTATACAATCCCCCGGAGAACCGCAAGATAGGAGCTGGAATTCTGGCACTTAGTTTGCAATATATATACTAGAATGTGTCAGATCTGTGGATTGCGATCTCTTCCCGAGCCTCCTCTCCCTTCTACATTTTATTTTATTGTTTTTACTTATTATTTATTTAAATCAACCTTTTGCGAGGTATTTGTAACAGATAAATGCTGCTTTGCTGTACCTCTATGTTTTGCAGTTTTTTAACATCGCAAGTTCCTAAAGACATATATATACTATGGTAAGATGAGGGCAACCTCGGGACGGACAGGAGGCGTCTAACTCGCGTTTTTTTATATTTTTTATAATTTTTGTTCCTTATCCCATTTCTCTTTTTTGTCTGTCGCTTATACTCTTCTCACAGTGCTTTTCTAATCTCTCCTTTCGATTTCTCCTCCATTGTTTTGTTTTGCACGTCACTTCTGGTCATAACTGCCCCGCCCATATCAACTGTAAGCTTTTGTCACACTTCTATATGTTAATTTCTCTGCATCCATTCAGGCTACACCGCTGTGCATGAGGACTAGATTGTGTTGAAGGCCACAGTTTTACTACATCTTTGGTTTGTTTTCGGTGTATCACGCAGATTGAAAATGGTGCTTGGCTTTTTGTGGCCTCTCATTTGTAGGAGGTTATTTTTGTGCATTTTCAGTTCTGGGCAAACTGGTTGTTCCTTACTGATCATGTCCTTGTCTTTTTTTTTGTTCCCTTTTCTTTCCATCCCTTTTATTTTCTCTCTTGCGTTCTTTTTTTCTTTTTTCTTTTACTTTTTCCTTCTTGCCATTATTCATATTGATACCCTGGGAGGCATAAATGATTTGCTTTTGCGAACATAAATTCCCTTGTTTTTTGTTCTTGCTATAGCTTCTTTCTCTTTCCTTTGTATCCTGGTATTCTTTATCCCGTTCCATTATTACGTTGCCCCTCTGTGACTTAACTTTTACTTCTTTGTGTACAATGGTTTTTTTTCCCTTTTTTCCCTTCCTTTTTTCTTCCAGCTTTGTCTCATTATACTGTAATAGCGGCATTTGGCTCTACCTTGGAGTCCCTATTGTTGGCATAGACTGAATGGCGAATTTGGAGATTTTTACTTGTTCCTTTTGTGTTTTGTTTTATACCCAGTTCAGATGCTGTTTTTATCCTCTTCAGCCCCGTGCACTCTGGATTCCCTTTTTTTACTGGCTGGTTTTCAATTCTTCCCGTTTGACGTACTTCCAAAGCCGATTCGAATCCTACTAGCAGGACACCATAAGAGTTACACATCCATTCCCTCTTCGTTTTATTCCTACGATGTTGTCATTCGCTACTGTGGACTAACTCTTCCTCACCGTCTACATGCTTTTCTTTTTTTTTTTTTTTTTTCTTTTTTTTTTTTTCCTCTTTTCTTATGTTCCGCCCTTCTCCTTATTCAATATTCTGTCTGTCTGTCATATGTTTTACCATTAAATTGAAGGATGCCTGCGTCGTAAATAAATGTCTGATATTTTCACACCATCCCCCCTCCCTCCTCCTTACTAGCATATATATAGCTATGTGTAATACCATACATGTGATGTAGAAGTACTTGTCCATTTCTAATTCCGAAACGGGCTTAAAATGCCTGAAACCAAATTGAAATTGAACATGGGAAATAACAAATATGCGAATATGCGGAGAAATAGTCCGTGCAGTATCTCCCCCCCACTTTTTTTTAACCCCAGTACATTAAACTGCCCAAAAACAACATTCCAATCACATACCCTCCCCTCCCCACCCCCATTCAGTTTACAAAGGCTTCCCCCTTTTTCTCCGCCCCCAATTTATTTCTGCAGCCCTGATATCACCTGACTGACACCTCATGCGTGAAAGGCGCCGGGCTCCGTCATTTCCTTGCAGATAAGCAGCACCCACCGGGACCCGGCCAATCGGGAATCCTCCTGCAGCCTTGCGCGCCGGTGGATTATGCTTTTGACTCTTTCGGGAGGGCTAATTAGGGCTGGGTGGGGTCAGGTGATTTGCGTGATGATCCCGTCTGCTAGGGCTTCTTGGGCCGTGGCACTAGCCTGGTCTAGGACTAGTGTGATGCTATCTTTGGACTCGGCTTCCGATTGGTTTGTTTCCCACCAACGTATTACATAAGCTAGTCTACTTCTAAATTCTCCTCTCCTCCCGCCTTTGGCTGCTGCGTGGGGTATTTTTGTATTTTGCGGTGGAATTCTCCCAGAGCGTTCTCTAGCTGCGGGTTTTATCTATTGGTTGCTTGTATCCTTGGATACACGAGGACTGGCATCCTATCCGGCTACTTGCTAAGAAGCGTTACGTATATAACTACCCCCTCATGCCCGGCTGGCATGTTCCCTTTCTCGCAGTCTTTCTTGACATGCTGCTGCAACCTGTTCTTGCGCGTCCCACGCCTCCTACCGGATCGGATCAAAAGTCTCAGCGTCCGGTTTTTCCATAACTATATGAATGCGTCTTGTGACCCGGGACTGTCATCGCATCCATTTCGTCATCCCTTCAACCTGATAGCCCGCCAGTTTGTCCACTCTTCTCCTGTGTCCGGTTGCCGGTCCTCAATAATAACATTAAGTAGACATCGTGGGCTGTCATCATAAATACTATACGTTTTGGGGAGGCTGCGAAATCATATGTCCTGCTGCTTGAGGAAGTTTTGCCGGCGCATCTCTCCAGCCAGTCAAAGTCGCATTTGAGCCAGGCATTGGTGCCAAAAGTCTCCAGAGAGCTCATTCATTTGCCTTTTTGTGTGGAATAGTGCATTGTTTATATTGACCGTTTCTTCTTGACGTGTTTATTTCTGCCCTTTGAGTCTACTCTTCTTTTTTATTTCCTTTTGTTTTTTATTTTATTTTTGTCACTGAACGAGCAGTTGCAGTTTATTTCTGTTCTTAATGCGATGTATAGTGGATAGCAGTGGTTACCATTCTCTATTAACGGTTTACATGGGGCCTCGTCTTCCTCTATCCGACGGAATGCCATGGTAGAAATCAACGACCAAACCGCGCTGCTGGCATGCCCTGATGCAGATGGCCGCGGGGATCAACATGTCGGATCAAGAACATCTACATCACTTGATATTGGGGCCTCTAGTAGGCGCCGGTGGTCTCATTTTGACAGAAAACATACCGCTTTCTCACTGAGGGAACGCTGCGTTACTGTCTCCGTTGTGCTATGCTTGATGCTGATATGCACGGTGTTTATTTACGCATTGTAAGAAACCAAAAGCGATGAAATCCTTGCCCAATCAAATATAATACTTGCTGATAATGTATGCAATAGCGTTGTCCGTAATTCTGGTCGCGACCTGGTATGCAGCACAGTGCAAAATGGATACCAATGCCACCAAAAGTACTCCCAATCATGGGGCCAATATTCTCCTTTCTTTTCTCTGCAAACTATCTCAGAGATATCTCCACAGGTTCCCATTGGTTGCACTATTACTTTCGTCCAAGTTCTCTCGAGACATGGAGCAAGATATCCAACCGAAAAAAAGTCTGCGATTTACTCGCAACTCATTAAGCGCATCCAGGATCGTACAGAGACATACCTTGGAGACTTCGCATTTCTAGAATCCTTCACTTATCCTCTGCAATCTGAAGATCTTACGTCATTTGGGGTGTCTCAGATGATAGACTCTGGAACTAAATTCTACCGTCGTTATCGGCACCTAACCAAAGAATCCAACATTTTTATCCGAGCATCAGGCTCTCCACGGGTAATCGTGTCTGCAGAGAAATTCATCGACGGCTTCCATCAAGAGAAACTATCTGACCCGTCTGCAACCGATAAATCCCGCAAACCGTCTATCGGCGTGGTAATCAGCGAAGAACCGGGCTCCAACAATACTCTAGACCACGCCAACTGCAACCTCTTTGAAGATGCCAAACCAGGCCTAGTTGCACAGGCAGAGTTCACAAAAGTCTTTGCGGCCCCAATCCTGAAGCGCGTCAACTCCCACCTTATCGGCGCGAACCTCGACATCGCTGACATCCCCTACCTAATGGACCTCTGCTCTTTCCACACCGTCGCCATCACCCCAGACGCAAGCACCATCTCTCCCATCTGCACCCTCTTCACCGACGAAGAATGGACCCAATACGACTACTACAACACCCTAGGAAAATACTACGGGCACAGCACTGGAAACCCACTCGGCGCCAGCCAGGGCGTCGGCTTTGTCAACGAGCTCATAGCCCGCCTAACAAACACGCCAGTCACAGACTCCACCACCGTCAACCATACGCTCGACTCTAGCCCACACACCTTCCCACTAGACCTGCCCCTCTACGCAGACTTTAGCCACGATAATACCATGGTATCCATCTTCACAGCCCTGGGGCTCTTCAACGGCACGGTGCCCCTCCCCAACACGACCGTGCGCAGTCCGGCGGAGAGCAAGGGCTTTTCCGCCGCCTGGATGGTCCCGTTTGGCGCCAGGGCGTACATAGAGAAGATGGAATGTGATTCGACGCCTATGGCGAGGGAGCCGCTGGTTCGGGTGCTGGTTAATGACCGCGTCGTGCCATTGCATGGGTGTAAAGTTGATGCGTTGGGGAGGTGCCGGTTGGAGGACTTTGTAGAGGGGTTGAGCTATGCGAGGGGAGGGGGGGATTGGGGGAAGTGTTTTATTTGAAATTCTTTGTTCTCTTTCTTTTTTAAAAAAATCAAATGAACGGGTACGGTGATGGGAGTTAAGGGACCTGGTCCAGGAGGGATTTGTCTCCTTTTTATTTATTTTACTCCTTTTTTTCCTTTTCCATTTTTTGCGTTGCATCGTCCCCTGATGATGCTTCGACTAAACCCTGCCTCTACCCCGGCCTCTTCCGTTGTTTTTCAACCTTTCCGTGATATTGGCACAAACTGGCTGTCCGTACCCCTGTCCCCCTGCTTTCCCCCTTCTTTTCTTTTCTTTTCTTGTCATTTTTTTTTGTATGTTCTTAGCATGTTAATGTTTCATGTCCATGTTGCACGGCCTCACGACTTTTCACGTTTCAGCAAAGACGATCTGGGTATACAACGAATCCAATCTACACCACCGATAGAGAGATAAACAAAAGACGATTTTTCTTAAGATAACTCGTTTTATTTTTATTTTTATTTTTATTTTTTTGCCGATAAACTTATTAAATATTGATGCGCAGCAGGCACTCTGTTTTGATTAGGTACCGTCCCACGGATAAAACATAGTTATTGACATCAGAACTAGTTTGTTAACAAAAGATCACATGCCATCTTTGGTGGGCTTTTTTCTCTTCAAAATAATTACACTTAATTCTCACGGACATAATACACATGACTCATCTATATCATACATGGATAGGTGCTTGTTTAGCTGCCAGTTCTTCGAGAGGGGAAAAGGGGGTCCGGGTGGATCGATAGATCTCGCACCATATAAATGTGGAAGGTGTAAAGCTTGCTTGATTGAAAAGGTTGCTAGCTTGTGGGAAGTTATATGGTGGAAGGATTAGTAAGCCAGATCACATGACCTGACACCCCCACTTACCAGAGTAACTATACACTATGCTATATACAAAATTCGCCTTTAAATCAAGTACAGGTACAAAAAATGACTGGAAAATGTGTAGTAATGAAAAATCAGCCATGAGATTTATCATTTTTTATCCCTCTATCTTTCTATCTCTTTTATCTTAATATTCTTCTTTCAATGCATATATTTTAATGTTTCAAGTGATTTAGTAAGCTCATTCATCACATTCTCAGCAGATGAAACATATCAGATAGATATCTCATTCTTATAAACAAGATTCTGAAGAATGTGAAAACAGATCTCTATATACTTCAAACAATGTGAAATTGCTTCAGAAGAGAATAGCTCTATGACAGACTTATTATCAGTATGAATTGTATAAGTGAGATCATTGACAGTGATGAGAATGAGATGATCATCAGCATTCAAATTATTAAGATGAGATAAAATGAATTCAGTGTCTTCTAGAAGCTCGCGGAGACAGACAAGCTCATATGCAGTCTCAGAGAATGCAATATATTAATCCTCTGTTGATGATATAAAGATCTCAGTTTGCTGGCAGCTCTGTCATGCAACAGAGCCATCTGTCATATAGATGATATAATCAGTGATTGAACAGAATTCTGAATCTCTACCAGCTCAATTAGCATCTGTGTATGTCACAGGTTCAATATCAGCATCTCTATGATAGTGTAAGAATAAGTGCTCGCAGGCGATTATTCGGGTGTTTGCAGCTTGGCATGATATGTACTGTTAACTACTAGAAGCATTCATGGTAGAAAGATAAAATGTAGAGATCACATGTATAATAGCATTCAAGCTGAGTTATGAATAGTATTTGTGAACTTCAGTCTATATAGTTGTGTGTAGTCAAGGGCTGCTAACCTTATTGATTATATGAGAGATAGGAATAGAGGTAAAGAATCCGCGAGGAGCGGGATTTCTTACAGATAGATTATACTCTCATTGATTGAATTCTGTAGATATTGAAGTATATATTTGAATACAGCTCAGTTCTTTAATGTAGACTGAGAGCTGAATTATTCAAGAAACTCTGTGATGAAGCTTACATTCAGATATATATTGATTGCCAGATATTACAGAGATTCAATATCAGATTGATATAATTATAGAGTAAATCCTACTGTGTATATAATTAATTTCTCATCATTATTCATCAAATTGATATTCTTCTTCATAGAAGTGAATATAGAGTGATAGTCATTCATTGAGAATTCCTTCAGAAGATTTCTTATAAAGAGAGATTAAGATAATATTAATAAAGTTAAATCTCTATTAATCTTCATTCTTAAATAGCAGTTGAAATTCTCTATATTCTTGATCTTGTAATTAGCAGTGATTTCAGCTTTAACTTAGTTCAGATCATCAATTTTTAAGCTGTAGAGACAGACATTATTTATATAGATAATTATATAGATCTGTCTTTCATCATGAATAAATAGTTTAGTATTATAGAAACTAACACAGAAGTCTGAGTATAATAGTATTTTTCACAGCTTCTCATATCATAAGAGTGCTACTTGCTTAAGACTGTAGAGTCTCTGTATCAAATCATACATAAGATTATCACAGTCTTTGTGAAATCCGGTGAATTGATTCATATATATCTATTCATTGACAGACAGTTGAATATTTAAAAAAGCAGTTACTATATTAATTTACAGAACATAGTAGCTCTGAGATACTGAGATTATCATGAGAGCTTGAGAGATGAATGCAGAGATAACAGAGGCAAAGATTCTTAAGTAATTAATCTTCTTCTATTAATGATTTTCACAGACAACTTAGTGAGTCTTATAGCAGATATTATATTATTAAACTTTTTATCAATTATTTATTAACTGTGAAGAACACTTATTTATAATATTCTCTCTATCAGTTATCAGACTTTAATCTATTTTAAATAATTGATCTCTTTAACACAGGTCTTGTAATAATATTTTCATTTTATAAAAGCTTTGATACATGTGAGATTCTTCAGGATTGAAAGTGCAGTAATTGCAGAATTGAAAGATAGATTTTCAAGACTATATCTCACTGAAGCTTCTCTCACTGTAGTAATATTTCTTATAGATATTAAAGAATTATCAGATTTAACTATGAGTTCTGAGAAGTTCAGTATATTCTGCACTAAAAAGATAGATATTCTCACAGAGATTTCATAATCAATTCATCAATTATTAATGAGTATAAGAAATAATGAACACTCAGGTCAGATTTTCTCATTAATGAATAGATTATTAATTGATGAATCAGAAATTGCTGAAGAAATCACTGCAGTCTCTTCACAGACTGCAGTGAGTAGGCCTGATATTACTGAAGAAATCACTGCAACTGCTTTACAGACTGCATTGAATAGAATCTTCAAGTTGTATGTAGTCAGTATTAATGAATCAGTAAGATAAAGATTCTTCTGAAAGATGATATCTTTTGATATGTATAAATATCTGTTGAAGAAGTTCACTAATCTATAATTAATAAAATCATTATATTTCATAAAAATCAACTCTTTGAAGCAGAAAGTCATCTTATTAATGAGCTTGAAGACTATCTTCAAGAATGCTTTGCAATCTTATCAGTGAATGTCATATGCAGAAGATAGAGCTTGAAGCCAGACCTTATACAGTGTAATTGACTTTGTATTTTCAAGGGCTTCATATAATATGATGGAGATTGATATAAGGTTAAGCAGCTCTGTGATTGCAATAACTTTCTCATTTCACATCTTTTCAGAAGTGAAAGAGTCTATTAATAGTGATCAGAACTTTTCAATGATCAGACTGATCAATCATTCAGATACTTCATCTTGCTATAAAGTATAAGAGAGAGTCAGCTCTTATTTTATTTCTTCACTGAGTATATATACTGTGACTGCATTTGAATTCAATTCTTCACAGTCTGAGTGAATGATTACAATGTCACATCTCAGCAGATTCTTGATAAATTGATCGAAGATCTGTAGATATCTCAATATCTCATTCTTTCATTTCAATAGAAATATTCATCTCATACAGATAGTATCATCTGTAATTACTATTACAAGCTTCTTATCAGTGTAAGATAATATATCATTTTCAGTCTCAAGAATCTCATTATCACTGAAAATATTCACTCAAATCTTCAAGACCTTGTAAGTGACATGACATGGTGTGAAATCTTTATAGAATACATGTTTCTGTTTAACCTTAACACATGTGACACAGAATAATAATTTTTTCAGACTGATAATGATAATATCAAATCATAAGTCTCTGATTATTTTTAATATATTCTTTTCACTGATCTAATTAGACTGACTGTGTGACCGTGTCTGAGACCAGGACCAGATTTTTTGATAGTCTTATTATCAATTCGACTGATTCTATTACACAGTTTTAACATTAGATAGTAGTTTCATACTGTCTCAGTGAGACTTACTGTCTACTCTTATCACATTTTTCAAATGAGATCATGATTTCCACTTCTCAATTTAAATTATTTTTATTGATTTAAATAACTTTAAATCTCATTTGAGTGTTATCAAAAAGTGTTACTTTTTAAAAAATTAGAAATAGTCTAAAAAAAACCTTAAAATGTCTAAAAATAGTAACTTTATGCCAAGAATGAGACTAAATGAGATCAAATGAGACCACTTTCTCATTTTTTTCAAGTCATGATTTCATTTTAAAATCTGATATATAGTCACTTTGCATGTTTTTTTAATGACTAGTCTCAGCGGGATTCACGCCAAGAAATGTATGAGATCAGACTAAATGAGATTAAACATGAAATTCATGATTCTGGCGGCCAGTCTAGATATAATCAAGTTAATAATATCACTCATCTATCAGAAGCTGCTTCAGAAGAACTATAGATAATTAATATAAAGATGAGATAATAAAGAAATCAGTATCTAAATTCTTAGAGTTGATTAACTGTTCAACCTTATTACAGCTGAAAGGTCTCAAAGACTCTGCATTCAGATTATAATCTGTTAAGATTGTCTTTGATTTCGGAACAGTTATATAGATCACTGTTTCATACATCAGATTATTCATTACATTATGAAATATCAGTGAGCTGTCAGATAGAATATAAATATTATTATAAAACAGATTAATGTAGAAGATATCACTATTAATAGATAATAGAAACTCAAAATAGTTCTCAGTATTAACTTACATATCACAGTGAATATAGCTCTGACACTTTATAAGTTCAGCAGAGATTAGATTTACAGACTGTTCTAGTATATAGTATATATAATTGAATTCTATTAATCTTTCACTCACTGAGATGAACACAGTGCTAACACTCTAAATCTTTAGAATTATCTTATTAATCACTTAAACTATTGAACTGTTGATTGCTATAAGCTCTGAAAATTATAATCTATTACTTACTATATGACATTCAGTGCTACTATCTCATATAGTGAGAGAATTCTTATATGATTTTATAAAACAGACTAGTACATTTATAATCTCTGTGAGATTTATCATCTGAAAGATCTCTGAACTATCTGTAATAAATAGTTAAGTTCTATTTTTACTATTATTCTTTTTCTTCTTTTCTTTGAATTTCTTTATTCTTATAGTGTTGTAGATCTTTCAATTATTCAGAGTATTATCTGAATGTAAGAAATCCCGCTCCTCATGAATTCTTTACCCCTATTCCTATCTCTCGTGTAATTAATAGGGCTAGCGGCCCTTGGCTACACACAACTATATAGACTGGAGTTCATGAATACTATTCATAACTCAGCTTGAATACTATTATACATTTAATCTCTACATTTATCTTTCTACTATGAACACTTCTAGTAGTTAACAGTACATATCATGTCAAGCTGCAAACACCTGAATAATCACCTGTGAGCACTTATTCTTACATTTCAAGCTCAGTCAGTCAGCAACCACCTGTTATAACTGAAAGAACTAGAAACTTATGTGCTTCAATCTCTACAAACTCTACTACAGACACTCAGAAGCAGTCACCTGAATCATGAATAATCTCTGTGAAAGAAGTCTCAGAGAACTTATCAATCACTCACAGAACATCATTCTCTGCATCTGTGACAGAGGAACTCTCTGAATCCATGAACAAATCAATCTTAGTGAAGAACATTCTTGAGCATCTCTCACAGAATCAAGCTATTTTTCTACAAGAAATGCTTACTGTCTGTAAACATTCTTGAACTGAGTTTCTAGACATGATCTTCAGAGACATCTATGAACTGAAAAGAAACTTTCTCAAGCTGTGATCACTTAAGATCATCTATTGAATCATAATCTATAAAAGCTTTTATAAGTTTGCATTTGAAATTGACTTATAAGCTCAGCTGTGTGACATGAAAGATGAAGAAGCTGTCATCTATACAATGACAGACCTCTATTACACTGAAGTCAAGAACTGGCTGAATCATCTAGAAAATGATCATGAGAGATCTCAATAATCTGTTCTCAAGACCTATCTAGAGAATAAGTTGAGAGACTCTGTAAGCTGAACAGAGAACATCTGAGCTGTGATTATTAATATTAGAAAAAGAGATGAGAAATCTGATGAAGACTACTCACAGTGCTTTATAAAATTATAATGTGAATTGAGATCTGTGAAAACAGAGCTCTGAAACAAGACCTGAATAATGATGTTTATAAAGAGACTGAATAAAGATATATAGAACAAGCTCATTGAGCAAGACTCTAAGTCCTTAACTCTGAAGAAACTGATGACTCTCATTCATCACTTGTGAATCACTGTGAGAGTCACAGACCTGTGAAGAGCAGATCATTGATCAGCCTTGTAAGAGTCAGAATAACAGAGAACAGATTTGTCAGAAAAAGATGACAAGATATAGAGAGATTTGTATCTGACTGCTGAGCAGAGAGAGAGAGCTTTACAAGCTTCTGTAAATAGAGTATATAACAGAGAGATCAAGAAAAAGAAACTCTGCTTTATCTATTCTAAATCAGAACATCTCTGTGTAAACTGTTCAGATAAATTAAAATAGAAATTTGAGAAGTTGCAGACAGAGTCAGCAACAGTCTTCTTAAGAGTCTTGAAGCTGATATCTGAATCTGTTGCTCTCTCAATGAAAATGCTTGCTTGTGAAGAGAGATCACACTGCAGTACTGCTGTCTTACAAGTATGAAAAGCATTGATGAACTCAGAATCTCAGATCACTGTGATGTTTCTAAAGCTCACAGAGTGAATAAGCTGAAAGATGAAGACTGAGAATCTGCTCTTATAATAAGTAGAGTGTGAGAACTCAGATCTGAGAGCTGAGAAACTTGTAAGAGTCATCTTTGAATTGTAAGATCTCTCTGAAATCTGAAGAAGATTTGTAGAAACTGTGATTATTGCAGACATCACAGATAACATGTATTTGAAACTTGCATGACTTTAAAGACATAATTCACACATAGCTGTTTACAAGTCAGGTTTATACTTCTGATCAGTGTTGACAGACTCACTCACAGAGATAGAAGCAGTTGATGCTGCAGAGTTGATTAGAGGAGACAAGCTCATCTATATAATGACTTTATAAGTGTCTGAGAATCTCATGATCATGGAAACTGAGCTTCAGATATCAGAGAAATATCAAGATCTCACAGAGATGTTCAGCTCAGCTAAGGCAGCTGAGCTTTCTTCTCACTGTGAGAAGAATCTGATAATAGATTTGATAGAAGAATAGAAACCCTTCTAAGAATCAATCTATAAGCTCTTTCATTATGAGATAGAGATCTTGTGAATCTATGTAAAGAAGAATCTGAAGAATGACTTCATCTGATCTTCACAGACCTCTGCAGGAGCCTCTGTGATATTTATGAAGAAGAAGAATGAAGATCTCAGATTGTGTGTAGACTATTATGACCTGAACTTCAAGATAATAAAGAGCTGCTACTTCCTGTCTCTGATTGAGAATGTGATCAATTATCTCATGAGAGCTGTCATATTCACACAACTGAATATAATTAATATATATACACAGCTGTGAATATGATCTGAGAATGAATGAAAGACTGTCTTTAGAACCACACTGAGACTGTTTGAATATCTAGTGATGTCTTTTGATCTGACTAATATTCCTGCAGCATTTCAGTCTTTCATTAATAAAATACTTCATACATATCTGAATGTCTTCATGATAATATATCTGAATGATGTGATAGTGTACTCTGTAAAGAAGAAAGAACACACTGAGCATGTGTGAAGTGTGTTAAAAGTCTTAGATGAGACAGAACTGTATATTAAGCTTATAAAGTGTAACTTCAGTGTCTGTCAGATTAATTTCCTAGAATATGTAATCACTGCAGATGATATTCAGATGAAATCTTTACAGATTGAGACTATTCTATCATGATCAGAGTTAACTAGTATTCATGAGATTCAGATCTTTCTGAGCTTTGTGAATTTCTATAGATAATTTATCTTTATATTTATGAGAATCTTCTTGACTCTTACAGACATGCTGAAGAGTGAAAATAAGAAGAAGTCATTCTGTGAACAGAGAATGAAAAGATTATTAAGAAGAGAGAACTGTGAGAACTTTCTTATCTCAGAAGCTCACAGAGCCTTTACAAGATTAAAACAGATATTTATAAATGCAGTGATACTGTTTCACTTTGATCTCTTACTCTTAATCAGATTGAAGACAGATATCTTCTTCTTTATAATTTCAGAAATAGTCTTATAACTACAGTTAAATGAAAACTGAGTTTCAGTGATCTTTTTCTTACAGAAGATACAATCTGCAGAGATTAACTATGACATTTATAATCAGAAGCTTCTTATGATAGTGAAATTCTTTTATCACTGATATCACTACTTCAAGAGCCTTGTGACAGTGATTACTATTAGAACTGATTATGATAGCTTATAATAGTTTACTTCAATCAAGAAACTCTCACAGCAGCAGATTCACTGAGCTCAGAGACTGAGTGAGTTCTGATTCAAGATAGAACATATCAAGAGAACTAAGAACTCAGTGAATGAATTCTCTCACAGATCAGACTATATTAAGAAGATCAGAGCAACAGATACAGAGAGACTAGAGAAGACAGAAAAGCTTCACAGAATACTTGAACTGAGTGTTACAAAGAGATTGACTGAAGAGTCTCTCAATTCCTCATAAGAGAAGGGAAAAGAGAGAGAGAAGAAGCCTGTACAACTACTCTCTATGACACTGAGAGTTAACACTCTGAGAATCTCTGTAAGAATCCTTGAAGAGAGTATCTATAATCTGAAGAGTTTATAGACTTTGAGAAGTGCTGTGAAAGATCTGATGTAAGAAGAAACAGAGTATAAGTCTTTGTAAGATCTTCTATTCAGATTGTCTGAACTGCAACTGAAGAATGAATATACTCAATATATTTAAAAACTGCTTATAGCAGGGATCAACTCTGCAGAAATAAAGAGTTAAAGAGACTTAAATAATCTCTTATAAAGAGAGAACTGAATTTATGTGTCTGTGAATAAGTTTCTATATATAGAACTTATTAAAAGACATCATGACTCTTCTCTAGCAGGTCATTTTACAGACACTAGAACTCATAAGTTGCTTATAAGAAAATACTTCTGACTGAAGATGTGAGAACTTATAAAGAAGATAGTGAATTCTTGTACTATTTATCAGAATTCATAGATAGTGTAGTTCAGATCATATAAAGAATTTACTTCTCTACTCATTCTGCAGAAACCTTAGAAACAGCTAGAAATGAATATTCTTATGAGTCTCTCTGAAAGCAAGAACATATATAATATCTGCTTTGACAGTGTGCTGATGATAGTGAATCACTTCATCAAGATAACACACTTTATACTCACTTACAAGAACTTGAAGTCAAAGAATTTGACTCATATCTTCATCTATGATGTGATCTGATTGCATGAATTATCTGTAAACATTATCTCAGATAGAGAATCAATCTTTGCAGAAGAGTTCTGATCTAATCTAATAACTATACTGAAGATCTTGTAAGATCTAAGCATGACTTTTCATTAACAGACAGATGATCAGACAGAACATCTGATAAGTATATTAAAATAGTATCTGCAGTGCTTTATCAATTACAATCAGAATGACTAAGTGTATTAATTATTACTTACAGAGTTCATATATAACAACTCAAAGTATGTCAGCACAGATAAAACTCTCTTTGAGATGCTTACTGAGACTTATTCATGAATAATCTTGATGAACCTGTGAGAGTATACTATAGAGTGTGATGATGCTTATGAACAGGCTGAGAGAATTCAGAAGATTCAGAAGAAAGTCTGTGAATTCTTGAGAAAGACTCAAGAGTATCAGAAGAGATACTATAATTTCAAGCATATTACAAAGAGTTTCAAGAAAGATGATAGAGTCTGACTGAGTCTAGAAAATATCATCACACAGAGATCTAGTAAGAAGCTGAATCTCTTATGAACAGAGCCTTGCAAGATTGTGAAGAAAGTTAGTCTGCAGTTCTATAGATTGAAACTATCATCTGAGTTACAGATATACAATGTTTTTCATGTCTCTTTACTTTATAAATATAAGAAATTCTTAGAAGAGAATTCTGTGACTCATCACTCTGTCTGTGAAGTACTAGAGAGTGAAAGAGAATATCAGGTCAAAGAGATTATTAACTCAGAGAAGTGAGATTATAAGCTCTGATTCAAGGTTCAGTGACAAGAGTATTCTGACAAGATGAATAAGTTCACTTAAGAATCATTCAGATAGATAAGATATCTACAGAAGCTGAGACATGACTTTCATACTGTGAATTCTGATAAGTCAGAATAATGTGATCTTCACTAAGAATCTGATTGTAATAAAGATATTAACACTGTCATTTATGAATTCTAGTCTATAAGATAATGAGTTTCTACTGAGATGAATAGTCTGTGATGTACACAAGAGAAGAAGAAAACATGTTCTTATTAAAGCTAAAAAACAAGAAAACAAATAGAGCTGTGAATGCAATTTAGAGATTAATAAAGAAAAAATAAAGAAAACTCACACTCACATTATCAATATCTGTGACACTCAATTCTCTCACAACTATCAATTTCTCTCTTCAAAGAAGCAGAGAGCATTATGTCTGTGATACAGATAATTATTACATTTGATATGAAGGCTGTCAGAAATACACAGACTTCAGAGAAGTCAGACACCAGAGTATACACAGTTGTAACAGAGTCTTAAAGACTGGCCATCTGTGTGTGTGATCAGATACTTCTTATAAAGCTGTGTTCACTCTCTCAGTTGTGCTGAAGTATTCAGCCTGGAAACAATGAAGACATGAAGAGAGAGCTTATCTGTTCAGATCAACTTCTGTCATGAATTCATGACATTTGCATTGTCTTGATTACTCAGATTTTACAGATACTCAGAGACTCATCTTTCATTGACAATGAGATTGTGGAAATGCATCACAGTGTGAGGACCATTGATAGAGAACCTAGACATATTCACATATATCTGATCAGAGATTGTGCAGACAGAGAGAGAATGATTGTAGGCTTGCAGAGCTGTAGAAGACACTGACAATACTGAGAGCTTTACAAGAACTGTTAGCTAGAGTCTGTAAGAAATTACTTATGAGAAGACTTACAGCAAAGAAGGGGACTGCACTGCTTAGAGCCAGAGGCTGGCCTGAAGAAGGCAGAGGGTTGGCTGCTGACCTGAAGATCAGGTGCAGTGGCAGAGCTGAAAGAGATGAAGATGCAGTCATGAACAGCAGCATCCCTGCTTCATCAGCTGGTAAAAAGTGATCAGAGAAGTCACAGAGACACTTACAAGAAGCTCAGCAGTGATCAGATATTATTTATAAAGAGATTAGAATTGAAAAAATTTTTATTCTTGAGAAGTTCTTGAATCAATATGTGAACACTGTCAGAAACACTCTCTCTCTATTATCTGAGTGAAAACACTTCATGAATGAATGAGAATACTCACAGTTTATAAGAATGAAAGCTGTTACAGAAAAAGAAAAAAGAAGATGAGATTTCACAGACAGATCTGGGATATTTATACTACTTTAGAGAGATTTACTTACACTGTGAGTGATTCTGTGAAACAGTCAGATCACTCTAGTAAATAAGAGTGATTGTGAATCACAGATCTGAATCTTTCTATATAACTATAAAGAGTGATTACAGACTGTGAACATCTTGATTCTACAATTCTACAGAGTTAATGAAAGAATGAAAAATTCCTCATAATTCTACAGTGTCAAAGAGCAATGATTTATGAGAATGAATAAAAGATTAACTTGTGAATATTTCTCTTTGATGAGAGTGATCTCACAGAGAGTGATTCATCTGTAAGATGAATCTGTATAATGATCACACAAGAATCTCATGAAAATGATTGAGAGTCAACTGAAACTCTTCTATATGAAAGATATGAGATGAATCTGTGTGATAGTCAGAGAAGAATCTGTAGATTACAAAGAACCTTGCAGAATAAGAAACTGAGTGACAGACTCTTTTCTCTTTGTGATAACAAGGAATTTTTCCTCACTGAGATTTTTTATAGATGTGAAGAGTTTTTAGTGAGTATCACTGCAGTGCTGAGCTGACTATGAAGTCACTCAGTGAAAGGCTTCACAGATAAAGCCTTAGAGAGAGAGAAGTATGTAAGAAATCTCACTTCTCATAGATTCTTTACCTCTATTTCTATCTCTTGTGTAATTAATAGAGCTAGCGGCCCTTGACTACACACAACTATATAGACTGGAGTTTGTGAATACTATTCACAACTCAGCTTGAATGCTATTATACATTTGATCTCTATATTTATCTTTCTACTGTGAACACTTCTAGTAGTTAACAGTACATATCATGCCAAGCTGCAAACACCCGAATAATCGCCTGCGAGCACTTATTCTTACACTGAATTAGTTAATTAATAGTTGTTAAAGTGAGATCTCTTACATTCAGAATATGTAGATGAATTGTCTGAACTCTGATAGTTTCAGAAGCTCTCTTGAGAGCTATTACAATCACATTCAGTACAGTCTTCACAGGCTGAATTTAATGTATTGTTATTAGAATTAATAGGTGTTGTAGCTGTTATAGCTGTTATAGCTATTGTAGCTGTTGTAGCTGTTATAGCAGAGTTAACTGCAGAATCTGTACTCTGTAGATTCTCTTTATTCTTTGAAGAATTAAGTCACAAGCAGATCTTCTTTATAAGAAGATTATTATTCAATATCACAGCTGTGAATTTAAAATCCTGTATCTTCTCTATCTTCTTTTGAACATAATTTCTTCAATTATTGAGTAGAACTGAGTAGAAGATATCAAATATTCATGCATCTGAGAAGAAAGTATTCATTATCTTTAATTTTATAATAGTGAATCAGAACTTATTAAAGAATATGTATAGATTAATAATCTATATATTATTAAATAACATGAATTTCAGAACTGTCTCACAGAGTAACTGTGTTTTTCAGACAGTATTTCTATTCAATTACATTTCAGAGAGTATAAGTAATCTGATTTTCATTATATTTAAAGAAACATAATCTAACATCTGCACTTAATAAGTTTGAGATGAATATATAGAGTTATCAGTTTCTGATATCTCAGAATAATACTTATTCAGTATTTCTTTATAGCAGGTTCTTTGTCTATTATTTCTCTATTATATATTAATACTATATATTAATCAGTTTCACTTTCATGAAGATGCTTTATATAATGTAATTAAATGTATCAGTTAGACTGTTTAATCTCACAGCATTCTTAATATCTTTCTTAAATTAAGAGATTGTCTTACTAACACAGCTATCTGATTCATAGTGACTGAATTTTAATCTTTCACTGAGATTAAAATCTTATATAACTGTATAAGCTATTAAGATAATAACAGAATAATTGTTAATATTCTGAGATTAATCTGTAGAGAATCTCTGTTGACAGAGTTTTTTCAGTTGTAATTTAAGCTCTAGAACTCTTCATCTCTTCTTTATTTTAAATATTATCTTAAGATATTTCATCTGCTAATCTGATATTATCTTATCTGAATAGTAGATATCTAAGTGTTCATTATTCTCATCATAAGAATCAGTATTAAGCTATTAAGTAGATCAGAGAGCCAGTCTGATTATATCAGAAACTATATTGAAATCAGCTTCAAATTAAGAGAGTGTTTCAGAGTGTTTATTAATAAAGCTTTTAAATACTTCAGAAGAATGTTCACTGACAGAGTATAAGTGTGAAAAATTATCACCATCAACTGTCACTGACTCAGTGAATAGAATATAAGATTATAAACATGTATATAAGTGAGATTTTATTAAATTCATTATCTTGATATTTATTTATTAAATTCTTGTTAATATTGTTCTCTTTTTCTTACTTTTTTACAATGTGATGTATTTTCTATAAGCTTCTTTTTAAGTAAGCAGTAGTATTATTAATCAACAAGATCTCAAACACATTAATACTGATAGAATAAGATAATTTTAATACCTGATAAGCATATTGAATGAAGCAGTAGTTAAAATAATGATTATATTCACAAGGAATCCCGAATTAGCAGTGAGTTTGTGCAAAACAGATCTCATAATCTGTGAAAGGTGTAAAGCTTGCTTGATTGAAAAGGTTGCTAGCTTGTGAGAAGTTGTTGACTGTTACAGCTGTTGCAGTTAGTGATCTCACTAGATCATATAACCCATCACTATATTATGTTCTTGTAGATAGATCTATCAATACAACCTTCAACTATTCTACAGGTTATAGTCTGAATAGCATGTTTTTCTTTTTAAAATATTACACCAATATTTTTGACAAGAGTAGTTCACTTTTTTTTGAAAAGACTCTTACTTTTTATTAGAGATATTTCATTTTCCCTGAATTCATCAGTCAGCAGATTCATATACTTTTGACTTTTGAAAAGCATGTTCTCTATTGTGAAGAATATCACTTTTTTTTTTTTTACATATCTAGAAGAAGCAGAGTCATCTCAACATGAGTGATACACCTGTTACTTCAGAGTTCAGCTCAAGACTCAGAATCACCTGCTCTACTAGATGATTTATTGATGGAATGATTACTCATTATGAGAAAGTTTCTGAGTTGCAAGATAAGACTGATGTCAGTTTTTACCAGAGTATGAAATTTAATGATGAAATAATGAAGAAGCTTCAGAATAAGAGAAAGCAGAGTTAACATTCATCTACAGAATCTTTCAACTCAATAAATTCTTCACTATTCTTCATCTCTGAAATGCTGACTTTTAATGATGATTTGAATCAGCTCATCTATTGCACCGCAGGTAATCTTATGAATCTTATGCAGATGATACTTCAGAATCAAATAACTGTAGCCGAAATCACTCAACATCTCACTACATCTGTTTCTGTATAAAGAGATACTACAAGAGATGAGTTACAGAAATATCAGAAGGAAGTCAAATATACACTAGATATTAAATCAGTGATTACATTTAATGACTTTAATTATGAAGCCTGATGTGTTAATATGTTGACTGATATAAAAGTTATTGATGAAACTGACATTCTATTGAGAACTCAATAAGAATTCTCTTTTACATGTTATATTAATTCTGAGAAGTGGAAGATCTGTTTCAAGTCTCTATATAGATGTATACTATCAAGTCTTGTTGAAAACATTTGAACTACTATTAAAATCTTGAAAGCTGACAATACTGCAGCTCTGTGAGATAAGATTAATATTGAATATGTAATATCACTGACTGAAGAATGAGTTAATATCTTCAAGAAATTGACAAAATTGTAAGTCAAGAATAGTGACTATCTTACTTTTCAGAGACATTTTCACTATCTTGTTATCTGTTACAAGAAGCTCTATCAGAGCACTGAAGATGTATATTATAATTCTTTTCTCAATAATCTACAAGATTATCAAAAATCATTTATTAAGACATGTTTGAATAAGTTTTTCTTCACTGATCAGAGACTCATTGTTAATATTAATATCAATGATTTGATGAAGAAACTAGACTGACCGTGTGACCGTGTCTGAGACCAGGATCAAACTTTACAGTTGTCACATTGTCTAAAAGCATTACTTCTGGTCATGATTTGTGTTCATCACATTGATCTCAAATCACATTATTTCAAATATTAAAGATCTCAGATTCACTTTTCAAATAAAAATCTAGTCTCAGATAAAAAATATATTTGAATTCTTAGTCACATTTTCATTCTGATCTCATTATTGAGAATGACATTAAATGAGACTATGAAATCACTTCTCACTTACATAATATCATAACATAGTACTCATTTGTTGAAAATTCAACAGAGAGTATTATCAAATATCATTACTTTTCTGAACACAAATCATAATTCATATAATTTTAATTATGAAAAAAATATAAAATATAAAAAAAAAAACAAGAAACAAAAAATAAAACAAAAACAAGAAAAAATCAGAATGAACAAAAAAAAAAAAAAAAAAAAAGAGAAAGAAAAAAAAAAAAGAAAAGAAAAAGAAAAAAATAAAAAATAAAAATAAAAAAAATCAAGGTCACAGAGCTGCAGTACTCTTAAAATACTCACTTCTCAGAGTCTTTACAATGTTCATCATCAACTGTGTATTTCTCACAGTGAGAATAACACAGCTGCAATGAATTATTGTCTTAATATTATCTAACAAATAATCAGTATATATCTGTATAAATGTGAATATTTAGAAAACATACACTTAAAAAGTGTGACCAGAGTGAACTCTGCTGTCACTTGAATGATATCAAGAACAGAATACTGAAATCAATGATTTCTCTCATTGATTTCACAGACAAGACAGATGAAGATGATCTTGAAGAATATAAGATTCTCTGACTTCTGATAAAAACAGATCTCATACAGAGACTCTATTTTCATAATATCAGAGACTGAGTATTATCAAAAAGTGTTACTTTCATGCAATGTATATACACTTACTGTGACAATTCATTCTCTGCACATGTGACAGAGAGTTGTGGCTTTTTCATGTTGCACAGCTCTCTCTGAGATACTGACATCAGTTTGCAACTTATACAGTCTCTCAGTTCAGCACACACTGTGTGTATACAGCTCTGCATACTGAGACTGTATTAATTATTATAACCTGATGTGATACTTGCTTTTCACAGGCCATGTTTTATTTGAGAGAGAGAGAAGAGAAGATATGACTGTGATTTTATTAAGAAAGAATAGATAATTAGTAATATTAAATATAATTTAATTCTTCTACATTTAAAATTTGATTAGTCTATACTCTTCAATTTGAGAGTTTCTAAGAGTGTTTTAATAGTTTTCATATCAGCTTGAACTTAGTGATGAGTTGAAGAAGAAGAGAAAAGAGAGAAGAAAGAAATGAGAATAACTTATCTTTATAATATAAAAACAGAGAATTACTGTAATCATTCTCTCTAGTAACAAAGATCTGTTTTCTGCATGTATCTCTAATATAGATTATATGATAACTGCATACAAAGAATATTAACACTGCATGCATTGAATGAAGATGATATTGCTATATAACACTGTAGCTGTTTCTGTATGTCTCTGAAAGCTGTTAATATTTTCTTTATCTCTTTATATTTGATAAGTCAGTAATATATTTCAATGCACTCTCTCTTCTATTATCATCATTATCATCATCATCATCATTATTATCATCATTATTATCATCATTATTATCAACATTATTACTATCATTATTATTATTATCATCATCATCATCATTATTATTATCATTATTATCATATCATTTCTGATCATCTCTTCTGTCTTCATCTCTCTTTAACACTCACTGAAATCAATCATGTCATCTCTCTTCAAATATTCTGCAGTTCTGCAGATCATCAAGGCATGTGAGTGCTATCACAGATTGAAGAAAGAGAAGAAGAAGATATTCAAGCAAGAGAAGACAGATTGTAAGACATATTATAATGTCTTGAAGAGACTCTGTAAGAAAGTAGAATAATAACAATTTTAAGTAACACTTCTGATAGATTTAGACTGAACTAAGTATAGAAATAATACAGATAATGTCATCTGTGAGAGATTGAAGAAGAAGACAGTAAAGAGTCTCATACAGCAGCAGTGAAATCAGAAGAAGTTCTGAGAATGATTTGAGTTCAAGATAAAGAGAGAGAGAGAGAAGAAGAGTATTACTATAAATAAACAGTAGCAGAAGAAGATTGAGAGAGTATTGAAGTAAGAGATAAAGAAGTTAAAACTGATAAGTTTTTTATTTATTGAGAGATAATGATTTTTGATAATACTTCTATTCTCTAATTAATTAGCAGGAGCTGACAGAGAAGAAGAGAATTGAGGCCTTGTTCAGGTCTCAAATGCACTTCATGATTCAGAATATTGAGAAGACAGTCCTGCTCTCTGAGCATGTCAATCTGCTTACTACTGAGATGAAACCTGAGACAGCAGATCAGAAAATGCAGGATTTTGAGATACAGATTGATCTGGCTAAGAGAGAGCAGTGAAAACTCTTCTCTGAGAAGACAGTTAAGAAAGATTTTGAGGTGATTATTATCTCAGATGAGAAGAAGAAGAAGAAGAAGAAGAATGAGAAGTGAATTATGAAGAATGATAAGAAGAATGAGAAAGAGAAGAAGTAGATTTTTTTCTTTTTATATTAGTTAGTTATAAGTTTAAGTTTTTAATTATTAATAATTAAAATTGATTTTGAGTTTTCAAAAATTATTGTACAAGTTGTAATTAAGTCAGGAATGATATATATATATATATATATTTAACTATCATGATTCATAAATCACTATAATGTATAAGTATCAACATTTTTTCAACATTAATATTCACAATATTAATATATTTTTAATGATATCATCTGATAATGCAATTTGATAATGCTCTCTTTCACAATATTAATATATTTCAAGAAATATAACAGAGATTAATCAAGATTGTTTATTTACTTTTATACATTAATGATATTCAATCTGAGTTAGTACTAAAATTATAACTAAGCTAAGAAACAAGATTATTTTCTCTTATATTAATTCTTCTTACACACATCAGTGATTAGTTATTGAAAATAAATTATCATCTTTCTTAAATTATTATTATATCTTCTGAATTCACTTCTTTCACTTCTTTTACTTCTATTGAAGATTCATAAACTCTTCAAGAAATTACTGTGAATCACAAAGTCTATGTTATTTACAATTCAATATAGAATACTCTCTTTTAATTATAATAAATAATTACTTCATTCTTCATATCTGATTCCAGGTCACAAAATTTATGAAAAACTTAACACAAATACTGAGATGAACTATGAAATAATTATTAACAGATTATATTGTAAATTACAGAAGAGTCATCTCTCTGCTATAATCACTGTAACTTTATTCAGAAATATTCATTATAAACTGATCATGACTCTGAAGAAATTTCTCAATATCTGAAGTCATCAGAATGCAGATAATAAAAGAAAAATAATTAGAAAATTACTACTGAGCTGATAAGTTACTCTATCAGATAACAATTTTTGATAATACTAACTTTCTAATTTGAAGAAAATTATGCAAAAATAATCATATATCAGTACTCTGATTTCATAACTCTTATCTGATAACTTTCATGAATAATTATTTTGCATGTGTATATCTCTGAATTTTTCTCTTTGATCAATTGAAAACCCTGAATTCTGAACACTTCTTTAAATACTTAATTCAAATCTTCATATTTCATATCAATTCTGTCTTTGATTCAATCTCAAGATACACTACATAGTTAATATATAATATCTAGAATCAGAGTTGAAGAATCATCAAAGAGTGTCTCTCACAGTGAATATATGAACTAGTACAAACAATCTTACATTTATAAGAGTTATATATTATTACATTGATAAGAACTGAACTTATCAAGAGACATTAATTGAATTTGAATTATTGATTAGTAGTCATACTGAGAATTATATAACAGAGATATTAATAACTGTGATTAAAAATGATTAAAAATGATTATTAAGATATTAGTCTCAGTCTTCTTATAATTACAACTGATAATGCTGTGAATAACTACACTATAATGAAGAGTTTGAAGCAAAAATTGACTTTGCATTTCTGAAATGATAAACAAGGTCATATTTTCTGCATTACTCATGTGATTCAACTTGTGATACAAACACTGATAAAGAATCTTAATATTGAGATAAAGAATAATGAGATGACTGATTCTTGAGATAAGAATGAGATGAAAGTAGTTACTTAAGTAACTTTTGTATTCACTTTACAAAAGATAATGTTTTTTGACAACACTTTTTAATATTGCTTTTTAATAATGCTTTTTAATAACACTACTATTAATTTTGAATAGATTGACTAATAATTTAAATATCACAGATTTGAAACATTATTAATGTGATTTGTATCTTCTCTAAACAATAATAACAATTTTATAATATTCAATAAATAAACAAATCAATCACATCACTGAATATGATACAGAATGTTAGAATATAATAAAGTTTAATATATAAGATGACTGTTCAGACTCTTCAATTATGTCAGATAATTGATTATTGAGTGCAATACTCTGATTGAGAAAAGATTCAGATATTGAAACTTTCTAATATGAAGTGAACTCAGTTGAAATATATAATTAATTTACTGTTTCAGTTTTATAAGATAATAAAGACAGTCTCAATCACTTATATATCAATGCTGCAGTCAGTCTGATAAGTGTATAACAGTTTATTTACTCATCTTAAGAAGCAGTTGAATCACTTAAAAAGAAATTCAGTCTGAGATAATGCTATAGCACAGACTATTATTACTGTAAGAAATAAACTAGTATATTACTACAGTAAAACTGAACAATCTTTTACAGAGTACTATGCTATAGCAGCTCTACTAGATTTCTCTCATTGAGTTAATATCTACACTTCTCAAGATTGAACAGAGAAGAAATGAGACTCATATATCAAATTAGTCTGAGACTACTACAATGTCAACTATCAGAGATTTGAACAAGCAGATGTTCAAGATGTGAAGACAGTGAAATACAATTCTCTAGTAAGTAATGATCTTTGATAACACTTCATATTTCATAGAACTATAATACTAACTTTGAAATAGAACTTGCATATATTAATTGCAACTGAAAATCAGGCAAAACTACATACTTATAAAACTGAATTTGACTGCTATCTTCAAGATGATCTGATAAATTTACACACTAAATCAATTCTAGAGTTATGAAAAATTATTAAGAGTATATATTCAACTGTTACACTGATGATGCATGATATTCTGATAATTTCATTGACAGAGATGAAAATGAAGTAAAAGTTCAACTCAAGTCAAGATATTTATCACTATCATTGAGAACAATTATAAGAAGAAACAATCAAGAAACTCATGATTATAAAACATAAAATTATCAGACAGTTTAATACCTCTGATCACAGTATATTAGAGAAGTGTAGTTTTCATGAGAAAGTAAAGAATAAACTTACACAAGAATGTATTTAGTTATTTCATAAGTGTTATCAATAATCATTATCAAATTCTGATTATATAAGCAATCACTGAATGAACTGAATGAGACTGATTTTGATCTTCAGTCTCAGTCTCATTCTGATTTTGAAAGAATGATCATCTTTCACAGTTTATTCTAAGAAATTACTCTCATTTCACTGTTCTTGAATTAAATCTGGTTATTTTTCACATCATTTCTCTCAGAAATGATCTATTTTCAGATTTTTTTGAGACTTGGTCCTGGTGGGACTCACGCCAAGAAATGTATGAGACCAGATCAAATGGGACTAAATGTGAAATTCATGGTCTCGCTGGCCAGTCTAGAAGAAACTGATCAATCATACATTCAAGAAGATCATCACTGAGTGAAAAAAGCAGTCTCAGACTGATTCTGTGACTGTGAAAAAGAATAAGAATAAAGATGAGAATAAAAGTATATCTGTATGAAAGTGCATTCACTGTAGAAGATATGAACATACTGTTAACAGATGTTTCATCTTACACTCTGATAAAAAGAAAAAGAAGATGAACAAGAAGAATGATGATAAGAAGAAAGAGAAGAAGAATGACTTGATAAGTTCTTAATCAGCAGTAAATACAGTAATTACAAAGATTAAGTTCTATTTCTCTTTCACAGTCACTGAAAAATCATTCTCTAGATCTTGATATTTGAACATATGTGTAAGTCTGAATATGACTGATGAGCTTCATTTTTTTTCAAATATTAAACCTTTTAATAGTAACATCTCTGTTGATTCTGCAACTGAGAAAACTGAGTTTGTTAAGAAGATTGAGACTGTCACTTTAAAGATTGAGAGTGATAATGTTAACTTACAGAATATTCACTATATTTCTAATATTACAGTTAACCTGCTCTTATTTGCAAAGCTTAAAGATCAGAAATTCTGATTTATATTATCTTTCACTATTCCCTCATTTTTCATTTACAGAGCTCTGAATAGTGTCATTTTTCATGCAGTTCAGATCACTCAGAACAACATATATAAGATTAATAAATGAGAGTTCAATGAGAATTTCAATCATCTGAATAAGATAGTCAAGTATATCACAATGTCTTATAAGTATGATTTTGACTGAAAAGTTGATCTTTCTGTGACTGTTACTACTACTGTTAATAACATTGATTCTACAGTTCTGAATACAGGTCTCAAAAATACAAGAATATCAAAGACTCTTTTGAACTGATACTGTGATCTCAGTCACATTCACACTGATGCTATAATTATTATAGTCAAGAATTCTTATACTGAAGTCACTATTAAAGGTTCTAAGACTAAGTTCTTTTGTAAGGAATATGTCAAGACAGATATGATATAAGATTATTCAAAAACACTGATGCCTAGATCTATTTAACTCATTGAGAAGGTTTATATTGACCTTATAGATAATGAATGTACATTGAAAGATCTCACTGATTATCTCTTAGAGTTTCATCAGAGAATTAAATACTGAATACTTATCATCTGTGATGTGACTCACTACTGTTAAGTATATTTTTTAAAGTTCAAGAATGAGACTATTCAATACTTTGAGATATGGCTCAGATTCATAAATAATCTCAGATATATAGCTTCTACTTTTCTACAGACTGATATTGATAGTGTGTTCTGATTCATATGTATACACACAGTTATAAATTCATATAATATTAAATGAGAATTAATAACATCTTATTTATCACATCAAGATAATATTTCTGAATGTGAGATTTGCACTATTATGAGATAGATTAGAGCTGCTCTTTTAAAAGATAATCTCTCTAAGAAGTTCTGAGCAGATGTTCTAGAGACAGTGATTATAATAATTAATAATACTCTCATATCTACAGTTCTTTATAACTTGAAATTTTAATCCTCTACTGTAAAGACTTCTATAATTTCAAGTTCATATAAGATTTCTTGATGTATACTTATAAACATCTCACTAAATGTGAGACATTTTCACTGATTGAGTGCAGAGATTTTTATTCACTTGCATGAATTTCAGAAGTCTGTGAATGAGCTTTCTTCATATACTGATTTCTATCATATCATTGAATTCAGTGACATATTAATATATTGTCTATGATATCTCAAATCTGAAAAAGATTATTGTCAGTAGTGATGTGAGATTCTTAATTACTGAAAAACTGAAATCAGTTGTTATATCTGTAGCATTTATTAATCATGTCAGTGAACTGAAATCTGATATTCATCTAGTTAATGATGAAGATGCTTCTAATATTAATAATCTGAATTCTACATAATTGCAGTCTGTGAAATTACTGACTACTTACACTCTGAGCTCTGTTACAGATAATCTTCTGAAGTTCTACAAGAATATCACATCTTAGTTAGAGAGAGTAGAAGATTATTGAAAAAGTTCATATAATATAAAATTACTGATCTGAAGAGATATAATATATAAAGTTTAATCTCTAGATCTGATAATTTGAGAGATGAACTGATTACTTCAGACTGTTAAGTATTTCTTGAGAAAGATAGATCTGTGAACTCAAATACTAATTCTGATAATATTCTTAGAAAATCATATTGAGTGATTTATAATAACTGACTTAAGAGAAGTTCTAGAGAAGAGACTTATACTTCTGTCATCACTGATACTGTTAATTATATTCTTTTTACAATAGCAGTACTATGCAGTTGAACACTCTATCAAGTGAATATAGTGATGATATATCTGTATAAGTATCACACTAAGAAGGTCTATATAAGATAACTCACTGAATTTAAGACAGATTTACTAAAAACACTTATCTATATAATTGAGAGTAGTCTATACAGTCTGAACTCTGCAGTGAAGATCTGATATAATTACTTAATAACTCTACTGAGTAATCTTGAATTTACAGTCAGTGTCTATAATTCAGCACTCTGATATTATATATTCAGATATCATCTCTATGTAATAATCTATGTTGATAATTTTAACATTATATCTGAAGTTTCTGAGAATGCTGATTATTTAGTAAGTATACTCAGTGAGAAATTAAAAGTCAAGAATCTATATTAACTGACTAAGTATTTAAGTATAAAAGTCAATTATTCAGACAAAGAAATTGATTTGATATATTATTAATATATTAAATATCTTATTAAAGATTTCTATCTTGATAATACAGCTATTATTAAAATATTAATAAAGAATGAATTCTGTATTAATAATTCCTCTATATTAGAGAAAGAGACTGATTTCACAATTCAATGATATTAATATAATATAAGTTACTTATAATATCTTGTAGTTAAAACATGTTCTGATATTACTCATACTGTTTTACTACATATTTAATAGAACATTGATTCAACATTTCAATGTTGAAAGACTCTATTATATATTATATATTATTTAAAAGAGATTATAAATCTGAGTATTTTCTATAGACACAGTTTATATAAGAGATTTATTTCTATTAATTCTTCTATTCTCTCTGATTTCTCTGATGATTTCTATCTACTCTTCAGCTACTCAGATTCTGATTAGACCAGTCTTTTAAATAATGATAGAAAATCAATATTCAGCTACATTTTTAAGCTTGCAGATAGTCTGATTTTATAGTATTCAGTAAAGCAATCTTGTATATCTCTAAGTTTCAATGAGACTGAATATATGACTCTTAGTAAGATAGTTCACAAAGTAATATAAATTTAAAACCTCATGATTGAGCTTAGCTTCATTACTACATCTCTGATACAGATTCTCACTGATAATAAGAGTACTATAGATCTTATAAAGATAACAGTTATTACAGTCTGAAACAAGTATATTAATACATGTTTTCATTTTTCATATTAACAGTTAAATCAGAAGATCATTGATTTAGAATATATTCTTATCACTCAGATAACAGTGAATAAACTCACTAAATTTCTAGACACTGTGATATTTATATAATTCATGATTTTACTAGATCTTACAGATGTAAAAGTTGGGAATATTTAATTTTACATTTGTATTTGATTTTAACAGACTATCTTGATGGTTTGAGTGTTTTTGTATGTAATTCTTATTATCTTGAGAGAAGGTGTTGGCCGTTACAGCTGTTGCGGTTAGTGATCCCACTAGATCACATGACCCATCACTATATTATGTTCTTGTAGATAGATCTATCAATACAACCTTCAACTATCCTACAGAAGTTATATGGTGGAAGGATTAATAAGCCATATCATGTGACCTGACAATAAATCGGTTATATACAAAACAAAGCTTCTAGCTCATTAGAGACGACGAGTGTCATTAAATACACGGAATTCGTCGCTTTGACAAGAGTGGAGCGGAGCAGGGAGCGCTGTCGGAGGAGTGTAACGCCGGGCAAAATAAGAGTTTTAAAAAGAAGTGATAAGGGAAAGGTGTCGCAGGGGGTTGGTTATGTCAGATTTGATTACCATCCTCTTGGAGTAGTTTATTTAGATACCGAAAAATTTCACCCATTGTAATTGTCTTTGTTTGTCGATGTAGATGGTTGTGATGTCGATTGTGCGCTGTTGTCAACAAGAGGGAAATTGTTTGTTCCCGGCAGACTGCGGGGAGCTTTATCGGCGAATACTGTTTTGTTTACGCCAAAAGTGGATCGTTAGAAATTGTACGCTGCCCTCAATAATATATATAGGTGTAGATCTCTTGAAGAGTAAAGGGAAGACCGGCAAAAAGATTCACAGTAAACGCTTACCTCGCTCATATAGTGCGTAACTGGTGTAAAGCAAAATTGGGAGTGCGACCACTGCCGATGTCCATCTGCAAGAAAGTAAATAAATGAGAATTGTTGGTTATAAAGCGGAATGGGGATGATTTGTTCCTAAAGGGAATCCTGTAAGCCCCTACCTTCGTGCAAGGCTTTTATACTGCTTCGTATTTCTGATATCCTGCGGCTTAACACCTGGAGCTGGTTCCGGTCTCTGCGGTTTTACCCGCTGTGTCTCTCTGCGGGCGGAGGCAGCCTGTGCTAACTGTGGTCTGATGGCGGGTGGATGAGGGGGCGGCTGTCGAGGGCCGGAAGGTGAGGCCTTCTTGGATGCCAGGGTAGCCATGTCTGTAGTTATAGCTTGGCCTGAAGATTCGATGGGCCTTGGCGCTGAGGCCTTCTTAATCTTATCTTCTATGAAAGTTGCCTTTCTTGTTGGTTTACTGCTGCTGGCCGCCAAAGCTGTAAGGATTTTGGAACCTTGCACCGTAGCAACAGTGGCGTCAACGGGGTGTGCGGGAGGAGGTGGTGTCTGCTCCGCCACTCTTTTTGGCTCAATTGTTCTCTCCCTGCCTCTAGCCGATTGAGCAGGAGGTTCAGATATCTCTCCCGCGGCCTGAACGGAGTTTCTAGCCTCTGGCTGCCTCCTTCCAGTAGCCTCCTGCTTCCCAGCTAACTCCGTAGTTTCGGAGTGGGAAATCGACTTGGATTCTGCGGACGGCGTTCGCGGCGCAGGTGGCTGTTCGGCAGCTGGATTGGATGCGGAGGTTCTAAGCCTGGATTTCACGCCCACCTGGTCGCTCTTTGCCCTGCTATTATTACCTGGTATTTGCGATGGCGCGGAGGGAGGCTTCGGTAGTCCTTGCGCGGGGTCAGGAGCCGTGACGGATGATTTCTTTTGTCGAGTGGGAGCGCTTTTCTTCTTCGCTGCTGGTTTCCGATCGATTGGTGCACTGGATGCGGGTTTGGGGTCGGATGCTGGCGGTGAATTGGCTTTGGGCGAGGATTTGCGGGTAGTTCGCGTGGTGGATGGGGTTGACTTCTTGGTTGTGCTTGTGCCTGTGCTTGTGGTTGTAGTTGTCGACTCAGAGGTTGCGGTGGATGTTTTGGTTGCGGCGGCGACGGCTTTCTTCGGCCGGCCACGCTTTTTGGCGACAGTGTCTGGAGTGCTGGACATGAGTCTGGATATATCTAAATACTGCACTCGATTCCTATTTGTTATTTTCGCATTTATCTATTCTATAAACGAGATTAAACATAGGAATAAAAATATAGAGCCAAAAAAAATAGGAATGCAAGCACTTTTTCATGAAACGCGAGAATAACCCTCCCCCCTGTAATTACATAGTCACAGCGTCCAGCCAATTCTGCCTACTGTCAATATGTTCCTGCGCTAAATCCCCAGACCAAGAAACTTCAAGGCAATTTAATCCGCACGCGCGTTCGGCAGACGCGATATGGCGGCGGCCCAGGGAGACTAATTAACAGGCTACCGCGCCCGCAATTTTTGGTGTCGGTTCGGGCGATTGCCCCAGCTACCGAGAGCTACGACATACACTGGGCATAAAGATAGCAAATGAAGAAAAGGCCCTATTGTCAGAAACTCGAAACAACCGTGGTGGATAGAGCAAAAGGCTCCAGTGTACGGAGTAGGTAATTGATATGTTAGGGCTTACGACCAAAACGGAAACCCTAGCCTTAAGCTGATAGCAGGATATTTCCAGCAGAAGCTACATGAACAGCTTGTGCTGCATCCAGCCTTCTATTGATAAATGATGTGACTTGATTTTCATGAGTGAAATGGGAATTCACATAATAGTTAGGTGGACTTAACAAGAACAGGTTTATTCACCATTATAGTGTCTTAAAAACGATGGAATCATGGCCGCTTCCATACGCACGCCTCTCTTCCCAGCTCAACAAAATGAATAGTATAATGTGGGGTTATTATTTACATCCTTATCCATACCTGACTATAGTGGAGGTAATAGAGTATGGTACATGAATGAGAGAAGTAACTAAGGGTAGGATGAATAAAATAAAGGGCCGCGCGGACTTGTAAATTCACCGCCATACAGCGCAAGGTCAAAAACAGCCCACGTCAAAATTCAAGCTTGTAAAGCATATGCACAGGGTAGAAGGATACGAGAAGCAAAACAATAAAACTCCAAAACAACTTGAATCACCGCCAGCAGTGCCTTCATGTTTGTACCTCATTCCACGATAATGTACGCTTCCCAGGCTCTATATTTATTCCCTGAGGCATCAAGCTTGATGAATTGGAAAAAAAAAAGAAAGAAAGAGAGAAAGAAAGAAAAGAAAAGAAAAGGAAAAGGAAAAACAAAAGAAAAACTCCAAGATTGAGTGAACCTTAGTCCCTCTTGCACCACCTCTGTCTGTCTCGTAAGGAAATTCGTTTCCATAAACAGTCCGGACATGGAATAAAAGAAAGGGAGACTTCAAACAAAACTCCAACTAACTCCAAAATCATGCAAAAGCAATTCATCGACTTTTCCCAGTTCTGTTGTATTGTACAGTCATAATATGGGGTTTCTCCCTATCATTTCCCTTTACTCTCGATGGTTATTTTCCGGGGAGGTACGATAAAAATGACCTTTCCCGGCGTGACGAGATATAAAGACGTAGGGTAGATTGACATGTAAACAATGAAGTAATGAGGAACGAGAGCAATATGAAAAGCATATCGGCATTTGCCCCTTTGTTTCAGAGCGGAGTCTATTCCTGTCCGACCTGGGAAGTGGTGGGAGCAGCATCTTTCTTCTCAGCGGAATCTTCCATTCCACCAGCAACAGCATCATTCACCATTTTTCTCGCGGCTGGAGTAATGGATTCGAGACAAGTCTGGCGTGCAGCTCGTTTGCGCCGCTGACGAGGCTGTGTGGTCTCACGAGTTGCAGCGGTCGCTGCAATAGCAGCCGCCCGCCTCGATGGGCGACCGGGGCCACGGGTTGCGAGCAAGGCAGGGTTGGAATCCACCTCCATGGATTCTGCATCTGCATCTGCAGGACTTCCACTTCCACTTCCACTTCCGTTGCCTACGCTGCTCGTCTCGGGAATTGGCGCATCTATGTTTAGGCGACGCTTTTTGTTTCGGGTCGTTTTACTCACGTTGTCCTTAGGTTCGTCATCATCCTCCCTTTTCGGATCAGCGCTTTCCAAGGATTGACTAGCAGCAGCCCGCTTCCGCGATGCTCTCACTCTCTTGCTTGTTCCAGTAGATGTACCGGATGGTTTCGCGGGCGTTTTCATCTTGCTAATTTCGTTTACATCACTTGCACTTGCAGCTGCCCCCTGAGCAGTGTAAATTTCATCATATTTCTCAATAGCATGCTGAATATCTTCCAGCGATGTGGAACGGTCAATAACGATACCTCGCATACGAGCTGCGCGGAAAATCTTGACTTTTGCCGTTTCCAGCGCAACATCCTCTGCGACGAATGGGCCCTCTAGATCCTCGGGAAGGTTTGGCTTGCGGCCTTGGGGAGGATAGCCAAATACATCGTCCAGTTCGATCTGGATAAGGGACTTTATCTGGGGAGGGGATGGGGCAATACGTGGGTTATTGAATGAATCCCTTGGTCGGACCCATGCGTAGGTGGTTGGAACAATAACATTTTCTTCGTTATGTTGGTTGCCGCGCCCGGTATGGACCCAGCCATCACCGTCAGTCCAAGGGCGGGGGAGGTAGGAATGGGACAAGACACATGGGTCAAGAAACTTCTGGTCCGTGATAGAAGTAGGCCATTTGGGGGTATCATGCTCAACAACTTCATCAGAAACGTATCCTTCCACCATAGCTGGCTGTCCAAAGTTCGTTTGTTCACCAATGTTGTTTTGCTGTGCGGATGAGATGGCGATGGCAGCAGCCACGTCTGCAGAGGCACCGGTGTCCTTAACCACACCATTAGCGGAATTAGCTTGACTAGATGCGTCAACTGCAAAATCTTCAGCAGGGGTGGCGGGCGTAGCAACGTCAGTCTCCAACGAAAGAACATTGGCAACGGAAGGGGTAGGCTGCGAAGAAAAGGGACTTTCGCCTGGGACCGTCTCTTCACTTGTTCGCGTGGACTGGGTTTTCAGGGATTTCTCAGCAGCAGCATTGTTCAAAGCGGTTGCCAACTGTTCAGCGTACCAATCCCGACGAACCCGGTGGAGATCGATTTCCAATGTTGGTTTGAAATCGGGTTTTGAAGCAGCAGTTGCTAGATCAAGGAATTGCTCCATGATAGCGTCTGTTTCTGGGGACAAGGCTCGCGATGAAGGAGAAGGTGCTGAAGCATCTAAAGGAGACATCGTTGTTGTGGACGTGCATAAGCGCCTTGGTTGCTGGTCGGGCACACGGAGCCCAGATGCACCTGTGTCAGTCACACTTTGGAGACTGACTGCCGCTGCGATCTCATCAATGGAGCGCACGGTCATCGATCTGTTTGACGACGCAGGAGCCATATTTCCAGCTTCAACGGCGTCAGAGGCTGCCTTGTTCGTAGTGTTCGTAGCGTCTATGTCACCTTTTGCACCATTAGACTCCTTGATGGCGCTTGCGACAGAATTCTCTTTAGCCTGAGTAGAGTGAAGTTCAATCTTTTTCGAGGTTTTTGGAGCCCGGGCCCTGGTGCCTGATCTCGCCTGCGAGCTCAGTTGCGCCTCTATGGCCCTAAGCGTGGGCTTTCTGATGCGGGTCGATTGACGGGGAGGCATTTTGGAAGATATTTTGATTTCGGGAACAGTTTTGTTCCGACTTTCGAAAGATACAGACGTTGTGTTCGTGGGAGTGCTTTCTGGGAGGAAGTGGCCCGAAGAGTAAGGACAGGATGAGAGGGATGAGGAAGTAGACGGGCGGCGCTGGGGACCGTCAAGATGATTCTCCAAAGCCCTAGCATCCATTGATTGTTGTTTGTCATTGACACATTGTGGTGAATGGGATGCCTTGGGGCTGTGGTAGCTTGACAATCCGCTAAATGCCGCATATTCACTATCCAACCCCAAGGAAAATTCACAAGAGTTGATTTGTGCAACAATGACACGCACAGCCTTTGTCACATCAGGATCGTTTGATAGTATCGCAAACGCCTCTGTGAATCTCGGGGAACGAGAGGATTCCATATCAAGGACCTTAATCAGGGCATCTGTAGATGCTTGGTATTCCGATTGTAACTCTGGGTAAGTAAGCGTCGCAAGGACATCTACCACAAGTTTCCCTGTAGCAGCAGTGTCAGCATCTATACAATGATTATCAGCCATTGTGCCAAATAATCTGTCTCCAAATCCTGGTTTGAAGCTCTGCAATTTGGCTAGCCTTGGTGCAATTCTTCTTGCCTCCAAATCCATCTGGCAATGAAAGGATTTGGTAGAAAAGGAATCCACCGAAGGGCTTCGTTCTTCAGGAAGACGTTCTATACCCATTGTTGTTTGGCTCTCGTCTTCGTGCTTGCTAGTATACTCTATAAGGATTGAAAATAAAAATTAGACAAACGCCCTCACGCCACGAGCGGAGAGATATTTTACTTACCATGAAACTTGCATGTATCGGAACAATGAACCCCACTAACAAGATACAAAATATCATCATTCCGTACCCGGCTTCGACGGCGCCTCGGTCTTTGAGATACGTTACTTGTTGGTGAATTCTGCTCTGAGTCTGGGACCCACGGGTACGTAGATTGACATTTCTTGGTGCTGTCGATTTTTTGAGCAAGCCAAATTGCGACAGCAATTGGATTATTGTCCCAAGGATAATTTACAAGACTGAATAAATCCGATTTCGATGCAATTGCGGATTGTATATCACGCTCCTTAGCCAGGGCGCCACTATGGCGGCCTGCAACACGGCTAAGTGAGGAGGAAAAAGAAGGCCCAGTTGATGGACGGCTCTGCGTTTCCTTCCGGGAAGCAGAAAATACATTAGCATCCCCACTTTCCCGAACACTGCTAGAGTGTTGAGAATTGTAGTTATTAGTCCTTGGACGCTTTGCTGAGCGAGGACAATCGGATTGAGTTGAGGAATACGATGTGTGCGACGAAGGAGAATTCCGTGAGAAGCTCGAAGAATCGGTCTCGTCCTCCACCAACGTTACTACAGGCCGCTCCACAACCAGCGGCTGGGCATGGTTATATGCCTACCATCAATACCAGGATGTTAGATCAACAGGGAGCTCAGAAAATGAGCATGATGGCCAAAGACAGTTAAGAGTTGGTCAAATACCAGAATAGTCCCTCCCATAATCATTACGAACTGCGATATATGAGGCCTGAAAGAACAGAGTAAGATGTCAGAGAAATCCCAAAGCAGATAAATATATATAACACAAAACAAAATGGATCTGGATTGGGGCATTCATGTGCCATATCTAGAGTTGTTTCAAAATCTTCACTGGAAAGGTGGGCTATTGACTTGTTGAGGTTCAGTCACTACTCACCTCTTAGATAGCTCTTCCGATCAGCCAGCGGAGGTCAAAGAACAATGAAACATAGACTAGGAAAATCGCGAGTTACTTGCTATTCTGTTTGCCTGTTTTGCCTGTTAAATAAAGCTCACACCGCTTCGTTTGGTGGAGATGGGAGACTGCGGGAAAGTCCAGTTGCAGCCACAACCCTAAAGAATTGACGAAGGGACGAGGAGTGCAGAGCTCACAACTTTCCAAGGCATTTACGGTAAAGTGCATGTCAAGGACAAGAGAAGGCTTTTGTAGAGCACAGCAGTTGTATGGCGGAGATGTGGTAGTGAAGTGCAGAGTGCAGGCCGCAGCCAAATACTGTGATGTCTTCCGCGCATCTCTGGGAGAAAACAATTAGGGCTTGCGGCCCTACGTGACTTGTGCTAGGGTTAGCTCGGCGCTAGGCCAGATGCATCGACAGTGGCCAGCTTTCCAGTCCAACGGCCAAAGGACAGACTGCGCTATTACAAACAACAGCTAAACTACAAATCCAATAACCAATACTGACCGCTAGGGTGGCATTGATCGCTCTCAATTGCGGTGGTTTCATACTTTGAACTGCCATCCAGAAAATCTTGTTAGAGAAAGACTCCCTCTTTCTCTGAAATCCTCTCACCTCTCGAGGATGCAGTTGCGGGAGCTTCTCCGAGCTGGTCTCCTTATATCTCCCCTCCCCTCTGCCTGGGCTGCTTCTGGCTGGGGATTTGATGATGCATCGGTCTCAATCGCACAGAAGGGCGCTGGAGTTGGCAGTGGACTTAAAGAGAAGTGCGCTATATACATATTACCCTCACTGCTGGTGCGCCCAGTAGTTAAAGCACTGTTGCTAACTATATTCATCTATATTGGGGGTATTTAGGCTGCTAGAGAGCAAACCACTATCGAAGCCGTTCTCGTTCGGAGAGTCAGATATCCTCAAGCTTAGCTTAACGACACGGGAAGGCAGTGCTACTAAGAGACCTCACCAGGCTTTCTTGCTACTGAAAGAGCACGATAGCGGACTCGACCTATCATACCCATTAAGTGTGAAGGAAACCGGAAAGGCAAAGATAGAGTTGGTTAGTTGGGCAATTCCCCCACAGTAACGCTATACAAATGGAATAGGCCGCAATGTTGACAGCCCCACGCTTAATTATGTAGGCACAAAAAGACCTTCCTGGTCAATTTCTCCGGTCCTCGAAACCAATCGATGCCAGTGTTGTGATCGCATCGTTCGGATCTGCAATTGGATATGACAGCCGTGTTTTCCAGTTGGATGTCACCCACGACAATGCTGCCAGCGGGCCACTCCCTTCCGAAGCTCTCAGATATGGCAAGCGCGATGAAATCCACCATACCTTCAAGGCTGATCCGAAAAGCCCTCCTGTCATCATAACATTAGTGTTTGTCGGAGCAGTCTTAGCTGCACTTCCGATCCTTGCAGGTTGGGTACGTAAAGTGGACTAATCCAACGTGAGCTTTTAAAGAAAGGGGGAAAGGTTAGCTGACATTTCTACAGTGGTTTTACCTAGGTGCGAATTTGCATCACCTCCCAGTTGCACTGAAATCATCACCTATTTCGCATTTCCTGTTCCTTGGTTCGATTGTTGGGCTAGAGGGCATATTCTTCCTTTACTACACGGCATGGAACCTGTTCCAAACCGTACCCATTGCGTTGGCAGTGGGCGCCATTGCTTTTGTCAGCGGAAGTCGCGCATTGAGCGAGGTCCAGGAGAGGCGCCTCGCAGGGCTGCGCTAGGGGGTCTGGTTTTGCTAATGCTTTTTCGTCATGCTATTCGGGGCAAAATGGCATATGACAAAGAATCTTCACTTTGGAGCTGGAATCTTCCTAGCGCTTTTTTCATGAACAGATGTATCTCTAGGTCGTTATTTATTTAGTAGAACCCATGCATGCGATTCCTAGAACACCTGTGTGTCTTATTTATTCTGCTCTCCCCTCCCCACCTTCTAGCCCTAGACGCAAATTAGCGTTCCACCAAACCTACATTCCTGTCAGCTTTGGCCCCCGTAGAAGCTTGGACCGTCTCCGCAAAACCATCCATCATTCTCCGCTCACCGAGCTAGTTACTGTACAGTATCGTTCTCCGACTCCCCAGTAACGCTGCACACACAAAATTGCAATGGGCGCATCATCGTCGAAACCCATAAAGGCGGCAGCTAATGCAGCTGCACGGCGTCAATACCCCAAGAAACCCTCCGCACCGACCACCGGGCCCGGTGGTGCCAGAGCCGCGGATCCAGCGGCCAGGGCATCAAGCCGACGGGAACAGCCAGGACCAGTATTCCATGCAGAAGAGAAGGCGAGCGCTGTAAGATTAGAAGGTAGGCTCATAATTTCTTTGTGTTTTTACATATTTGCGCGAAATGAATATTAAAAAAAAAAAAAAAAAAAAAAAAAAAAAACTAACAACCCGGCCTCAAATAACCACAGCCATCGACCTCGAAGCCCGCGATCCTCAGTTCGCCGCCTCCCTCCGCTCCATCGGGCCCGTCACCCCCAACCCTTTCAACCAACCCCAAAACCCGCAGCTTCAGCAATCCCTCTCCATCGTCTTCCCCCCCTCCACCTCCTCCTCCACATCCTCCAACCCAGCCCTCCTCGTTCTCTCCTCCCGCGCCCGGTTAGAGAAGGCCGCCGAACTCGAACTCGAGTCCGTTGGCCGACCGAGCCATTCCGGGCGCGAGTTTTTGGATGTCGTGAGTATTAGGCATATTTTGGCGATGAGGGATAAGGGAGGGGTGTCGGAGGAGGTGATTGAGAGGCAGTTTCGGCTGAAGAAGGGGGTTGTGCGGTCGTTGGGGGGAAGGGGGGTAGTAGGGCTTGTTCGGTGATATTGGCGGAGGGGAGGTTTCTCTTTTTCTCTAGCTGGCTTTTTTTCTTTTGATTTTTTTATTGGGATTAAAAGGTTGTACATTTGCATTTCGACAGGTGCGCTCTATGTATGAATATGAAGGTATGGTGGATATTTTGGTGATGATAATGAGCTTTTGGCACGGAGTATATTTGAGTAGTTGGAGGTTTGCATGGGATTGAACTCTGATCACTCAATTAATACCCATTTGCTAGATAAACTCTCTGAGAAATATCCAAGACATTAGTTTAGAATTGCATTCTCGTAAAGCTCTGTGTCAACTTATCAATTTGATATGTGCCCAATCATATACTCAGATATGATCACGGTAAATAGACCAATAACCAACCCTAAAAAGCAAAATCAAGATTTCAAAATACCACTAATGACAGAGCAATGACTGTACTATTCCATACTGACTTCACAACCTCCATAGCATTTTCCACAACTTCCCCGATCCCAAGATACCCCCCTTCCCTTCGACACGATATATACGCAGATATCACTCAGATATAAAACATAGTATCCACCAGGTCAGAATGTATGCGAACATCGTCACCAATAGGCACAGGACCCACATCACTAGCACCAGACGAAGCAACACTGGTGTCAGGCGTGACGTCGAAATATCGACTTAGGTAGCGCCTGGCGCGCTCACAGACTAGATCCGCATAGTACGCCGGCGGGCAGACGCTGACGGCCTTGGTTGCTCGTCCGAACAGGTAGCAGAGATTATGGGTTAGGTCTTCAAGCTCATCGGCAATGCTGTCGAAGCGGCCTGCAGTCTTCCGCCCGGTGAATATCTCATCGAGGATCACGTAGTAGTGGGCTGGCCGAGCGGTCCCCTGCAGTGCGGTGTGGGCTTGGAGGAAGAAATCCCAGTGGCGCGATTCGGTGACGCCGCGGTCGACGACGGTTCCGCTGTTGGGATTTGAGTTGTTGTCCGCGTCCTTGAGATCGGTTGGGTAGAACCGCGTATTGTGCCGTTTGCCGACGATGATGATGGTGAATTTGGGGAGGCCTTTCTTGGTTTTGTCGGCTGGGTAGATAGCTTTGCACGCGCTGCGGAGCAGGGGTAGTTCTTCGTCCAGGACTTTGCCGTATTGGCCTTCTGATACCCCGTCGCGGTAGATCAGGATATTCTCCGGGAGGCTCTTGGAGTTGTTCTTCTGCCAAAGGCGAAGACGAGATTGGAGCATTATATCAAGATCACTCACCATCTCTGCGCGAGCCTGCTGTTGAAGACGGATGGTGGCGGGCCATTGACCGAGGACTTTATCCACGCTTGCAACCATCCCGGCTATGCTTGGTGCAGTGGAGAGCGAACCCGGGGCAGGATGCGTGACATCAATGCCCACAACCATTGTCTTACCTTCCGATATAACCCCCAGTTTGGACGGCTGAAGTTTGTGGTTGACTCCTCCGAGCTTCAGGTTGAATTTTAGCGCAACGTTGGCGAAGTATTGAGGCTGATTCTTCCTGAACTTTTCTGCGACTACGCAAATAGTATGGATGCCGTCCTTGATATCTCCCCTATACTTTACCTGGCTGTAAATTTGAGGGCTTGCAAAAGGTAGGATCACCAGAACCAATCTCACTCGCGACTGCTGGCGAATCTCGGCAAAGATGGGGTCCAGTGGTATATCCTCCACATCTCGACGAGGGGGAACGTTGACAGCGATTGGACGGCTAGGCACTGGAACAGCGAGCCCTTGTACCCTTGCCATATCTATAAATCTATCAACGCTCTCCATAACAACCGCTGGATCGGTTCGGCCGTCTTGGTAGTAAAGGAATGTCCAGGCAGGTAGCTGGGACCCATGTGAGAATGCGACTTTCTGAAGGTTCCAGTTCCCGCCGTGAGGGCTTTTAAAGCTCTGTCCCTTGTACTGAATAATAGCGGGACCCTCCAGCACTCGACCAGGAACAGTAATCAAGTTTGGCAACAGAGATAATCCCATACCAGCCTAAGTAATTAATGTAAGCAGGTCACGCTAGAGCTTGTCGCTGTAGAAACTGGGTCAACTTACCAGCATAGGATTCAAATGTGGGGTAAACCCGAGCACCTGGGTTCCATTTACGACAATCGACTTGGCATTTTCCACGGGTCTCCGGACTGCAAAGCGAATCATGTTCTGAGTCTGTTGGGGGGAGATTTTGGCATTTGCCGGCTGGCCAGGCAGAACGTGGCAGACCTCAGCAGGCAGGTAGATCGGCTCCTCCTTGCTGCCAACATTGACAACTGGTAATGCGTTGTTCAACTCGGGGATATTGGGGTAATCTATCACGAGTAAGAAATGAAGGGGGAGGTTGGGGCTTTTTGTAATTTTTGCTTACTGCGTTTAAAATAGTCGTAGACGCTAATATATGAACCCGTAGAAGAATCTCCACCCGGCTTCACAGGGCCCTTTTTCTGTTTTTTCCCGTTCTTCTTGCTTTGGCCCTCTGCCGGGGGTGTTGGTCCATCAGGAAAGAACTTGACATCTTTCGGACCTGCTCCTAGCCAAGGTACCTGTGGCGGGTTCTGCAAATAACGCCCATCACTCTGATGTGCAAGACCTTCAATAGTTTTGATTCGCAATATGACCCTGCCTGATTTATTTTTGCGGACGATATGATTGACGCTCACGCGTACTCGCTTAAGGAATCGGTTGAGTTTGTGAAAGTGCGTAGGGCCTCGTATGCTGGCTGAAAAGCTGTTCATAATATCTGGCAGGCTCCCTTCACTGTAGCACGGGGTAGCTTTGACTTGGACATTCACAAGGAGGCGGGAAGTCGTGGCACGGACGCTGACGAAGAAGCCCTTGAGTGCAGTGAGTCCACCAGAAAGATCATAGCTTTCCCCGCCCCGGCCAAGTGGAAAGTGTTTGTTTGCGCCAATTGAAAGCAATTCGCGATTTGTCTTGGGGTTGTGGCCCAGGACGATATTCAATGCCTGGATGATCTCTTCTTTGGCCGGGAGTTGTTCCCCGCTCCTGGGTGAGGAGAGATATTGGAGCAACGGTGCCACATCGAGAGAACCAATTGCGACGACCCGAACCTTGTAAGTCCTGGCTCTGGGAGCAGGTTCATCTTCATATTCGAGACGATACGTTATCGAAAACATCTCCTGGGGAAGGTTGATTGCGGTTTTGCAGACCAGTGTTGCTTTGTAGTCAGTTGCAATTTGGTTTTTCATGTTTCCGAAGTGCTCTTCCAACAGAAGCTCGATAATACGCTTAAGCTTTTTGCCAGCAGGGGTTTTACCGTCCTGTTCCTGGACTTCCACCTTATAGCGGTGCAGGGTGAGATTGAAGCTTGAGACGATTTCGAAATAATTGGCCCACAGTAAGACTGGTCTTCCTTGTGTCCCGAAGGCTGGTCTTAGAGGGAAATTCCTGTTAATTGAAAGAGATTCTAAACTCAATTCCTTTCCGGAGCCAGCAGGTCCTTTATAGCTATTCTCGACCTTTTTGACCTTGGGATCCGGAGCAGGAATACCCCCGCTAGCTTGGCTGTGACGGGTGGAGGAACGGTAAGCGGGATCATTTTTTTTTAAATATTCGAAAGGGATTATGATGCATGCGGATGATTGTCACTTACGAATACACCTCTGGCCCACGAGTTCCGCCTCCTCGTCCTCCGCGAAACCCACCACGATCACCACGGCCGCCCCGATCTCCCCTAAACCCGCCACGGTCACCACGCCCTCGTCCGCCCGATGGCGCATCGAAGATAGGATGTGGACCTCGGCCACGGTCAGAGCCGCGTCCACGTTGTCCACCTCGCTGACCCCCGGGGTCTCCCCCCATTCCCCTCCCTCCGCCCCGCCCTCTCTGACCTCGAGGCTGCTGTCCTGACATTTGGCTGCTTGGTTAGGGAAAAGAATGATACAATCAACTATTAGGAAAGTTAGTGGGCTGTATTAATTTTCATCTTTGTGTAAAATGGATAGATGAATATTAAATAAAAGAGAGTAGGGGAGGGGACTTACAAAAAATCGGGATTAAGCTGACTACTGTATATCCTTCAGACCAGCCGTGGATTTGAGATGAGGCTCCAGTGAATGACGGGACCCCTGCTGGAGGCCTCAATCCCAGCGCTAAGTTTGCAGGGTATGTAACTCGTTGCCAACTGTCTCTTTGCCATTCTTGGCATGTTTTGTTTGTTTTTTTGTTGGGGTGTAACCAACTAAGTGTAGCGGCTCCAGTGGCGTTGCCGTAGGGATCCTTATGGGAAGAACGTAGGGTTATTACACGACCGGATTATGGTTGTTCCACCATTTCAATCGGCGACACGGTCGCTGAGCTGTAAATCATAGTATAATGATGAATGAATGATGGAATCACTGTAAATAAGTGATAAACTGAAAAAATCAATTATTATATTAATGATGTTGCTGAATTCAATCTATATAATCACTAATTCTAAAAACTGTCTCATTCATCAGTATTGTTCTCTATTGAAAATTATAGATACTTCTATCTAAATTCTTCTGAATTAACTGAATTAAGTTTCTTTCATAGTCTTTATTTCTAGTTATATTACTCTCATTGATCACATCACTGAACTTATGAATTGAGATTTATAAATTAGTTATAATCTGAGAGATACTATTATCAGTTATCTGATATTTAAGAGTTGAGATTTCAGAGTAATTAGATACTGAGTATTTAAAAGTCTATATAATTATTAATTTCTGAATAAATCTGAGAATTATTTCACTGACTCTAGTTTACTGTTTCAGTGATTATTTCATAAGTTCAGAGACTCAGAACACTTATCAGAGTCAGAAAATTAGAGAAGAAAAGAGAGAAAGAATTAACAGCAGTAGTAGAAGAGTCAGTGAGAATTATAAAGAAGAGAAGAGAATTATTACTATTAATAAATTTCTTATTACTACTACTCTCATTAACTGTATTACTGAGAAGTTTAATAATTATTTTAAATCAGTTTATTATTTCAAATATTTCAATGAAAATACACTGTGCTTTCTCTCTGATACTGTTAATCAAGTTTATAAGATTCTTTATCATTGCTTTTTAACTCTTATAATAATTATTAATTAATCTCAAGATATTCTGCTGAATAGCAAGCTTTGTATTTTTAATATTTAATTTTTTCTTTTTAATAATAATTTTCTTCTTCTTTACAGTAATTTTCTTCTTTTCAATCTTTAATTTAACTCTTTTAATATTCAACTTAATCTTCTCAATTTCAAGTATAACTCTTTCAGTGAGACTGATAGATATATTTAGAACTTTTAATATAATAGTTATACTCTTCATATTTTGATTTTCTGCTTTCTGTTAATATATCTTTACTTTCTTGATTTACTTGAATAAATTCTTCACTGTCTTCAGTATAACTGACTTAACTGATTTCTTCATAACTGTTAGAGTGATAAGATAAAACTCATGAGTTTAGATCAGATTTTCAATTTCATTATTGAATTTATTAGAGTATATCACACAATCTTTCTTTTCATAGTTACAGTTTAAACATGACTTTATACTTTCTTTAACTTTGTCACAAACAGATTCAATATAATGAGAGAAAATATATGAGACACAGTACTTATATATTATTAACTTACTAGATTTGATGAGAGTATTCAGCCTGCTTACTATCTCTTTCTCTGATGCTTTTACTACTGCTGCATATGTATGCTTAGAAGTGTCTTCAGTCTTTTTAATGTTGTTGCTACTGCTGTTATTACTACTGTTATTACTACTACTGCTGCTGCTATTACTGCTACTGCTATTGCTGCTACTGTTGTTAATGTTACTGTTATTGATGTTGCTGTTATTACTGTTGCTGTTGTTACTGTTACTGTTATTACTATTACTACTACTGTTGAATGAAATAATAGATCACTGATATTCTTGATATACTATACACATTAGATATCTTGACATTAGAACTTTTAATATTCAAAGCTTTCTATTACAACTGACAGAATACTAATCTTACTGAAGATGAGAAGAGCTGAGTAAACTGAAAAAATTGATATTCACATTATAATATAATTGTGAGAAGAAGAAAGAAAGAAAGAAAGAAAAAGAAGATAATAAGTTATTCTTCTTATATATATTGTTGATTCATCTTTGCAGATTATCATGCAATAAATATAAATATTTTTATATTTCATTTCTGAGTGTAATCAATATATCTGACAGATTTTATTCATATCTTAATACTTTCTGTGCAGACTATCACTGAATAAATTACAGCTATTTTGAATATAAAATCATTTCTATTAACTAGAAACAAGTGTTCAACACACTGTTAGAAATATATCTACAGAATTTAAGATTTTCTGATATAGTGAAATCAGTGAATTCTCTGCAGTCATAACTATATAAATTGTAAGATAGAGAATATAACAACTTTCTTCAGTGAATATCAAGACAGATAGATTCTAATTATATATATTAAAGTATATATTAACTAATTTATATATAAAACTCATAGAAAACTAAATATATTGAAATATAAATAGATTATGTTGAAAATCTCTACATCACTGATCTGTCTTTTGCTAAAAGTATCTCTGAAAATTTGATTTTTTTTCATATCTTCTTCTCTGCATCTTTCATCAGATATCTCTTTTTTACTGTTAGAGTATTCTGAATCATCTCAGCAAAGTCATCTTTAATAATTTACTAATATTCAGAAATATCACTTATCAGATCTCAGAATATCAGAATATTTTATCATTACAGTATAGCTGCAGTGAAATTTTCATTTATATCAGTATTATCAAATATTTTAATCTGAGTTACAAGATTGATATATATCTCTATTTTTCAGAATCAGTTTCTAGTTTTTCAATCTGAAGTTTTCAATTCAATATCTTTAACTAATGAATATTTAACTTACATTTCATATATCATTATTCTTGCTCAGAGAATTGATCAAAGTCAATAATTTCTCATACTTAGTAAAAAATCAGAAAGAACTTTTCAGTGATAAATAAATCATAGAAGTATTCAAAGATAATTAATTCTTCATAGTAGTTATGTAATCTGATTACTATTAAACTTTCTCTGCTCTTTGTCTTCTTCTATTGAATATGATTCTATATTAATAAATAGTTAGCTAAGTTGATCAAAAATTTTTTAATATATCACTGAAAAGTTTCAAATTCTTCTAAGATATTTCACTGAAAAGTTGATATATTTGCTAAAATCTAATACTACTTGTCTTTATTTCTTTAAGAGTTTGAGACTTTCATGTTTTAATCACATTCAGCATCATCATTCTGCTGGATGAAAAGATGTATAATGTTTTATTCTTTATTTTTATCACACTTGTAACTGTTCAATCCAAATTATCTTTATTAAAAGAAAGAAAATATATTTATTTTATCTTCAGACATAGATGCTGCTCTGTCAGCTGAATTTTCTTCTTATACATTTCTGTATCTGAATGCTAAATTCAGTGACACCTTTTTAGTAGACTGTTTAATATCAGTGATAAGTTTGACTTCTTCTTATCTAACTGATATTTATTATTACTATCATTGATTCATTATATTCATTCTATATTCAGGTATATTAATATCAGATTTCTTTTAAAATTGATGATTTGTCTTATTAAACTTATCAGATGAAAGAGTTCAGAGAGATCTAGTAGAGCAGAATTTATAATAATATTTATTTTCAGAATCTTGATAGAACTCTGATAAATTTGTGATATGAATAGAAATATAGTGATTTGATTCTTAATATTAAATTAATGTAGATTGTTGCTGATTGCAGCTCTTATTAATATATCTCTTTTCAGTAATTTAATCTTATCTCTTTATTTTATCAAGATCACTTATTCACTTCATTTATATCTTTTCAACTATGTAACTTTTTTCTACAAATTATATCAGAAAGTAAAATGTTGTGTCTATTTAATTAAAATCTGAAACACTATCTGCTATCTGTCTCTAGACAAGAATCTGAGAATGATTAATATCTCTCTTTCTCAGAAACTGCAAATGAAGATTTTATTAACAGTGATTCAGATATTGATACTTCTGATAAAGAAGTATTACTATTTTCAGTAAGTTTATCACTTTTGATAACTCTATTATTATAAAAACTAACATTCTCTAAAGACAGAGTCATATAATGAGAATGCTACTGATAATATTAAGTATATTAAGTAACTTTTAAAAGCAGCTGCTGAGAAGAATATTTCTGAAAATAATGATTAAGAGAATTCTGATAAGTCAGTTACTGATGATATTAAAATACCAGCTGCTGATGCAATTGCTATTACTATTACTAATCAATTTATTGATTCTGATCCAGTAATTGATATATCTCACAAACACAGTAACTTTGAAATGAATTCATTTATTCTGATAATAAGACTCTGAGCTGAAGAGTCAGATATTTTCTAAAAAAACTATAAATCACTACTATAAATTCTTTATTTATTGAAGAATATATTGCTGATAAGTCTGCTCTCTGAAGATCTATCAACTCTGAAAAAGCAATACAGAGCATAATTTTCAATTTCATCAGTTAAGAAAACCTTAATTTCAATAGTATCATTAATATAAATGTCAACTCTGAGTTCTGCTGAGAAAAATCTCACTGAATTCTTCATGAGATTACTATACTTTCAAAATTCAATTCTCTTGATATCTGCTCTTCTTAAATCCTCAACTTTTCAATGACAAATGTATATAGAAATGACAGAAATTATCAACAATTTCACACAGTTATAGTAATCTCACAGTTGAGAGAGCTCTGTCAAATATTATTTCAGTGAATTTATCTGATATTTATTAATAAATAAACCTATTTTTTCTTCTGATTTTATTCAGTATCAGTGTGAGAATCTTGAATGCTACTGTAAATCAGAGTTGAATGATATATCTCATATTAAAAGAGTGTATTTTATCAGACATGATCACTGATATTTAGACATGAGATCTTATATAATAGTTCTAGAAGTTTAAGAAGCTGTTTACTATACTTTACAGACTATACAAAGATTATCATTCTTGAATTCATTATTTAGTTTCTTCAAAATAATTGTAATGAAGAATGAGATGAAATATATCTTAATTATTCAAGTTCTTAATTAACTTGATATTTATATAAATATAACATTTGAATCAGGTTCTGATCTGCTGATATATAAGAGTCAAGATCAGTATTTTCTTCATCAGATCATAAGAACTAAAACTGAAGTGATTGAGATATAATCATATTGTAAATCTTCACTGATTCAGACTGAGTTAAAAATTGCAGTATATGAATAAGATCTTTTGAAAAGCATATTTTACTCTGATATACAAGTTATTTCTCTATTATATCAATTATTTATTGATAAATTTGATTTATATTGAAATATATATTGAAGCTTGATAAGTTTTTATTTGATTTCTGCACTATATGCTGTCAAGTGCTTAAAGTGAAACAATATTTTTATTCTAATCTTTGATTTTCATAATATTAATTTTTCTGACACAGTTACTGCATTGTCACATGACTTATCTACATTAAATTATGAGAGAATTATGATGAATATTGATGAAAAAAAGATGAGAGTGATTACATCTTATATTACATTTCTTGAAAATATGTCACAGTAAAATAGTAATGCAGAGATCAAAGAATTAACAGTAAGAAGATTATATTAAAGCTGCTTTATCAATGATAAGAATCAACTGAATCTGAACTATAATCTATATAATAATGACTGATTTCACTATTATATATAACATCTTCAGACTAAACTGAATAATCTGCTGAATTTCACACACAGAGATTAAATATATCAAGAGTAAGAAATAACATTACAGATCATATCTCTTTTTCAGATATATTTAAGTTTAAATTTAATCTCTTTTTTCTTATCTGATTTATGTTATAGTGAGTTCACTGATATATCAGAGATTTCATACTCATTACTGATCAGTACTGTCTTATTACTGTATAATTAGCTAGAATACTTCTAAATATTACAGATATTCTCTTTTTCTCACAGTTGAAATTGTCTGCAGTCACTGATCACTCATCTCAAGAAGTATCAGCTTTAAGAACATGCTTGAGCTTTAATTATTATATCTCTTATCTTACAGTGTAAGCTCAAGAAGAAATGACTTAATTTAGTAATTAAGTAGATCATTTCTGCAGTATTTTCAGTATTAAATTAATCATCTATTAATCTTATTATTCAGATATATGCAGTCATTGTAAGAAATAATAGTCTATTAATGTCTCAATCTCTGAGAGAAAATAATTCTGAAGTGACTTATTAAATCATACTTATAGCTCACTGATAGCTATAATTTCTTATTAAAGCTGCAGTAAGAGTAGCAGTGATATTTAAATTATTCTAAGCTGATTCAGTTATTAGTTATCAGTTATTCTCTGCTTTAATAATGAGTACAGTTACTATACATATCAGTGATTATATTAAAAAAGTAACACTTATATAGTATATGAAGAGTCAGCTGAATATATATATTAATTTACACTATATTAAGCTGATTAAAGAATACACTGTATCTAACAACTGTAATATTCTGACAGAGAAGAACAAGTATCAAGACTATAAGAATCTAGTACAGTGAATAAATTATCAGAATATAAAGAAGACACTGCTCTTGCAGAAGAGCTTTCACTGCATTTTATAACTAGTATTAAGAGATTCTTTTGACAGATATAACTTATATCTGATACAGAAGATTTAACAGCTATATACAGTTTATTCAGCACTGTTTAATAATCTGTTAAGAATGAATGAAGAATCAGATAATAATAATAATTTATTAAACTACTCTATTAAGTTAGAGTTAATAAAAGATTATATTACTCTGAAGATTTTTAATTATCTATTATTAAGTAAGATATCAGAGAAAGTCAGTATATAATTTATAAATCTCTTAAAGCTTGAACTTCTTCATCTCTTTCTTAATAAACTGTGAGAATTCTATAATACTGATTAAAATAGATTCTCAGTTTTAAAACTAGATTACTATCTGATTCTTTTCTATAATAAGTTAACATTCTCAGTTCAGTATATCTATTAATTAATCAGTTATTAACTTATTACTAGCTTATAAATCAGAGATCATGTTTACTGAATCTCTCTTATGAAAGAGAATATTATTTAATATTAAGAGATAGAGCTTGACTGAATTATAATTATATTTATTTATAAAATAAGAGAAGTTAAGTGAATTTTCTTTACACTTATTTCTCTACATCATGTTATACATAATTATCTACTGAATCTGCTGATATTATAAGAGAATTCTGATAATTACACTATTATCAGACTGCTGACAGTTTAAAAGACAGTATTATATAATATTCTGATATAGAATAGTAATAAAAATAATAATTATTTAATATATAAGTCTCAGATAATAAGATATTTATATTATAATTGAGATATCTCATTTCTTTAGATAGAATAGATAGTTAATGAATAGCAGTCATTGTACTGAGTAATAGATAACTAACTAGCTTAATAGTATTGATTTCACTGTTCAAACAGTATATAGTGTCTTATAGTATCTTAGTAGTATTCTGATAATAACATCTGTCAATTATACAGTTACTGAGTAGTGTCATGATAATGTTAGAAAGTTCTGCACTGTCTCAATACTATCTTGACATTTAATATTCAGTGACATGTCACTGAATATAATGATGGAACATGTGTTACAATCAGTGACACGTGACACGGGTGGAATGATGAATCCATGGTGTAATCACCGTAAATTAACCCTACGTTCTTCCGGTATGGATCGCTCAGCCTGCACGTGATCTCATATGTTCTTGAAGAATAACATTGTTGTGTGTGTAATCTATCTACGCGAGTTACACTAAATACCATACCGGAAGAACGTAGAGTTATTACACGACTGGATTATGATTGTTCTATCATTTCAATCGGTGACACGGTCACTGATAGACTGGCCGCCGGGATCATGAATTTCATGTTTGATCCCATTTGATCTGATCTCATACATTTCTTAGCATGAATCTCACTGGGACTAATTATTAAAAAAACATGCAAAGTGACTATATATCAGATCTCAAAATAAGATCATGACTTAGAAAAAATAAGAAAGTGATCTCATTTAATTTTATTTAGTCTCATTCTTAGTATAAAGTGACTATTTTTAAACATTTTAAGGTTTTTTTTAGACTATTTTTAATTTTTTAAAAAGTAATGCTTTTTAATAATACTTAAATAAGATTTAAAGTTATTTAAAGTAATAAAAATAATTTAAATTAAGAAGTAAAAATCATGATCTTATTTAAAAAATGTAATAAGAGTAGACAGTAAGTCTCACTAAGACAGTATAAGACTACTATTTAATATTAAAACAGTGTAATAAGATTAGTTAAATTAGTAATAAAATTATTAAATATTCTGATTCTGATTTCAGACACAGTCACATAATCAGTCTAGTCACTGAGCTGTTATTATCTCTCTATATATTAAAGAAAAACTAACTTTTTCATGTAAAAAATGCTGTAATATGACCTTATGTGTCATTATATGCATCTTATTAAATTTATAATTGAAATTAACAGCTGGCTCTGCAGCCTGGATAACTCTGATAGATAATCTTCATTCTTTTCTTTACAGATGTTCTTTATTATATTTACATTCTTTATACTCTTATCTACATTCATTATAATCTATATATTTATTAATATACTCTTTCATGTGCTGCTGCTTGATATGTGAGAATTCTCATTCTCTCAGTGTATTTAAATATTCTCAATTGAATGCATTAGTTTGTATATACTCTATGTGCTGTTAAGCTCAGTGTTATGCATATCAGATACATTCAGTTTAAATCTCTTATCTGCTATTAGAGAATGTAGCTGCTTCTGTACTTATCTCACAGTAAGTTAAGCTATCACACTGTGATATATACTGTGAAAACTGTTCATCTCATCTGTTTTACACTGTTAATTACATGTTCAAGAACTGTAACAACTTCTGAGCTCTTAATTATAAATATATCTATGATATTACATGCTGTTATCTGACAGCTTCTGCAGCAGTTTATACAGAGTATATATATATAAATTTATCAGAGTGACTGTCTTTTGATATTCTTAATAATTGAACTAGCTCAACTATTTTTGAATCAGTTATTAATTCTTTAATTACTTACAGTTACTAGTTTATTCTCTGTGACTTCTGATTCTACATCTGTTATCATTAATTACTTAATTTTAACTGAATAAATGTCTGCTACTCTGTTTACAGAGCTAAGTATTAAATTAATAAATATATACACAGACTATCAAAGACTTTATCAGTGTTTTTCACATGCTGTATAAGAGATGCTATAAGACTGCTGTCTATCAAAGAATTTTCATAAGAGTTATATAAGCTGTTTAATGATAATACAGAGAATATAAAGCATTTCTATAAGTATATTTAGAACTATAACTCTGCTCTGGCATTTACATCTATCTCTCTATATATTAAAGAAAAATCAACTTTTTCATGTAAAAAGAACTGTAATATGACCTCATATATTATTATATACATTTTATTAAATTTATAATTAAGATTAACAGCTAGCTCTGTAATCTGTATAACTCTGATAGATAATCTTCATTCTTTTCTTTACAGATATTCAGACTAGACTGATCATATAACCGTGTCTGAAATCAGAATCAGAATATTTGATAGTCTTATTATTAATTTAACTGATCTCATTACACAGTTTTAAGATTATAAAGTAGTCTCATACTGTCTCAGTGAGACTTACTGTCTACTCTTATCACATTTTTCAAATAAGATTATGATTTTCACTTCTTAATTTAAATTATTTTTATTGCTTTAAATGACTTTAAATCTCATTTAAGTGTTATCAAAAAGTGTTACTTTTTAAAAAATTAACAATAAGCTAAAAAAATCTTAAAATGTCTAAAAATAGTAACTTTATATTAAGAATGAGACTAAATGAGATTAAATGAGACTACTTTCTTATTTTTTCTAAGTCATAATCTCATTTTGAGATTTGATATATACTCACTTTACATGTTTTTTTAATGATTAGTCTCAGCAGAATTCATGCTAAGAAATGTATAAGATCAGATTAAATGAGATTAAACATAAAATTCATAATCTCAGTGATCAGTCTAAATCATATTCTCTACTATATTTACATTTTTTATACTCTTATCTATGTTTATTACAATTTGTATATTTATTAATATACTCTTTCATACACTGCTGCTTGATATGTAGAGATTCTCATTCTCTCAGTGTATTTAAACATTCTCAATTCAGTGCATTATTTCATACATGCTTTATATATTATCAAGCTTAGTATTATACATATTAGACACATTCTGTAAGAGACCTACACTGAATAGATTAGTATGATATTTATAGATCTTATATAACAAAGTAAAAAATGTTAGAGAAGGAAAAAAGAGAAAGTGCAGAAATCTGTGATCAGAGTGAATATTTATATATGTACATAGTAAAGCTTTGAAGTAAAAGAATAGAAATTGAATGTATATGATAAAGTCTCAAAGTGAAAGAATAGAAATTCTATGAGTTTTTCAGTTGAGAATCAGTGACTGAGAATCAGAGCTTTCAGTAAAATCTATAAAGTATAATGAAATAGTTTATATAATTGATTGAGTGCAGCTCATCACATTAACCTTCTCTTTTCAGAAGTAATATAGAGTCATGAGTATGTAGTTCTCATCAGTCAAGAGCTGCTGTCTCAGATAACACAGAGCTCAGAGTTCAAATCAGATAATTATAACTGACTTATTTTACAAAATATTATCAGTTACAGTTATAGAGTCTCTTATTAAGAATATCTTTAATCTCTTATTTAAGTTTATTATCTTCTTCTATGATCTCTGACAGCTATCAGTCAGAAGTTAGTTAAGATGAGAACAGATCAGTGACAGCACAGCAGAGTATGCTTGTAATGAAAGATATTATAAATCTCTAATAATAGACTAAGATAATAGTTATAACTGTCTAGAACTTCTATCACTTCATACTTGACATGATCATAATTCAGTGTATGAGATGAGTGTGTGATCTGTATATTTTTAAGATTTAATCATATCAGGTTTTCTATTTTATATTGCTTAGTGAGATCTCAGTGAACATTGATTTAATTCTCTTACTCTTATTTAGTGCTTGTCATGAAGATCTCTGCTCAATGACAGGCATCTCAAAGCTTTATTACTATATTATCAGTGATTTGAATCAGACTGCAGAGATTCAGTGTGAACTGTATATTCTCTAGAAGATTCAACACTTTCATATAATAACTATGTATAAGAAAGAACAGGCTTACACCTGTTAAGATAGTATCTCAGCTATTGATAGCAATCTCTGTATGTAGAAGAAGATCATATCAATCATCTTATAAATATTTACAGAACTTATAAAGATAATTCTTTACAGTCTGAATTATTCATTCTGATGCATTATAAGTCTCAGAGTGATAAGCAGGTAACAAACAGCATATAATCTTGAGAACTTGACAGATTCTTGTTCAGAGAATGCTTATAAATTGATCATCTTGATCTGATACTATAGATCTCAGCAATTCATGCATTCAGTAGAACAGGCTTTATAGAAAGACTTTGATAACTTATTCAGTATTTATCTTATTATAAGGTTTTAATATTATATCTTTACTCAATTCATTCATGATAATTAGAACATTGTTGCAACTCTTACTCTCAGAGAGATCAATAGTGAAGTCAATTACTACATCTCATCAGATTATATCAGAGATATTGAGTGATTTTAGTAGATCTTTTCTAGAGTTTTTTCACAAGATGATGAAAGAACAATAGTTGCGGTTTTAGATAAAAGATCTGATACTGTTTAATATCTCAGATCAGTAGAACTCTTAAGACATTATTTAATATAGTTACTCACAACCTGAATAACTGATTATACACAAATCATACAGCTCTTGCATTATTCAGATATGTAAGAGTTCAGAGTGAGAGACTCAGCATTGTTTATGAAATCACAGAGTATTATTATTATTAATTGAGTATTCTGAGATGTCAGTTCTTATACATAGTTCTGAGAGAAATCAGAGTGCTTCTTGACATACTGCTTCAGTGAGTGCTTAGAGAAGTTCATCAGTTTGAGCTGTTATATATTATAATTCATTTAGTGTAGATTTGAAAAAAGTTGAGAATATCAGTATCAGTGTCAGTGTCAGTATCAGTGACAGTTCAGAGAGAGAGTGTTCTAATCAGAGAAGTGTGTATAGTATCATGAATTGTCTTATTATAATTAACTAGTATTTTCAGATCTAAGAGCTGATACTCTCAGTTTATTCAGCAGGTGTCTGTTACATCGGAAGATATATCTTACTCTTATTATAAAAGAGCATCTGTCATTGAGTTCTGACTGCTGAGGCAGTAGTGTATTATGAAATGAAAATAACTTAATAGCTCAGATTATCACATCTGTCATTCAGTATGCTTGTAAATGATAGTCAAGTGTTTGAGATTCTTATAATCTGTGATTATCTCAAATTTGAAGACACTTCAGAGTTCAGAGTTTCATTCTTCTAGATTGTGTATAATTATGAGAAGTTTCTTATCATAGATCTTGTAATTGCATTCAGTGAGACTCAGTTTCTTAGATATGAAGATGTATGATTGTAAGACATCTTTCTCATTATATTGTAATATAGCTTCTTCTGTGACATAGTCAGAGTATAAGAATAAGTACTCGCAGGTGATTATTCAGGTGTTTGCAGCTTGACATGATATGTACTGTTAACTACTAGAAGTATTCACAGTAGAAAGATAAAATATAGAGATTAAATATATAATAGTATTCAAGCTGAGTTATAAAATGTAGTGACAAACTTCAGTCTATATAGTTGTATGTAGTCAAGAGCTGCTAACCCTATTAATTATACAAGAGATAGAAATAGAGATAAAGAATTCATGAAAAGTGAGATTTCTTTCATACTCTCTCCTCTCTAAGACTTTATCTGTGAAGTCTTTCACTGAGTGATTTCATAGAATCAGACTCAGCACTGCAGTGATACTCACTAAAAACTCTTTGTATCTATAAAAAATCTCAGTGAGGAAAAATTCCTTGTTATTATGAAGAGAAAAGAGTCTGTTACTCAGTTTTTTATTTCATAAAATTCTTTATAATCTGCAGATGTTTCTCTGACTATTATACAGATTCATTTTTTATCTTTCATACAGAAGAGTTCTGATTGACTCTCAATTATTTCTACAAAGTTCTTGTGTGATTATTACACAGATTTATTCTGCATCTTTCAATCTGAAGAGTTTCAGTTGATGTTTCAATTATTTTTCTGTGAGATTCTTGTGTGATCACTACATAGATTCATTCTGCAGATGAATCACTTTCTGTGAGATCATTCTCATTAAAGAGAGGTATTCATAAGTTACTCTTTTTCTCATTCTTATGAATCATCATTCTTTAACACTGTAGAATTGTGAGAAATTTTTCATTCTTTCATCAACTCTGTAGAATTATAGAATCAAGATATTCATAATCTACAATCACTCTTTATAATCACATAGAAAGATTCAGACCTGTAATTTGTAATTATTCTTTGTTTACTAGAGTGATCTGACTATTTTATAAGATCACTCATAGTATAAACAAATCTCTCTAGAGTAGTATAAATATCTCAGATCTGTTCACAGAATCTCATCTTCTTTTTTCTTTTTCTGTAACAGCTTTCATTGTTACAAACTGTGAGTATTCTCATTCATTCATGAAGTGTTTTCACTCAGATGACAGAGAGAGAGTGTTTCTGACAATGTTCATATATTGATTCAAGAACTTCTCAAGAATAAAAACTTTTTCAATTTTAATATCTTTATAAATAATATCTGACTACTGCTAAGCTTCTTATAAGTATTTATACAACTTCTCTGATCACTTTTTACTGACTGATGAAGCAGAGATATCATCACTTATAACAGCATCTTCACTCTCTTCAGTCTTATCACTGCATCTGATCTTTGAGTCAGCAGTCAACTCTGTGTCTTTCTCAGATCAGTCTCTGACTTTTAGCAGTGCAGTTCTGCTCTTTACTGTAAGTCTTCTCACAAGTAATTTTTTACAGACTCTAGCTGACAGTTTCTGTTAGACTGACTGATGAAATCATGAATTTCACATTTGATCTCATTTAATCTGATCTCATACATTTCTTGATGTGAGTCTCACCAGGACCAAGCATTAAAAAAATCTGAAAATGAATCATTTCTGAGAGAAATAATGTGAAACATGATCAGATTTAATGCAAGAATAGTAAAATGAAAGTAATTTCTTAGAATAAACTGTAAAAGATGATTATTCTTTCAAAATCAGAATGAGACTGAGACTGAAGATTAAGTTCAGTCTCATTCAGTTTATTCAGTGATTGCTTATATAATCAGAATTTGATAATGATTATTAATAACACTCATGAAACAACTAAATATATTCTTGTATAAGTTTATTCTTTACTTTCTTACAAAAACTACACTTCTCTGATATACTGTGATCAGAGGTATTAAAATATCTAATAATTTCATATTTTATAATCATGAGTTTCTTAATTATTTCTCCTTGTAATTGTCTCTGATGATAGTGATAAATATCTCAGCTTGAGTTAAACTTTCACTTCATTCTCATCTCTGTCAATAAAATTGTCAGAATATCATATATTATCAGTGCAACAGTTGAATATATACTCTCAACAATTTTTTATAACTCTAGAATTGATTTAGTGTGTAAATTCATCAGATTATCTTGAAGATAGCAGTTAAATTCAGTTTTATAAGTATGTAGATTTATCTGATTTTCAGTTGTAATCAATATATATAAGTTCTATTTCAAAGTTAGTATTATAGTTCTATATAATATGAAGTATTATCAAAGATTATTACTTATCAGAGAATTGTATTTCACTGTCTTCATATCTCTAATATCTGCTTATTCAAATCTCTGATAGTTGATATTATAGTAGTCTCAGACTAATTTAATATATAAGTCTCATTTCTTCTCTGTTCAATCTTGAGAAGTGTAGATATTCACTTAACAGAAGAGATCTAATAGAGCTGCTATAGTATAGTACTCTGTAAAAAATTGTTCAGTTTTACTGCAATAATATATTAGTTTATTTCTTGCAGTAATAATAGTCTGCACTATAGTATTATTTCAGACTGAATTTCTTTTTAAGTGATTCAACTGCTTCTCTGAGTAAATAAACTATTATACACTCATCAGACTGACTGCAGCATTGATGTACAAGTGATTGAGACTGTCTTCACTATCTTATAAAACTGAAACAGTAAATCAATTACATATTTCAACTGAGTTCACTTCATATTGAAAAGTTTCAGAAAATGCCCCGGTGGCTGAATGGTTAATGCGGCCACCCGGTAGCGCCTTGGCGTGGGAAACCAAGACGCGTGGGTTCGAAACCCGCAGGGAATACATTAAATCCGGAACTCAAGCATCTCAGGTTTCTAATAAATACAGAGGTGTACAAATCGCTTCAATGAATCACTCTATGTTCCTGAGCTGAGAAGTTATTATTCTATGTATCTAATTGTCACTTCTTTGTATTTTTCTATGTTCTTGTCATCTTGATGTGATCTCAACATCTGTATTTTCTTTTGTATAATTAACACTTGATCTGTATTTAACATCACACAAGAACTCATTATAAGCTCCGCTTGTATATGAGTATAATGAAAGAATAATAATAATAATAATAATGAAAAGTTCCAATGTCTGAATCTTTTTCTGATCAGAGTATTGCACTTAATAATTAATTATCTGACATAATTGAAGAGTCTGAACAGTTATCATATATATTAAACTTCATTATATTCTAATATTCTGTATCATATTCAGTGATGTGACTGATTTGTTTATTTATTAATTATTATAAAATCATTATTATTGTTTAAAGAAGATATAAATCATATTAGTAATGTTTTAAATCTGTGATATTTAAATTATTAGTCAATCTATTCAAAATTAACAGTAGTGTTATTAAAAAGTATTATTAAAAAGTAATATTAAAAAGTGTTATTAAAAAACATTATCTTTTACAAAGTAAATGTAAAAGTTACTTAAGTAATCACTTTCATCTTATTCTTATCTTAAGAATCAGTTATCTCATTATCTATTATCTTAATATTAAGATTCTTTATCAGTGTTTACATTATAAATTGAATTATATGAGTAATGCAGAAGATATGACCTTATTTATCATTTCAGAAATGCAAAGTCAATTTTTGCTTTAAGCTCTTCATCATAGTGTAGTTATTCACAGCATTGTCAGTTGTAATTGTAAGAAGACTGAGACTAATAGCTTAATAGTTATTTTTAATCACTGTTTTTAATATCTCTGCTATATAATTCTCAGAATGACTACTGATTAATAATTCAAATTCAATTAATATCTCTTAATAAGTTCAGTTCTCATCAATGTAATAACATATAACTCTTATAAATGTAAGATCATTTATACTAGTTTATGCATTCACTGTGAGAGATACTCTTCAATGATTCTTCAACTCTGATTCTAGATATTGTATAGTGACTTTGTAGTGTATCTTAAGATTGAACTGAAGATATAATTAATATGAAATATGAAGATTTGAATTAAGCATTTAAAGAAGTGTTTAAAATTCGGGGTTTTCAATTGATCAAAGAGAAAGATTCAGAGATATATATATATAAAGTAATTATTCACAGAAGTTATCAGATGAGAGTTGTGAAATCAGAGTACTGATACACAGTTATTTTCATATGATTTTCTTCAAATTAGAAAGTTACTATTATCAAAAATTATTATCTGATAGAGTAATATATAAGCTCAGTAGTAATTTTCTAATTATTTTTCTTTTATTATCTGCATTCTGATAACTTCAAATGTCAGAAAATTTCATCAGAGTTATAATCAGTTTATAATGAATCTTTCTGAATGAAGTTACAGTGATTATAGTAGAGAGATAACTCTTCAGTAATTGTAGCAGGCTGCGCCTGATCAATCATATAGACTATTTCATTACACTTCATAGATTCTTCTGCTTCACTCTCAAACACATACACTCTGATTCTCAGCCATTCTTGATCGCCGATTCTCAGCCGCCATGAACGCGTATATATTCTTCCACCTCAAAGCTTCACTGTGTATGCCATCACATACATGTATAAATATTCACTCTGATTGCTGATTTCTACACTTTCTCTTTCTTTCCTTCTCTAACATTTTTATCTTGATTATATAAGACCTATATATTATACTGATCTATTCAGTGTAGACCTCTTACACTATAAAAATATTCATCATCTCCTTATTAGAAAATGATTATTCACACATTGTCTTCTCATTAGAAATAATTATTTATCAAGAGATATCTGAACATGTAATAACATGTAAGAAATAGAGAAACAGTCAAATAGTTAAGCAGACACTGAGTTCTCAGATAGAAGCTTGCTCACCAGTCACTCTGACCCTGTAACAAGATCTTATAAAGAGAATAAGATGTTATAAGAGAATATCAGCAAAAGACTTAAGAGTTCTGACACTCAGATATATGAGAATACAATTACACTTCTTCAGATTTCACAGATATCACACATTTAATAATTGATATAATCATGTCTAACAATAATATGAAACTCTCAAACATGAGCATAGACACAATGTCACAGTGGCTTCAAGCAATGTTGAAATTATAACAGCAATAGATAGCAGATATACATGTAACTCAACAACTTCAATATGAAGAGATTCATCAATTAATTCATGCAATTTCAACACCTACAGAATCAAATATAAAAGTACTGAAAGAATACTTAGATACTTCTATATACTTCAATACTTTCAATCTCACTCTCTACTCATCATGAAGGATGAAAATGCTCATAAAACTGAGTATAGATGAAGATGCTATCAGTTCACTAATTAATTAAGATTGATATATCAATGAATGATTGAAAGATCACATAAAACAGAAATTTCACTCATGAATGAAAGCATGTGAATCAGTGTTGTGAATATCTGATAACATCATAAAACATCTTGATATTCTGTTTCAAGACACTATCATACAATAGAAAGTATTAGATTGATTACAGAGCATCTGACAGAGAAACACTTCTCTTACAACATTTATCCCTGACTTCAACATCAAGATTCTAGAAGCAGATAATCAATCTTAAGAGAATTAAATAAAGATTAGCATGCTCAAGAAGACATTGACTTTCAAACTCTTATAGATTCTCATAAGTATAGATAAAGACCAGACTTATGAAGACTTCTGCACACAGCTCTGAACATTGAATGACTATCTTATCAAGCTTAAGAGTATACAGAACAGTGACAGAAGACATTACATCTCAGTCACTCATACACTCACACTGAAGAGAAGTGACAGTAATGATACAGATGCTATGAACTGAATAGATTCAAATGTCTATGCATAAGCAAGAGTTTTTACCATTCAAACAGGCTTTCAAGTCCCTGAAATCACTTCTGAAGAAGTCATCAATCAACATCAATATAAAGTGTGCATTAACTGTAACTGATCAGAACACATTACTTTCAACTACTAATCAATCTATATACCTTCTTATTCAAAGAATGAATCAGTGTCTGTCTGCATCAACCACATTACATTAGAGAAAGATTTAGAAGATAACTATAAGAATATCTCAGTGAAACAGAGAAAAGATTAGCTTCTGTTCAACTTCATAAACAGAAGCTTGAAGAGATCAGATAACAACAATTTGAAGAGAAGATGATAATGAATGTGATTCTTATATCTACTGTAATTGATAATATGTATAATATGAAAGTCATGATAGACAGTGGTCTATGTCACTATGCAATGATAAAATCTTCAGTCATAAGACATCATAACCTTCAGTATATCTCTTTATCAAAACCCTGACTTCTCACAGAATTTGATAATTCAAAAGACATTTGTACCTGTTACATGATGAAGCTAATCATGAATGTGAAAGAACATTAATATGAAGATATCTATACATGTGAAGTTGATAATCTTGATTATAATCTTATATTAGAACTTGTCTGACTATCTGAATAAGACATCTTATTGAACACTTAAAACAGAAGCTTGATATTTTCTAACAATGATAGAATTCATGAAGATAATATTCACAAGACTATGAATCTTACACAGATTTCTGCCAATGCTTATAAAATACTCTGAAAAAGAAGTCATTATCAAAATCACTGACAGAGTCATTAATAAGTTCACTGACAGCAGAATCATGTGTCAATCTATTCTATCAGTCTGGTCAATATTAAAAAGACTCTAGAAAAGTTATTTCATGTTATAACAACAGATTCTTATACAAAACTCTCTCAATAATATCATGAATATCTAGATGTCTTCTGACAAGATAATATTACAAATATACTCTTCTTACAAGGTTCTGAAATGAATCACAGTATCAAGTTAGAGAAAATGAATGATAAGAATCTCAAATTATCATGAGACTCTCTTTATAACATGTTCTGAGATGAACTTCTTCTTCTTCAAAAGACACTCAATGATCTGTTAAATAAGAGATTCATACACATTAGCAACTCTTTCACTGCAGCCTCTATTCTCTTTACAAAGAAATCAGGTGAAGAACTTCAGTTCTGCATGAATTATCAAGAATTGAACAGATTAACAAAGAAAGATCATTATTCTTTATCTCTTATCAATGAAACTCTAGCTCACATTGAATAAGCTCAATAATTTACAAAGTTAGATATCATCACTGCATTTCATAAGATTCACATCACTGAAGAAGATGAGTAACTTACAGCATTCTGAACACAATATAGTCTCTTTGAATAAGTAGTCACACTCTTTGAACTGATCAATACTCTCAGTACATTTCAGAAGTATATTAACTGAGCAGTTTAAGACTTTCTTGATAAATTTGTAGCTATTTATCTAGATGATATTCTCATCTTCACTGATGAATTCAGAAAGGAATATTAAGAGCATGTATAAAGAGTATTACAATAACTATGAGAAGCAGAACTATCAATTGATATTGATAAGTATGATTTTGAAGTCAAGAGTACTAAATACTTAGATTTCATCATAGACACTAGTAAGGAGATCTGAATGAATTCTGAGAAGATCTCTGCTATTCTTGAATGAGAGGTCTCATGCACTGTGAAAGATGTACTTTATTATTATTATTATTCTTCCATTATACTCATATGCAAGCGGAGCTTATGATGAGTCCTTGCGTGATGTTAAATACAGGTCAAGTGTTGGTTATACAGGAGGAAATACAGGTGTTGAGACCATGCCAAGATAACAAGAACATAGGAAAATACAAAGAAGTGACAATTAGATACATGCGATAATAACTTCCCAGCCCAGGAACATAGAGCAATTCATTGAAGTGATTTGTACACCTCTGTATTTATTAGGAACCTGAGGTGCTTGAGTTCCGGATTTAATGTATCCCCTGCGGGTTTCGAACCCACGCGCCTTGGTTTCCAACGCCAAGGCGCTACCGGGTGGCCGCATTAACCATTCGGCCACCGGGGCAGTGAAAGATGTACAAAGCTTCATTAGATTTACTAACTTCTATTGATAATTTATACAAAACTTCTCAGATATCATGAGATCACTTACAGAACTCACTAGAAAAGACTCAGTATTTCAATGATTAGCAGATACTGAAGCTGTATTTACACAGATGAAGAACATATTCATTAATACTTCTCTGCTGATAATATTTAATTCTGATCATAAAACAGTTGTTGAAGCTGATTTCTCTGACTATGTAATAGAAGAAGTAATATTATAATATGATGATGAAGATGTTCTACAATCATGTGTCTTCATGTCTAAGAAACTGAGTCTCACTGAATGCAATTATGAAATCTATGATAAGAAACTTCTCATAATTATACACTGTTTAGAAGAATGAGACTTTGAACTCTGAAGTGTCTCTGAATTTGAGATAGTCACAGATTATAAGAATCTCAAATACTTCACAACTACTTATAAACTCACTGAATAACAGATGCAATAATCTGAGTTCTTAAGCTGCTTTCATTTTACAATACACTATCATTCTGACAGTCAGAACTTGATGACAGACATTCTCTCACAATAAGAACAAGATATATCACTCAATGTGACAGATACACACTGAATGAACTGAGAACATCAGCTCTTAGACTCAAAGATATTGATCAACTAAGATAGAACAACTCATGACACTATACATATTTCTCTGATTAGAACACTCTCTCTCTGAACTGACACTGATATTGATATCTTCACTTTCTCTACACTGAATGAACTGTGACATACAGCAGCTCAGACTGATGAACTTCTTCAGACTCTCATTAAAACAGTACATCAAGAAGCACTCTGATTTCTTCTAGAACTATATATAAGAACTGATATCTCAGAATATTCAATCAATGACAATAACACTCTGCAGTTTTATGAATGATATTGAGTTCTCTACTTCAAATTCTTACACACTCAGATAATGCAAGAGATGCATGATTTATGTATAACTGATCACTCAGGTTATGAATAATTGTATTGAATGATCTCTCAAGAGTTCTACTGATCTGAGATATTAAACAGTATGAGATATTTTATTTGAAACTGCAATTATTATTCTTTCATCATCTCATGAAAGAATCATAGAAAAGATCTACTGAAATCACTTGATATCTCTGATAGAATCTGATAAGATGTAGTAATTGACTTTATAATTGATCTCACTAAGAGTAAGAGTTGTAGAAACATTCTGATCATCATGAACTGATTGAGCAAAGATATAATATTGAAACCTTGCAATAAGATGAATACTGAACAAGTTATTAAAGCTTTTCTACAGAGCCTGTTCTATTAGATGTATAGATTGCTGAGATTTATAGTATTAAATCAGAGCTGTCAATTCATATGTATTCTCTGAACAAGAATCTGTCAAGTTCTCAAGATTATATACTGTCTATCAACTGTCTATCACTCTGAGACTGATGATGCATCAGAACAGACAATTCAGACTGTAAAGAATTATCTTCACAAGTTCTGCAATCACTTATAAGATGATTGACATGACCTGCTTCTACACACAGAGGTCACTATCAATGAATAAGATGTTATTTCAACAGATGTAAGTCTGTTCTTTCTTATACACAGTTATCACATGAAAGTGTTGAATCTTCTAAAGATTACACAGTTCACACTGAATCTCTGCAGTCTGATCCAGATCATCAATAATATAGTAACAAAGCTTCAAGATGTCTGTGATTGAGCAGAGGCCTTTATGACAACTGTAAAACAAGATCAAGACAATCAAATCAATGTTTATCAAGATCTCACTGAACAATATAAGATAGAAGATCTGATATGATTGAATCTTAAGAACATACAAATCACACATTCATCTCATATGCTAGATTACCGTCATGTCAGGTATAAAGTGATAGAAGTTCTAAGTAGTCACAACTACTGTCTTGACACATTATCAGAGATTCATGATGTATTTCATACAAGCTTGTTACACTATGCTATCATCAATTCATTTCCTTCTCAACTGACTTCTGACTGACAGTTACCAGGCATTATAGAAGAAGATAATAAGCTTGAGTGAGAGATTGAGAATATTCTCAATGAGAGACCCCGCAGCCGCAGCCAGTAATATCTCATGAAATGAATTAACTATAATCAACTGATCTGAACTCTTAGTTCTGTGTTATTCAAAACAGTGACTCTTGACTGATGGAAACTGCTTCTGAAAGAGAGAGGCTAATGTGATGAGCTGCACTCAATCAATTATATAGACTATTTCATTACACTTGATAGATTCTTTCACTCTACTCTCAAACACATACACTCTGATTCTCAGTCATTCTCAATCACTGATCCTCAGCCGTCATGAACATGTATAGATTCTTCCACCCCGAAGCTTCACTGCATACATCATCACATACATGTATAAATATTCACTTCAATTGCTAATTTCTACACTTTCTCTTTCTTTTCTTCTCTAATGTTTTTATCTTTTGTTATATAAGATCTATATATTATACTGATCTAGTTAGTGTAAACCTCTTACAGTAATCTATAATATAATCTGTTAATAATTATTTCATAGTTCATCTCAATATTTGTGTTGAGTTTTTCATAAATTTCATGACCTGAAATCAGATGTGAAGAATGAAGTGATTATTTATTATAATTGAAAGAGAGTATTCTGTGTTGAATTATAAATAATACAAACTTTGTGATTCACAGTGATTTCTTAAAGAGTTTATGAATCTTTAATAAAAGTCAAAGAAGTGAAAGAAGTGAATTCAGAAAATATAATAAAGATTTAAGAAAGATAATAATTTATTTTTAATAAAGATAATAACTGATTACTGATGTATGTAAGAAGAATTATTATAAGAGAAAATAATCTTCTTTCTTAACTTAGTTATAATTTTAGTACTAACTCAGATTGAATATTATTAATATATAAAAGTAAATAAACACTCTTAATTAATCTCTATTATATTTCTTGAAATATATTAATATTATGAAAGAGAGTGTTATCAAATTATATTATCAGATAATATTATTAAAAATATATTAATATTATAAATATCAATGTTGAAAAAATATTCATACTTATATATTATAGTGATTTGTGAATCATGATAGTTAAATATATATATATATAGTATTTCTGACATTGATTACAACTTGTACAATAATTTTTGAAAACTTAAAATTAATTTCAATTATTAATAATTATGAACTTATAACTAACTAATATAAAAAGAAAAAAACTTTTTCTACTTATTATCTTTCTTCTCTTTCTTATTCTTCTTATTATTCTTTATAATTCACTTCTTATTCTTATTCTTCTTCTTCTTCTTCTTATTCAAGATAATAATCATCTTAAAATCTCTCTTCACTATCTTCTCAGAAAAGAGTTTTCACTGCTTTCTCTTAGCTAGATTAATCTATACTCTAAAATTCTGCATTTTTTAATCTGCTGTCTCAGGTTCCACGTCAGCAGTAAGCAGATTAATATACTTAGAGAGCAGAACTGTCTTCTCAATATTCTGAATTATGAAGTGCATTTAAGACCTGAACAAGGCCTTAATTCTCTTCTTCTCTGTCAGCTTCTGCTAATCAATTAGAGAATAGAAGTGTTATTAAAAATCATTATCTCTTAATAAATAAAAAACTTATCAGTTTTGATTTCTTTATCTTCTACTTTAACACTGTCTCAATCTTCTTCTGCTGCTACTTATTTATAGTAATACTCTTCTTCTCTCTCTCTCTCTTCATCTTAGTCTCAAATTATTCTCAGAACTTCTTCTGATTTTACTACTACTGTATAAGACTCTTCACTGTCTTTTTTTTCAATCTCTTACAGGTAATGTTATTTATATTATTTCTATACTTAGTTCAGTCTAAATCTATCAGAAGTATTACTTAAAATCATTATTATTCTACTTTTTTACAGAGTCTCTTCAAGATATTATAATATGTCTTACAATCTGTCTTCTCTTACTTAAACATTTTCTTCTTCTGTCTCTTTAATCTGTGACAGTGATCACACATAGACTGGCCGCCGGGATCATGAATTTCACATTTGGTCTCATTTAATCTGGTCTTATACATTTCTTGGCGTGAGTCTCACTAGAATCAAGCCTCAAAAAAATCTGAAAATGAATCATTTCTGAGAGAAATGATGTGAAAAATGACCAGATTTAAGTCAAGAACAGTGAAATGAGAGTAATTTCTCAAAATAAACTGTGAAAGATGATCATTCTTTCAAAATCAAAATGAGACTGAGACTGAAGATTAAATTCAGTCTCATTCAGTTCATTCAGTGATTGCTTATATAATCAGAATTTGATAATAATTATAACACTCATGAAACAACTAAATACATTCTTATACAAGTTTATTGTTCACTTTCTCATGAAAACTACACTTCTCTGATATGCTGTGATCAGAGGTATTAAACTGTCTGATAATTTCATGTTTTATAATCATGAGTTTCTTGATTATTTCTTCTTATAATTATTCTCAGTGATAGTAATAAATATCTCAGTTTGAGTTAAACTTTCACTTCATTCTCATCTCTGTCAATGAAATTATCAGAATATCATATACTATCAGTGTAACAGTTGAATATGTACTCTCAATAATTTTTCATAACTCTAGAATTGATTTGATATGTAAATTTGTTGAATCATCTTGAAGATAGTAGTTAAATTCAGTTTTATAAGCATGTAGCTTTATCTGATTTTTAGTTATAATCAATGTATACAAGTTCTGTTTCAAAGTTAGTATTATAGTTCTATATGATATAAAGTGTTATCAAAGATCATTACTTACTAGAGAATTGTATTTCACTGTCTTCATATCTCTAACATCTGCTCATTCAAATCTCTGATAGTTAACATTGTAGTAGTCTCAGGCTAATTTGATATATAAGTCTCATTCTTTCTCTGTTCAATCTTGAGAAGTGTAGATATTAACTTAATAAGAGAAATCTAGTAGAGCTGCTATAGTATAGTACTCTGTAAAAGATTGTTCAGTTTTACTATAGTAATACATCAGTTTATTTCTTACAGTAATAATAGCCTGCACTATAGTATTATCTCAGACTGAATTTCTTTTTCAGTGATTTAACTGCTTCTCAAGATGAGTAAATAAACTATTATACACTCATCAGACTGACTGCAGCATTGATGTACAAGTGATTGAGACTGTCTTCATGATCTTATAAAACTGAAACAGTAAATCAATCACATATTTCAACTGAGTTCACTTCATATCAGAAAGTTTCAATATCTGAATCTTTTCTCAATCAGAGTATTGCACTCAATAATCAATTATCTGATGCAATTAAAGAGTCTGAACAGTCATCTTATATATTGAACTTCACTGTATTCTAACATTCTGTATCATATTCAGTGATGTGACTGATTTGTTTATTTATTAAATATCATGAAATTATTATTATTGTTTAGAGAAGATACAAATTATATTAATAATATTTTAAATCTGTGATATTTAAATTATTAGTCAATCTATTCAAAATTAACAGTAGTATTATTAAAAAGCATTATCAAAAAGTAATATTAAAAAGTATTATCAAAAAACATTATCTTTTATAAAGTGAATGTAAAAGTTACTTGAGTAATCACTTTCATCTCATTCTCATCTCAAGAATTAGTTATCAAATTATTCTTTATCTCAATATTAAGATTCTTTATCAGTGTTTACATCACAAGTTAAATTATATAAGTAATGCAGAGAATATGACCTTGTTTATCATTTCAGAAATATAAAGTCAATTTTTGCTTCAAGCTCTTTACTATAGTGTAGTTATTCACAGCATTATCAGTTATAATTATAAGAAGACTGATACTAATATCTCAATAGTCATTTTTAATCACAGTTATTAATATCTCTGTCATATAATTCTCAGTATAACTACTGATCAATAATTCAAATTCAATTAATGTCTCTTAATATGTTTAGTTCTCATCAATATAATAACATATAACTCTCATAAATGCAAGATTGTTTGTACTAGTTTATACATTCACTGTGAGAGACACTCTTTGATGATTCTTCAACTTTGATTCTAGATATTGTATAGTAACTTTGTAGTATATCTTGTAATTGAACTGAAGACAGAATCAATATGAAATATGAAGATTTGAATTAAGTATTTAAAGAAGTATTCAGAATTCAAGGTTTTCAATTAATTGAAGAGAAAGATTCAGAGATATACACATGTGAAGTAATTATTTACAGAAGTTATCAGATGAGAGTGATGAAATCAGAGTATTCATATATAATTATTTTCACATGATTTTCTTCAAATTAGAAAGTTACTATTACTAAAAATCATTATCTGATAGAGTAACTTATCAGCTTAGTAGTAATTTTCTGATTATTTTTTCTTTATTATCTACATTCTGATGACTTCAGATATCAGAAAATTTCTTCAGAGCTATAATCAGTTCATGATGAATACTTCTGAATAAAGTTATAGTAATTACAGTAGAGAGATGACTCTTCAGTAATCTATAATATAATCTATTAATAATTATTTCATAGTTCATCTCAGTATTTGTATTGAGTTTTTTATAAATTTCATGACCTGGAATCAGATGTGAAGAATGAAGTGATCATTTATCACAATTGAAAGAGAGTATTCTGTATTGAATTGTAAATAATATAGACTTTGTAATTCACAGTGATTTCTTAAAGAATTTGTGAATCTTCAATAGAAGTAAAAGAAGTAAAAGAAGTGAATTCAGAAGATATAATAATAATTTAAGAAAGATAATAATTTATTTTCAATAACTGATCACTAATGTGTGTAAGAAGAATTAATATAAAGAGAAAATAATCTTCTTTATTAACTTAGTTATAATTTTAGTACTAACTCAGATTGAATATTATTAATGTATAAAAGTAAATAAATAATCTTGATTAATCTCTGTTATATTTCTTGAAATATATTAATATTTGTGAAAGAGAGTGTTATCAAATTGTATTACTAGATAATATCATTAAAAATATATTAATATTGTGTATATCAATGTTGAAAAAATGTTGATACTTTATACATTATAGTGACATGATAGTTGAATATATATATATATATTATTCCTGATATTGATAATTGATATAACTTGTACAATAATTTTTGAAAACTAAAATTAATTTCAATTATTAACTAATAGTTATGAACTTATACTACTAATATAAAAAGAAAAAAACTTTTTCTATTTATTATCTTTCTTCTCTTTCTTATTTTTCTTATTATTCTTCATAATTCACTTTTTATTCTTATTCTTCTTCTTCTTCTTCTTATCTGAGATGATAATCATGTCAAAATCTTTCTCTGCTATCTTCTCAGAGAAGAGTTCTTACTGCTCTCTCTCAGTCAGATCAATCTGTACTTTAAAATCCTGCATTTTCTGGTCTGCTGTCTCTGATTTCATCTCAGTAGTAAGCAGATTGATATATTCAGAGAGCAGAGCTGTCTTCTCAATATTCTGAATCATGAAGTGCATTCAAGATCTGAACAAGGCCTTAATTCTCTTCTTCTCTGTCAGCTTCTGCTAATCAATTAGAGAACAGAAGTATTATCAAAAATTATTATCTCTTAATAAAAAACTTACCAGTTTTGACTTCTTTATCTCTTACTTTAATACCTTCTCAATCTTCTTCTACTACTGCTTTTTTACAGTAATGCTCTTCTTCTCACTCTCTCTCTTTATCTTGATCTCAAATCATTCTTGAGACTTCTTCTGATCTCACTGCTGCTGTATGAGACTCTTCACTATCTTCTTTTTCAATCTCTTACAGACAGCGTCATCTGTATTATTTCTATACCTAGTTCAGTCTAAATCTATCAGAAGTATTACTTAAAATTGTTATTATTCTACTTTCTTACAGAGTCTCTTCAAGATATTATAACAGGCCTTGTAATCTATCTCTCTGTACTTGAACATTCTCTTCTTCTCTTTCTTTAATCTGTGACAGTGCTCACGCGCCTTGATGATTCACAGAACCGCAGAATATTTGAAGAGAAATAATATAATTGATTTTGATAAGTGTTGAGAGAAGATGAAGGCAGAGAAGGCAGCTAGTAATGATATAATAATAATAGTAATGATGATGATGATGATGATAGTGATGATAATAATAATAATGATGATGATGATAATGATGATAATAAAAGAGAAAGTGTATTGAAATATATTATTAACTTATTAAATATAAAGAGATAAAGAAACTATTAACAGCTTTCAGAGATGTACAGAAATGACTACAGTGTTACATAGTAATATTATCTTTATTTAATACATACACTATTGATATTCTTTGTATACATTTATCATATAATCTGTATCAGAGATACATGCAGAAAACAGATCTTTATTACTAGAAAGAATGATTACAGCAATTCTCTGTTTTTATATTATAAAGATAAGTTATTCTCATTTCTTTCTTCTCTCATTTCTCTTCTTCTTCAACTCATCACTAAGTTCAAGCTGATATGAAAACTATTAAAACACTCTTAGACACTCTCAAATTGAAAAGTATAGACTAATCAAATTTTAAATGCAGATGAATTAAATTATATTTAATAATACTAATTATTCATCTCTCTCTTAATAAAACAACAGTCACATCTTCTCTCTTTCTTCTCAAATGAAACATAGCCTGTGAAAAGTGAGTATCACATCAGGTCATAATGATTAACATAGTCTCAGTACACAGAGCTGCATACACACAGTGTATACTGAACTGAGAGACTGTGTAAGTTGCAAACTGACAGCAGCATCTCAGAGAGAGCTGTGTGATGTGAGAAAGTCACAATTCTCAGTCATATATACAGAGAGTGAATTGCTGCAGTAAGTGTATATATATTGTATGAAAGTAACACTTTTTAATAATACTTAGTCTCTGATATTATGAAAATAGAGTCTCTCTGTGAGATCTGTTTTTATCAGAAGTTGAGAGATCTTATATTTCTTAAGATCATCTTCACATGCCTTGTCTGTGAAATTAATGAGAAGAATCATTGATTTCAGTGTTCTGTTCTTGATATTATTCAAGTGACAGCAGAGTTCATTCTGATCATACTTTTTAAGTGTATATTTTCTAATTATTCACATTTATACAGATATATACTGATTGTTTAATAGATAATATTAAGATAATGACTTATTATGACTGTGTTACTCTCACTGTAAGAAATACACAGTTGATAATAAATATTATAAAGACTCTGAGAAGTGAGTATTTTAAGAGTACTGTGACTCTGTGATCTTGATTTTTTTTATTTTTATTTTTTGTTTTTTTCTTTTTCTTTTCTTTTTTTTTTCTTTCTCTTTTTTTTTTTTTATTGTGATTTTTTCTTGTTTTTGTTTTGTTTTTTATTTTTTATTTTTTTTTGTATTTTATATTTTTTTCATAATTAAAATTATATGAATTATAATCTGTATTCAGAAAAGTAATGATATTTAATAATACTCTCTGTTAAATTTTCAATAAATGAGCACTATGTTTTAATATTATGTAAGTGAGAAATGATTTTATGATCTCATTTAATATCATTCTCAATAATGAGATCAGAATGAAAATATAACTAAGAATTTAAATATATTCTTTATCTGAGACTAGATTTTTATTTGAAAAGTGTATCTGAGATCTTTAATATTTGAAATAATGTGATTTGAGATCAATGTGATGAATAGAATCATGATCAGAAGTAATGCTTTTAGATAATGTGATAACTGTAAAGTTTGATTCTGATCTCAGATATGATCACACAGTCAGTCTAGTCACACATCTTGATAATTCACAGAACTGCAGAATATTTGAAGAGAGATAACATGATTAATTTCAGTAAGTGTTAAAGAGAGATAAAGGTAGAAGAGAGAGTCAGAAATGATATAATAATAATAATAATAATAATAATAATAATAATAATAATAGTAATAGTAATAATAATAGTAATGATAATGATAATGATAATAGTGATGATAATAATAATGATGATAATAATGAAAGAGAGAGTGTATTGAAATATATTACTGACTTATCAAATATAAAGAGACTTAAAGAAAATATTAACAGCTTTCAGAGATGTATGAAAATAGCTACAGTATTGTATAACAACATTATCTTCATTCAATACATGCACTGTTAATATTCTTTATATACAGTTATTATATAATCTGTATCAGAGATACATGCAGAAAACAGATCTTTGTTACTAGAATAAATGATTGCAGTAATTCTCTATTTTTATTTTATAAAGATAAGTTATTCTTATTTCTTTCTTCTCTCTTTCTCTTCTTCAATCAATCACTAATTTCAAGCTAGTATGAAAACTATTAAAACACTGTCAGAAACTCTCAAATTGAAGAGTATAGACTAATTAAATTTCAAATACAGAAGAAATCAAATTATCTTCTACAGATTCAATTACTCATCTTCTCTTTAAATAAAACAGCAGTTGCATTCTCTCTCTCTCTCTCAATCAAGCAAAACATGATCTATGAAAAGTGAGTATTATATCAGGCTATAATGACCAACACGGCCTCAGTATGCAGAGCTATATACATACAGCATGTGCTGAACTGAGAGACTATGTAAATTGTAAATCAGTAACAGCATTTCAGAGAGAGCTGTGCAGTGTGAGAAAGCTGTAATTCTCAGTTATATATGCAGAGAATGAATTACTGCAGTAAGTACATATATATTATATAAAAGTAATGCTTTTTAATAATACTCAGGCTCTGATATCATGAAAATAGAGTCTCTTCATGAGATCTGTTTTTATCAGAAGTCAGAGAATCTTATATTTTTCAAGATCATTATCACATATCTTATCTGTGAAATCAATGAAGAGAATCATCAATTTCAGTATTCTACTCTTAATATTATTCAAGTGATAGCAGAGTTTATTCTGATCACACTTTTTAAGTGTATGTTTTCTAATTATTCACATTTATACAGATATATACTGATTATTTATTAGATAATATTAAGATAATAACTTATCACAGTTGTGTTATTCTCACTATAAGAGATATACAATTGATAATAAACATTATGAAGACTCTGAGAAGTGAGTATTTTAAGAGTATTAGAGATCTACAATCTTGATTTTCTTCTATTTTTATTTTTTATTTTTTATTTTTCTTTTATTTTTTGTTGTGATTTTTTCTTGTTTTTATTTTATTTTTTGTTTTTTTGTTTTTTTTTTTATATTTTATATTTTTTTATAATTAAAATTATATGAATTATAATCTGTATTCAGAAAAGTAATGATATTTAATAACACTTTCTGTTAAATTTTCAACAAATGAGCACTATGTTATAATATTATGTAAGTGAGAAATAATTTCATAGTCTCATTTAATATCATTCTTAATAATGAGATTAGAATAAAAATATGACTAAGAATTTAAACATATTCTTTATCTGAGACTAGATTTTTATTTGAAAAGTGAATTTAAGATCTTTAATATTTGAAATAATGTGATTTGAGATCAATGTAATGAATATAAATCGTGATCAGAAGTAATGCTTTTAGATAACATGATAACTGTAAAGTGTGATTCTGGTCTCAGACATAGTCACACGGTTAGTCTAGTTTCTGTAAAGCTTTCAGTGCTGTCAGTGCTCTCTGCAGCTCTGCAGGCCTATAATTATCTTCTCTCTACTCACACAATCTCTGACTAGGCATATGAAAATATGTCTAGATTTCCTATCAATGATTCTCGCATCACAGTGCATTTTCATAATCTTATTATCAATGAGAGATAAATCTCTGAGTACCTGTAAAATCTGAGTAATTAACGCAATATGAATGTCATGAATTTGTGACAGATGTTGATCTGAACAGATGAGCTCTCTCTCTACATGTCAATTATTTCTGAGCTAAATACTTCAGTATAACTGAGAAAGTGAACACAGCTTTGTAAGAGATATCTGATTACATACATAGATAGTTAGTCTTTAAGAATCTGCTGCAACTGTGTACACTCTGATATTCAGCTCTTCTGAAGTCTGTGCATTTCTGATAATCTTTGCATTAAATACAACAATTGTCTGTACTACAGATATAATGCTCTCTGCTTCTTTAAAAAGCGGTATTAATAGTCACAGAAGAATTGAGTGTTACAGATATTCAGAATATGAGTATGAATTTTCTTTATTTTTTCTTTGTTAGTCTCTAAATTGTGTTCACAGTTCTGTTGTTATTTTCTTTGTTTTTTAGCTTTTAATAAGAACATGATTTCTTCTTCTCTTTGTGTACATTATAAACTGTTCATCTCAGTAGAAACTCATTATCTTATAGACTAGAGTTTAAAAAAACAGTGTTAATATCTTTATTATAATCAGGTTCTATGTCATTCTGACTTGTCAGAATTTATAGTATGAAAGTCATGTCTTAGCTTCTACAGATGTCTTATCTGTCTGAATAATTCTCAAGTAAACTCATTCATCTTATCAGAATACTCTTATCACTGAATTTTGAATCAGAGCTTACAATCTTACTTCTCTGAGTTAATAATTTTTTTGATCTGATATTCTCTTTCACTCTAATACTTTGTAAATAGAGTGATGAGTCACAGAATTCTCTTCTGAGAATTTCTTATATTTACAGAGCAAAGAGATATGAAAAACATTGTACATCTGTAGCTTAGATAGTAGTTTCAATCTGTAGAATTGTGAACTAACTTTCTTCATAATCTTATAAGACTCTGTATGCAAGAGATTCAGCTTCTTACTAGATCTTTATATAATAATATTTTCTAGACTCAGCTAGACTCTATTATCTTTGTTGAAACTCTTTTTAATATACTTGAAGGCATAGTATCTCTTCTAATACTCTTGAGTCTTTCTTAAGAATTTATGAGCTTTCTTCTGAATATTCTGAATTCTCTCAGCTTATTCACAGGCATTATTACACTGTATAGTGTACTCTTATAAATTCATTAAGATCATCTGAAGATGAGTTTCAGTGAGCATCTCAAAGAGAGTTTTATCTGTACTGATATACTTTGAGTTGTTGTATATATACTCTGTAAGTGATAATCAATATACTCAGTTATTCTGATTGTAATTGACAAAGTATCACAGATACTACTTTAATATACTTATCAGATATTCTATCTGATTATCTATCTATTGATCAGGCCATGAGAGAGTTATACATAGCCTGTATTACCTCAGTAGCTGATTATGAAGTTCAAGTTTGATGAAACAATCAAGGTAATTTCACTGAACTCTTTCAAAGTCTACAAAACAGAGCTTTGAGAAGAATTATGAGAGCATTCAAATCATCTCCTATTAAAGCAATAGAAATTGAAGCTTCAATTCCACCTTCTGCTATTTAATTTGAAAAGGCCTGTATGAACTATGCTCTGAGAGGCATGAAGATGAGCTCAAATTATATAATCAGAGAAAGAGTCTCTTATTTATATTCATCAGTTAACTCAGGAAATGAACTGGATTGAAATAGATTTCTTAATTGAAATGAGAATAATACTTTAAAGAAAATGCTCTCTCAACTCTATAGACTATGTTCACTTATTAAAAATTAATTTTCTTCATTAAATATTGAGAAAATTAATCATGAGAAGATATCTCTCTGAAGAAATAAGCTGAAATCTCTCATAGACTTACAAATAAGTGAACTATCTAAAGAGAGAGAATATGAACAGCATTTGAAGAAGATCTCTACAATCAATATAAAAGACTCTATTCTGATTTACTCAGATAGCTCAAAAAATGAGAATTTGCATAGATTAGACATAGGCATTGCTTATACTGAAGATAATATCAATTTTATCTCAGATTTCTGAAATTTAGGCTGTGAATCTGAAGTCTTTGATACTGAACTATTTGTAATAGTGAAAGCTTTCAAACTCATTGAAATAAAATCTCATAAAAGAGAAAATAGTTTGAAAGAGATATAAATATTCTCTGATAGTCAAGCTGCTTTAAAAAGACTTAGAAATAGTCAGATTCATATTAATCAAATGAATCTTGAACTGATTTTAAACTCTGTTTTGAAAATTCAAAAGAAAAGAACATCAAAACTGATAATTCATCTGCATTGAGTTCCTGCTCATATAAATCTTCATGACAATGAATTGGCTGATTCAGCTGTAAAAAAGAGTTCAGAATTAAGAAGATCTATTCAAAAAACAGTGTTCTGATTCTTTATAAAGAGAAAGATAAAAGAATCTTGTTTAAATAAGTGAAATGAAAGCTGGCAGAAACAAAAGAAGAGTATACATTATTCAAGATTTGAGATAAAATCAAAGTGAAAATCCTGTTTAATTAAATGTAAAAAGAAAATATTCTCATCTATAATTCAGCTGAAATTAGAACATGATTATTTCAAATCCTATATACAAACATTTAATGATAGATTTGATTCAACAGAGTGATTATTATTCAATGCAAATGAAAGTTCTGAGCATATTATAATGCATTATGCATTATACAATAGTCTCAGAGTCAGATTAAAGAAGAAGTATGATTTAAATCAATTAAATATGAGGTTCTTATTCTCAACTGAGACAGAAATTAAATACTTAATAGACTTTCTATCAGAAACTCAAGCAGCTATAAGAAAATGACTGAATTCAGAAGTATCTGAATATGAAGAGGTGGAAATTAATTAGATATAGTCTGTTAAAACAGCTATACACTATCTTTTAATAATTTTATTTTATTATAGTCTCTCTTTACTGTACTTGTTTCTTTCTGTTCTTTTCTATCTCTCTATTTAATGTGTCTATCTTTAAGACTATGTTCTCTTTTCCTTTGTCATAATATTTTCAAATGATTTCAAAGTATCAGAAGGTGTTAAAATACTGCAATTTGTAAACAGTTTTTGTATTTTGGGCTGGAATTTTCTGATTTTGCATATCTGAAATTGATAAATGTATAATAGTTGACTCAATAGATATAGGAAAAACCCTGAGAACTAAACATTCTCAGGTAGATGTCATAGTCTCTGACTGTATACATCTATAATTGAAGAATAATAATAATAATAATAATCTATCTATTGATAAAAAGCTGTGCTTAGATCTTATAAGATCTTCAGTATAGTTATCAGATCAGATCAAAACTTCTCTGTGAAGATTGATTCTCTGTTTAAGATAATGTTTATAGACAATTCATGCAACTGAATTATATTATAGATGAAGATATAAGTTAAATTCTTTGACTTTAAAATCTTACAGGTGGATATAAAGTGTGTCATCTTAGTAAAGTAATCTACTATCATCAGCACACTGTCAAAGCAGGCATCATACATGTTCTTACTTTCAGAGAGTCTCATGACAGTATTTATTTCTAGCTGTTTTCAAGGTTTCTGTGAGATGAATGAAGAAGTAAGTTCTTTATATAGTCTGAACTGCACTATCTGTGAATTCTGATAAACAGTATAAGAGTTCACTATCTTCTTCACAAGTTCTTGCATTTTCAGTGAGAAGTATTTTCTTATAAGTAACTTATAAGTTCTAGTATCTGTAAAATAACTTACTAGAGAAGAGTCATGATATCTTTTAATAAGTTCTACTCATAGAAACTTATTTACAGGTATATAAATCTGACTCTCTCTTTACAAGAGATTATTTAAGTTTCATCAATTCTTTATTTCTGCAGTCTTAATCTCTGCTATGAGTAGTTTCTGAATATGCTAAGTATATTTATTCTTTAGTTACAGTTCAGACAATCTGAACAGAAGATCTTATAAAGACTTATATTCTGTTTTTTCTTACATCAGATCTTTCATAATACTTCTTCAAGTCTGCAAACTCTTCAGATTATAGATACCTTCTTCAAGAATTTTCACAGAGATTCTCAGAGTGTTGACTCTCAGTGTTATAGAGAGTAGTTATACAGACTTCATTTCTCTCTCTTTCTTCTTCTCTTACAGGGAATTGAGAGACTCTTCAGTTAATCTCTTTATAATACTCAGTCTGAGCCTTCTATAAAGCTTTTCTATCTTCTGTAGTCTCTCTGTATCTGTTGTCCTGGTCTTCTTGATATAGTCAGACTGATAAGAGAGTCTGTCTACTGAGTTCTTAATTCTCTTAATATACTCTATTCTGAATCAGAACTCACTCAGTCTCTAAGCTCAGCAGATCTACTAATGTAAGAATAAGTGCTCGCAGGCGATTATTCGGGTGTTTGCAGCTTGGCGTGATATGTACTGTTAACTACTAGAAGTATCTGCAGTAGAAAGATGAAATGTAGAAGTTAAATGTATAATAGCATTTAAGCTGAGTTATGAATAGTATTCACAGACTTCAGTCTATATAGTTGTGTATAGTCAAGAGCTGCTAACTCTATTAATTATATAAGAGATAGAAATAGAGATAAAGAATCTGCAAGAAGTAGAATTTCTTACATATCTCTCTCTCTCTAAGACTTCATCTGTGAAGTCTTTCACTGGGTGATTCTATAGAATCAGGCACAGCACTGCAGTGTTACTCACTAAAAACTCTTCACATATATAAAAAATCTCAGTGAGAAAAAATTCCTTGTTACTGTGAAGAGAAAAGAGTCTGTCACTCAGTTTCTTATTCTGTGAGATTCTTTGTAATCTGCAGATCTTTCTCTGTCTATCATACAGATTCATCTCATATCTTTCATATAGAAGGGTTTCTGTTGACTCTCAATCATTTTCACAAGATTCTTATGTAATTATTACACAGATTTATCTTGCATCTTTCAATTATTTTTCTGTGAGATTCTTGTGTGATCATTACACAGATTCATTTCACAGATGAATTACTTTTTATGAAATTACTCTTATCAAAGAGAAGTATTCATGAGTTAATATTTCACTTATTCTTGTAAATCATCATTCTTTAACACTGTAGAATTGTGAGGAATTTTTCATTCTTTCATCAACTCTGTAAAATTATAGAATCAAGATATTCACAGTCTGCAATCACTCTCTATAGTCATACAGAAAGCTTCAGATCTGTAATTCACAATCACTCTTTATTTTCTAGAGTGATCTGACTGTTCTGTGAGATTATTCATAGTGTAAATAACCTCTTTAGAGTAGTATAAATATCTCAGATCTGTTCACAGAATCTCATCTTCTTTTCTCTTTTTCTGTAACAGCTTTTATTTTTATAAACTATGAGTATCTTCATTCATCTGTGAAGGGTTTTCACTCAGATAATAGAGAGAGAGTATTTCTAACAATATCTATATATTGATTCAATAACTTTTCAAGAATCAAAAACTTTTTCAATTTTAATATCTTTATAAATAATATCTGATCATTACTGAGCTTCTTATGAGTGTTCTTATGACTTCTTTAATCACTTTTTATCAGCTGATGAAGTACAGATGTTATCACTTATAACAGTATCTTTATCTCTTTCAGCTCTGTCACTGCATCTGATTTTCAGGCCAGCAGTCAACTCTGTGTTTCTCTCAGATCAGTCTCTGACTCTAAGTAGTATAGTCTCACTCTTTGTTATAAGTCTTCTCATAAGTAATTTCTTACAGACTCTAGCTGATAGTTGCTGTAAATCTTCTGATGCTGCTAGTATCTTCTGCAGCTCTGTGAGTCTATGATCACTCTCTTTCTATCTGTATAATCTCTGATCAGATCTATGTAAATATATCTAGATTCTCTATCAACAGTTCTTGCACTGTGATGCATTTTCATAATCTCATTATCAATGAAAGATGAGTTCTTAAGTACTCACAAAATCCAGGTAATCAAGACAATGTGAATGTCATGAATTTGTGATAGAAGTTAATCTGAACAGATGAGATCTCTCTTTACATCTCAATTATTTCCAGGCTGAATATTTCAGTATAACTGAGAGAGTAAATATAGCTTTGTAAGAAGTATCTGATTATATATATAGATAATCAGCTCTCAAAACTCTGATACAACTGTATAAACTCTGATATCTGACTTCTCTGAAGTCTGTGCATTTCTGACAGTCTTCACATTAAATGTAATAATTGTCTGTATCACAGATATAATACTCTCTGCTTCTTTAAAGAGAGAAATTGATAGTCACAGAGAGATTAAGTGTCATAGATATTAAGAATATGAGTATGAGTTTTCTTTGTTTTTTCTTTATTAATCTTCAAATTGTGTTCACAGTTCTGTTTTTATTTTCTTTATTTTTTAACTTTAATAAGAATGTGATTTCTTCTTCTCTTTATATACACTGTGAACTGTTCACCTCAGTAGAAACTTATCATCTTATAGACTAGAGCTTTTAAATAACAGTGTTAATGTCTTTATTACAATCAGGTTCTTAATGAAAATTATATTATACTGACTTATTAGAATTTATAGTATAAAAGTCATGTCTTAACTTCTACAGATATCTTATCTATCTGAATAATTCTCAAGTAAACTTATTTACCTTATCAGAATACTCTTATCACTGAATCTTGAATCAGAGCTCATGATCTTCCTTCTCTGAGTGAATAATCTCTTTAATCTGATATTCTCTTTCACTCTCTAGTACTTCATGAATAGAGTGATAAGTCACAGAATTCTCTTCTAAGAATTTCTTATATTCACAGAGTAAAGAGATATAAAAAATATTGTATATCTGTAATTCAGATAACAATTTTAATCTATAGAACTATGAACTAATTTTCTTTATAATCTTATAAGACTCTATCTGTAAGTGATTCAGCTTCTTACTAGATCTCTATATAATAATATTCTTTAGACTCAGTCAGACTCTATTATCTTTCTTAAAACTGTTTATAATATACTTGAAGTCATAGTATCTCTTCTAATACTCTTAAGTCTTTCTCAAGAATTTGTGAGCTTTTCTCTTGAATATTCTGAATTCTCTCAGCCTGTTCACAGGCATTATCACACTCTATAGTATACTCTCACAAGTGTATCAAGATTATTCACAGATAAGTCTCAGTGAGTATCTCAAAGAGAGTTTTATCTATACTGACATACTTTGAGTTATTATATACAAACTTTATAAGTGATAATCAATACACTTAGTCATTCTGATTATAATTGATAAAGCACTGCAGATACTGTTTTAATATACTTATCAGATATTCTATCTAATTATCTATCTATTAATGAAAAGCTGTACTTAGATCTCATAAGAGCTTCAGTATGATTATCAGATCAGACTAGAACTTTCTTATAAAGATTAATTCTCTGTCTGAGATAATATTCACAGACAATTCATATAACTGAATCACATTGTAAATGAAGATATAAGTCAAATTCTTTGACTTTAAGTTCTTGTAAGTGAATATAAAGTATATTATCTTGATGAAGTGATCTACTATTATTAGCACACTGTCAAAGCAGATATCATATATATTCTCTCTTTCAGAGAGACTTATAAGAGTGTTTATTTCTAGCTATTCTCAAGGTTTCTACAGAATGAGTAGAGAAGTAAGTTCTTTATATGCTCTGGTGGCCGAATGATTAATGCGGCCACCCAGTAGCGCCTTGGCGTGGGAAACCAGTGCATGTGGGTTCGAAACCCGCAGAGAATACATTAAATCCAGAACTCAAGCACCTCAGGTTTCTAATAAATACAGAGGTGTACAAATTGCTTTAATAAAATTACTCTATGTTCCTGGGCTGAGAAGTTATTATCACATGTATTTAATTGTCACTTCTTTGTATTTTCTATGTTCTTGTTATCTTGGCGTGGTCTCAACATCTGTATTTCCTTCTGTATAATCAACACTTGACCTGTATTTAACATCACGCAAGGACTCATCATAAGCTCTGCTTGCATATAAGTATAATAGAAGAATAATAATAATAATAATAATAATAATAAGTTCTTTATATAATCTGAATCACACTACTAATGAATTCTGATAAATAGTATAAGAATTCACTATCTTCTTCACAAGTTCTCATATCTTCAGTTAGAAGTATTTTTTTATAAGCAACTTATAAGTTCTAGTATCTGTAAAATAACCTGCTAGAGAAGAGTTATGATATCTTTTAATAAGTTCTATATATAGAAACTTATTCATAGATATATAAATTCAGCTCTCTCTTTATAAGAGATTAATTAAATTTCTTCAATTCTTTATTTCTGCAGAGTTGATTTCTGCTGTGAGTAGTTTCTGAATATACTGAGTATATTTATTCTTCAGTTGTAGTTCAGACAATCTGAATAGAAGATCTTATAAAGACTTATACTCTGTTTTTTCTTACATCAGATCTTTCACAGTGCTTCTTAATACTTATAAACTCTTCAGATTATAGATACTCTCTTCAAGAATTCTTATAGAGATTCTCAGAGTCTTGACTCTCAGTGTTATAGAGAGTAGTTATACAGACTTCTTCTCTCTCTCTTCTCTCTTCTCTTATAGAGAATTGAGAGACTCTTCAGTTAATCTCTGTATAACACTCAGTCTGAGCATTCTGTGAATCTTTTTTATCTTCTCTAGTGTCTCTATATCTGTTATTCTGATCTTCTTAACATAGTCAGATCTGTGAGAGAGTCTATCTACTGAGTTCTTAGTTCTCTTGATATATTCTATCTTGAATCAGAACTCACTCAGTTTCTGAGCTCAGTAGATCTACTGCTGCAAGTGTTTCTTAATTAAAGTAAACTATTATAAGCTGTTATAATCAGTTCTAACAGTAATCACTGATATAAGACTCTCAAAGTAGTGATATCAATGATAAAAGAATTTCACTATTATAGAAAGCTTCTGATTATAAATGTTATAATTAATCTTTATAAGTTATATCTTTCATAAGAAAAAAGTCACTGAAACTCAGTTCTTAGTTAACTGTAGTTATGAGACTATTTCTGAAATTGTAAAGAAGAAGATATCTGTCTTCAATCTGATTAAGAGTAAGAGATTAAAGTAGAACAGTATTACTGTATTTATAAATATTCATTTTAATCTTGTAAAGATCTTATAAGCTTCTGAGATAAGAAAGTTCTTACAGTTCTCTCTTCTTAATAATTTTTTCATTCTTCATTTATCAGATAACTTCTTCTTGTTTTCACTCTTCAGTATGTCTGTAAGAATCAAGAGAATTCTTATAAATATAAAGTTAAATCATCTATAGAAATTCACAAAGCTCAGAAACATCTAAATCTTATAAATACTAGTTAGTTCTGATAATAATAGAATAGTCTTCACTTACAAAGATTTTATCTGAATATTATTCACAGTGATTATATATTCTAGAAAATTAATTCAACAAGTACTGAAGTTGTACTTTATAAGCTTAATATATAGTTCTATCTCATCTAAGACCTTTAACACAGTTTATATATACTCAGTGTGTTCTTTCTTCTTCACAGAGTTTATTATCATATCATTCAGATATACTTAGACTGGCTGCTGAGATCATGAATTTCATGTTTGATCTCATTTGATCTGATCTCATACATTTCTTGCTGTGAATCCCGCTGGGACTGGCTATCAAAAAAACATGTAAAGTGACTATATAACAGATCTTAAAATGGAACCATAACTTGAAAAAAATAAGAAAGTGATCTCATTTGATCTCATTTAGTCTCATTCTTGGCATAAAGTTACTATTTTTAGACATTTTAAGGTTTTTTTTAGACTATTTTTAATTTTTTAAAAAGTAACACTTTTTGATAATGCTCAAATGAGATTTAAAGTCATTTAAAGCAATAAAAATAATTTAAATTGAGAAGTGGAAATCATGATCTCATTTGAAAAATGTAATAAGAGTAGACAGTAAGTTCTACTGAGACAGTATGAAACTACTCTCTAATGTTAAAACCGTGTAATGGGATCAGTTGAATTGGTAATGAAACTATTAAAAAATCTGGTCCTGGTCCCAGACACGGTTACACGGTCAGTCTAGATATACTATCATGAAAACATTCAGATATACATGAAGTGTTTTATTAATAAAAGACTGAAATACTATAAGAGTATTAGTCAAATCAAAAGACATTACTAGATATTCAAATAATCTCAGTACAGTTCTAAAGACAGTCTTTCATTAATTCTCAGACTGTATTCACAGCTGTTATTATTATTATTATTATTATTATTCTTTCATTATACTCATATACAAGCGGACCTTATGATGAGTCCTTGTGTGATGTTAAATACAGGTCAAGTGATGGTTATACAGAAGGAAATACAGGTGTTGAGACCACACCAAGATAACAAGAACATAGGAAAATACAAAGGAGTGACAATTAGATACATGTGATAATAACTTCCCAGCTCAAGAACATAGAGTGATTCATTGAGATGATTTATACACCTCTGTATTTATTAGAAACCTGAGGTGCTTGAGTTCTGGATTTAATGTATCCCCTGCGGGTTTCGAACCCACGCGCCTTGGTTTCCCAAGCCAAGGCACTACCGGGTGGCCGCATTAATCATTCGGCCACCGGGGCTATTCACAGCTGTGTATTTACATTGATCACATTCAATTGTGTGAATATAACAGCTTTTATAAGACAGTTGATTACATTCTCAATCAGAGATAGAGCATAGTAACTCTTTATTATCTTGAAGTTCAGGTTACAGTAGTCTACACATAATCTGAGATCTTCATTCTTCTTCTGTACAAATATCACAGAATCTTTCATAAAGATCTGTGAAGATTGAATGAAGTTATTCTTCAGATTCTTCTTTATATAAGTCTGTAAGATCTCTGTCTTATAATGAGAGAGCTTGTATCTTAATTCTCAGAAGAATTTCTACTCTTCTATCAAATCTATTATCAGATTCTTCTCATAGTAAGATAAAAGCTCAGCTGTCTTAGCTGAACTGAATATCTCTATAAGATCTTGATATTTCTCTGATATCTGAAGCTCAGTTTTTATAACTGTGAAGTTCTTATACATTTGTAAAGTTATTATATAGATGAGCTTATCTTCTCTAATTAACTCTATAGTATTAACTGATTCTATCTCTGTAAGTGAGTCTGTCAACACTGATTAAAAGTATAAACCTAACTTATAAATAGCTATGTGTGAATTATGTCTTTGAAGTTATATAAGTTTCAAGTATATATTATCTATGATATCTGTGATAATCACAGTTTCTGTAAACTTTCTTCAGATTTCAGAGAGATCTTACAATTCAAAGATAACTCTTATAAGTCTCTCAGTTCTCAGATCTGAGTTCTCATATTCTGCTTATTATAAGAGTAGATTCTCAGTTTTCATCACTTAGCTTATTCACTTCATGAGCTTTAGAAACACTACAGTGATCTGAGATTCTGAGTTCATTAATACTTCTCATACTTATAAAGTAACAGTATTACAGTGTAGTCTCTCTTCATAAGTATATATTTTTATTGAAGAAGTAACAGATTCAGATATCAGCTTTAAGACTTTTAAGAAGACTGTTACTGACTCTGTCTATGACTTGTTAAAATTCTATTTTAGTTTATTCAGACAGTTTGTATGAAGATATTCTAATTTAGAATAGATGAAGTAGAGACTCTTTTTCTTATTCTTTCTATTATACACTTCATTTATAAGAGCTTATAAAGCTCTCTCTCTCTACTTAGTAGTCAGATATGAATCTCTCTATATCTTATTTTCTTTTCTCAGTAAATCTGTTCTCTGTTATTCTGACTCTTATAAGACTGATTAATAATTCAATCTCTGTAAGTCTGTGACTCTCACAGTAATCTATAAGCAGTGAATAAGAGTGATCAGTTTCTTCAGAGTCAAGAGCTTAAAGTCTTGCTTAATGAGCTTATTCTGTATATCTTTATTCAGTCTCTTTATAAATATTATTATTCAGGTCTTGTTTCAGAGCTCTGTTTTCACAGATCTTAATTCATATCATAATTTCATAAAGTGCTATGAGTAGTCTTCATCAGACTTCTTATCTCTTTTTCTAATATTAATAATTACAGCTCAGATGTCATCTATCTAACTCACAGAGTCTGTTAACTTATTCTCTAGATAGATCTTAAGAATAGATTAGTGAGATCTCTCAGAATTATTCTCTCAATAATCTAGTCAGTTCTTGACTTCAGTATAGTAGAGATCTGTTATTATAGAGATGATAGCTTTTTCATCTTTCATATCACACAGCTGAGCTTGTGAGTCAATTTTAAATACAAACTTACAAAAGTTTTTATAGATTGTGATTTAATAAATAATCTTAAGTGATTGTAACTTAAGAAAGTGTCTTTTCAGTTCACAGATATCTCTGAAGATTATATCTAGAGACTTGATTTAAGATTGTTTACAGATAATAAGTATTTTTTGTAGAAAAATAGCTTAATTCTGTGAGAGATGCTCAAGAATGTTCTTCACTGAGATTGATTCATTTGTGAGTTCAGAGAGTTTCTCTGTTACAGATGTAAAAAATGATGTTCTATAAGTAATTAATAAGTTCTCTAAGACTTCTTTCACAGAAATTATTCATAATTCAGATGACTGCTTCTAAGTATCTGCAGTAGAGTTTACAGAGATTGAAGTATATAAGTTTCTAGTTCTTTCAGTCATAATAAGTGATTGCTGACTGACAGAGCTTGAAATGTAAGAATAAGTACTCACAGATGATTATTCAGATATTTACAGCTTGATATGATATATACTGTTAACTACTGGAAGTATTTACAGTAGAAAGATAAAATGTAGAGATTAAATGTATAATAGTATTCAAGCTGAGTTGTAAAATGTAGTCATGAACTCCAGTCTATATAGTTGTATGTAGCCAAGGGCTGCTAACTCTATTAATTACATGAGAGATAGGAATAGAGGTAAAGAATTCGCGAGAAGCGGGATTTCTTACACAGAGAAATCAGCTTCAACAACTGTCTCATGATCAGAATTAAATGTTATCAGCAGAGAGATATTAATAAATATCTTCTTAATCTGTATAAATGCAGCTTCAGTATTCACTGATCACTGAAATACTAAGTTCTTCTTAATAAGTTCTGCAAGTGATCGCATAATATCTGAGAAGTTTCATATAAATCACTGATAGAAGTTAGTAGATTTAATAAATCTTTAAATATCTTTTATAATACATGAAGGTTTTCATTCAAGAATGGCAGTAGACTGGCCGCTGAGACCATGAATTTCATGTTTGATTTCATTTAGTCTGATCTCATACATTTCTTGGCGTGAATCCCGCTGGGACTAGTCATTAAAAAAACATGCAAAGTGACTATATATCAGATCTTAAAATGAAATCATGACTTGAAAAAAATGAGAAAGTGATCTCATTTGGTTTCATTTAGTCTCATTCTTGGCATAAAGTAACTATTTTTAGACATTTTAAGGTTTTTTTTAGACTATTTTTAATTTTTTAAAAAGTAACACTTTTTGATAATTCTTAAATGAGATTTAAAGTCATTTAAAGCAATAAAAATAATTTAAATTGAGAAGTGGAAATCATGATCTCATTTGAAAAATGTGATAAGAGTAGACAGTAAGTTTCACTGAGACAGTATGAAACTACTATCTAATGTTAAAACTGTGTAATGGAATCAGTCGAATTGGTAATATAACTATCAAAAAATCTGGTCCTGGTCCCAGACACGGTCACATGGTCAGTCTAAATGACAGAGATCTTCTCAGAATTTATTTGAATTCTCTTATCAGCTTTTATAATAAAACCTAGATATTTTATACTCTTGACTTCAAAATCACACTTGTCAATATCTATTGATAGTTCTGCTTTTCATAATTATTGTAATACTCTTTATACATGTTTCTGATATTTCTTTCTGAATTCATCAGTAAAGATGAGAATGTTATCAAGATATACAGATATAAACTTATTGAGAAAATCTCAGAGTGCTCAGTTGATATACTTCTGAAATGTACTGAGAGTGTTAGTCAGTTCAAAGAATGTGACTACTTATTCAAAGAGATTATAATATGTTCAGAATACTTTAAGTTATTCGTCTTCTTCAGTAATATAAATCTTATAAAACACAGTAATGATATCTAGCTTTATAAATTATTAAGCTCATGTGAGATGTGCTAGAGTTTTATTGATGAGAGATAAAAGATAACAATTCTTCTTTATCAATCTGTTCAGATCTTAAGAGTTCAAACAGAATCAGAGTTCTTTATCTGATTTCTTTGCAAAGAGAATAGAAGCTGCAGTGAAAGAGTTACTAATATGTATAAATTTCTTATTCAACAGATCATTGAGTGTCTTCTGAAAAAGAAGAAGTTTATCTCAAGACATATTATAAAGAGAGTCTTATGATGACTCAGAATTCTTATCATTCTTCTTTTCTAACTTGATACTGTGATTTACTTCTGAGTCTTGTAAGAGAGATATATTCATAATATTATCTTATTAGAAAACATCTAGATATTTGTGATATTATTAAGAGAGTTTCATATAAGAATCTGTTATTGTAGTACAGAATAACTTCTCTAAAACTTTCTTAATATTACTCAGACTGATGAAATATATTATTATATAATTCTTCTATTAATGGCTTTATCAGCAGTCTCATCAATGACTTCTTTTTCAGAGTATTTTATAAGTGTTGACAGAGATCTGTGTAAGATTCATAGTCTTGTGAATATTATCTTTGTGAATTCTATCATTATTAGAGAATATTAAGCTTCTGTTTTAAGTGTTTAACAAGATATCTTGTTCAGATAGTCAGACAAGTTCTAGCATAAGATTATAGTCAAGATTATCAACTTCATATGTATAAGTATCTTCATATTGATGTTCTTCAACATCTATGTTTAGTTTTATTACATGACAGATATAAATATCTTTTGAATCATTAAATTCTGCAGAAAGTCAGAGTTTTGATAAGAAGATACACTGAAGATTATAACATCTTACAACTGAAGATTTAATCATTGTATAATAGTATAAACTGCTGTCTATCATAGCTTTTATATTATACATATTATCTATCACAGTAGATACAAGAATTGTATTCATTACCATTTTCTTTTCAAATTATTATCATCTGATCTCTTCAAGCTTCTGCTTGCAAATTTGAACAGAAGCTAATCTTTTCTCTGTTTCATCACAGTATTCTCATAGTTATTTTCTGAATCTTTCTCTAATGTAATGTGATTGGCACAGACAGACACTGATTCATCTTTTAAGTGAGAAGACATGTAGATTAATCAGCAGTTAAAAGTGATATGTTCTGATCAGTTACAGTTAATGTACATCTCATATTGATATCAATCAGTGACTTCTTCAGAAGTAATCTCAGAGACTCAGAAACTTGTTTAAGTCACAGGAACTCTTGTTTCTGTATAGACATTTGAGTTCACTTAATTCATGACATCTGCATTGTTATTCTTTGACATAGATGTATAAGTGACTGAGATGTAACATCTTCTATCACTATTCTATAAACTCTTAAGCTTGATAAGACAGTCATTCAATGTTTAGAGTTGTATACAGAAGCCTTCATAAGTCTAATCTTTATCTACACTTATAAGAGTCTGTAGAAGTTTGAAAGTTAGTCTCTTCTTAAGCATGCTACTCTTTATTCAATTCTCTCAAGATTGATCATCTGCTTCTAGAATCTTGATGTTAAAATCAGAAATGAATGTTGTAAGAGAAGTATTTCTCTATCAGACACTGTATAGTCAATCTAATGCCTTCTATTGCATAGCAGTATCTCAGAACAGAACATTAAGATGTTTGATAATATTGTCAGATATATATAACATCAGTTCACATGTCTTCATTCATGAATGAAACTTCTGTCTTATGTGATTCTTCAATTGACTATTGATATATCAATCTTGATTAGTTAATAAACTGATGATATCTTTATCTACACTTAGTTTCATAAGCATTTCCAATCTTCATGATCAATAGAGAGTGAGATCAAAAGCATCAAAATATACAGAAGTATCTAGATATTTCTTCAGCACTTGTATATTTATATCTGATTCAGTTGATGTTGAAATTACTTGTACAGAGGTTTCTAGTTGAAATAATTATTGAATTTTCTCATATTGACATTATTAAGTTGCATGCATATTGACTATCTATTACTGTTATAATTTCAACATTACTCAGAGTCACTGTGATACTGCATTCATACTCGCATTCAAGAGTTCTCTTATATTATCAGTAGATATAGCTGTATTATTTGTCAGATGTATGATATCTGCAGAATTAAAAGAAATGTAATTATATGAATATCTCATATATCTAAGATGTCAGCACTCTCAGATCTTTTACTGATATTCTCTTATAAGATTCTATTCTCTTTGTAAGATCTTGTTCTCTTTATGAGATCTTGTTACAGAGTCAGAGTGACTGATGAATAAGCTTCTATTTAGAAACTCAGTGTTCACTTAACTGATTATTCATTTTTCTATTTCTTATATATTATTACACATTTAAATATCTTCTCAATAAGTAATCATTTCTAATAAGGAGATGATAAATGTTTTTCAAGTATAAGAGATCTACACTGAATAGATTGATATAATATATAGATCTTATAATACAAAAGTGAAAAATGTTAAAGAAGAAAAAAAAGAGAAAGTGCAGAAATCAGTGATCAGAGTGAATACTTATATACATATACAGAGACACTTCAGAGTAAAAGAATAGAAATTTCAGAGTAGAAGAATAGAAATTCTGTGAGTTTTTCAGCTGAGATTTGACAACTGAGAATTGAAGCTTTCAGTAGAAATCTATAAAGTGTAATGAAATAGTCTATATAATTTTATCAGATGCAGGCTGTCACACTTACTTATCTATCAAAGAGTGTCTCTGATAGCTCATTCAGATATGTTTATCTTCATATGAAAAGATTTATTATAATATAATTGAATAAGTACTGAGAATATTATTATATACTCTTTTAATATACAAAAGACCTCTTTATATGTAATATTTCAGATAATTGAATAAAACTTCTTCTTTCACAGATTTACATTTATTTCTCTTAAGAGATCTGAGAGTAATATAGTTATTTATATGAAATCTTTAATATATCTACAGTAGTATAAGATTAACTTAAGAAATTATTATACATAATATACATTTCTCAGTAGCAGTTAATTCACTATAACATTCAGCTTCTCTGAGATGAGATATATACAGATATTATTTACTATATATTCTATAAACTTTAACTCTTTCATTTTAAACATATACTTGATTGATTTAATATAGAGCTTATACTCTGTGACAGTTATAAGCACTTTATCAAGATACTTCAGATGTTTATTATATAACTTTGAAAAGATTGAGATGTTATTTAGATATATAAGACATAAGATTTTATTCTGTTTATAAAAAATCATATTTATCATTATTTAAAAGATAACAGTCATATTTATCAGACTGAATAATATTGCTAGAAATTCATCTTCTCTCCTTGCATATTAAATATAGTTCAAGATACTGATAGTTTGTCTATACAAATCTGTTACTATTCTGAGAGAAGATTAATCTTTGATAGATATTAAGTATTTCTAACTGTATTCAACTGTCATTAAATCTGTGACAGTAAGTATCTGTTCTTAATCATAAGCTTATTGAGTGCTTGATAATTGATACACAACTGCTATTTCTCACTCACCTTTTTCATAAATACAACTGAGAAACCTCACATACTTGATAAGAGTTGTATAAGACTACATTTCAGAAGGTCTGTGATCTGATACTTCTGTTCTTTGAGATGTATTTGCAACAGAAGGTATGCATTTTAATTAACTGGTTTTATATTCTCTGTATCAATCTCATGTACAAATTCTTCTTCCAGTGATAATTTCAGTGAAAGATCTGTTTGAAAGATCTTCTCATACTTCTCTAGAAGTGTCTTTATATGCTTGTTCTTCTGTATATTCTTTATCTTGGTTTCCTTAACCAACGAAATCAGGCATCAGCAGAGAAAGAAAAAAAAAGGTGAGAAGGCGAGAGAGTCCGCTACCCAATACCCACCAACGAAAAATCAAGCATGCCATCAAAGGGATGGATGATATGTGTTGTATGTTCTCCATCATGCTCAAGCCTAGTTACCACGAACTATGCCCCCCATCCATCCTCAAATCACTGCCTGTCATAAAACTGCTCGCATCACTGATCAAAAACACAGCCGCGCCGCGATACTCCTGCGGCGCGCTGAGCCGGTTCAGCATATTCTGCTTCGGCCACTCCGTGCGGCGCTCGGGGTATTTCACAAACAGCTCCTCGACCATGGCGGTGACGATGTAGCCGGGCGAAATGGTGTTGACGCGGATGCCGTGCTGGCCCCATTCGGAGGCGAGATTGCGGGCGAGTTGGAGGACGCCTGCTTTGCTGGTGTTGTAGGCGGGGCAGATTAGGCCCTGGGGTTTTGTGCAGTTAGTATTTGTCAGTGTTTTGGGCGGTTGGTGGCATAGTATTGGGGTAGTTAGGGTTGTTTCTTAGAAAGTTCAAACGGGTGATGATGTATGTGGGGTAGTTGTGTTAAGAGGCTAGTGGGACAGGGGCTGACAGCTGCACCAGCAGCGATTGCCATACATAGTCCACACCACCATATGCCGAGCCAAAGCCATATGCCACGAGAGAAATGTTGCATTTCAGGAAAAGCAGATGCCAAAAGTGAGCCGGCGGGCTAGAGCAATCGGATGTGCATCTCTCGCTTTATTCTTCGTCTCCGGTAAAAGGCGAAGCGGAGAAATAAACACGATCAAGGGGGAGGAGGAAAAGATACGAATGAAAATTAAAAACAAAAATAAAAATCGCAGAACATACCCTATTCGCAATAGTCCCACTCATACTCGCGATCATAACAATGCTCCCTCCATTTCCAAACCTGATCATCTGCTTCGCCACAGCCTGGGCGGTCATAAACACGCCCGTAATGTTGATCTCAAACATCATATTAGCATCCTTGGCAGTGTACTCGAGCGCAGGAGTTTCCTGTTGAATCCCCGCTGCGGCAACGAGGCCGTCTATCCTACCCTCATGGTCTGCGATTTCCGTGATAACCTCGTTTAGAACCTCGGTGTCGCGCACGTCGATGCGACGGTAGTGGATCTTCGTGTTTAGCTCTTCTGCTGCGCGCTGCTGGACGCGATAGAAATCGGGTGACTAGATGGTGGTCATGATGATGATGATGATGATGGGTTTACGTCAGTGATTTGGTGCCAGACGGTTGGGTTAGTTTTAAAAAGTAGCGGCCCAAGGGAGTCGAGTCCACAATTCTTGTATGTCGGAAGCACTCTAGATTTCCACGGGGTGTTTGGGGTAATAAATATAAAGCCGGTGGAGATATGGAATGGAAAGTACTGTACAGACGGGATTATCCAGACGGTCGAGAGCGTAGACTAAAGTTTTGGACAGCAGCGGTCAGCAGATCGGATTCTCAATCCAACCAACTGGTTAAAAAGCAATAACAGACGATTGGGCCCAAGAAGAACCCAAGCAGAACCCAAGCTGGCCCACTGTAACGCGGCGGCATGTCCACTTTTTGTCCATTTTTCGCCCCAAACCCCCTAAGTCAATATCCACTTCTTCAGCATCGAATTCCAGTCCAGCCCAGTCAGTGTGTTCTGGCCGAGGAAATTCATGGCAATAGCAGCTTTCGCCTCAAGCTCAAGACCTCCGTTTCCCTCATGAACAACAAGTGGGAGGATGTAGTGGAATCCGGCGACTTCCTCCACCTAACCAAAAAATAGAGATATCTAATGAAAAAGAATGTGTAAAAAAAGGGGGACGAGCTTACCAGTAGCACCAGCTTCCAATAACGCCTCGGACTGCGTCAACCCAAGTCCGCGCGCGGCACCAGACACCAGCACGACTTTGTCAGTCAGGACGAATTCGGGCAGTCTGCGTTTGGTGTCTAGGTAGACTTTCGGTTTGACGTCGTCCATGGGGTTGGTTTCCTCCTTTGGCGGGCTGCTGGGCCCGGGAGCCATGGGTTGTGCTGTGGCTGCGGCTGCGGCTGCGTGGATGCCATTACGCAGCGGAGAGGTGTTGCCGTTGACTGTAGTTGTGAAGATAGGAGACATGCTGTGGAAGGAGGATGCTAGGGATGGTGAACAGTATGTTGCAGAGGTAGATACTATGGTATGGTCGTTGATAGAGCGCAGTAAAGGGCTGTTTGTTAGGCGGGAAGATGACAAAGCTCTGGTTGAGATGAAGGGGGAGGATAGGGAGGAGGAGGGAGGTGAGATGGGGAGAATTGGGAGAATTGGGAGTGAGAAAGAGAGGAGGGAGCGGGATGGGTGTTTATGTATGCTGGAGCTGAGGATTCTAGACAACATCTTTTGGGTAATTCATGTTCTGGTGTATGGTTAGCTAGCTGGCTATCTTGGATGGAGTCTGTCCCCTTATAAGTTATTGCAGTGCGAGATTGGGGATCTAGAATACGGCCCGTGTGCTATATATTCTACTAAGCAGCGTCCTCCCGGGAATAATTGGTTCCAGTGATGCTTCTAATAAGCGATCCCAATCACGGTGCATTTGCAAAAGTCGATGAACACCGATAACTAGCCCAAAGAACACTGGTAGCTGTGTTCGTTGCAACAACGGCATTCCGTCACACCCAAGCCACTGGAGACGACGTATGTGCTTGGGTGATGAGAGAGTAACTTGAGTCCCCTAATATACAAAACTTCTACTAAGCAGCTTGTTCGGGTGACAAGCGGAGACCCTTGAGTTCGAGACTCCGTGTGGGGTAAAACTTATCCCAGATCCCAGCCTGGATAGTTATCGGCCAAGGAATGATTTCATTATGGGCCTGAGCAGTCGAGCATCAGCATCAGATGAGGTGAAGCTGGGGATCAAGCCAGAGTCACAGTACAGGTGATGGTTCGGAAGGCTGAATCGAGTAAACCGTTGTTCTGGTGCCGGCGGAATTGCCGATTGGCAATGGATCAGAGCCGAGTGGACAGGCGGACTGAGGGTGGACTGGGGAACTTGGGACGAGGAGAGGCAAGTCGACGAACTTTCCAGGGCGGGCTATGTTTTAATGAGTAATTACATTTAGCTTCAAATGACCCCACATTCTATTTATATGAGATTGCCATGTATTCTGAATTGATTTCTCTTTTTTCTCAAATATCTCATCTCTAGTATCTCATCTGTTAATTTCATATAGCATCAAATACTGACATCATCACAAGAGCTCTTATAGTGGCTTTTAAATGACTCTATTTTGACAAGTCAGATGCTGAAATAACAGAAATCACTCAGATCTCAAAGAGTCAAATCAACTGTATATATAAACACGCAATTCAACACAGATTCAATTCAGAACTGTCTCATATTATACTTTGTAATAAATGGCTTTGAGATGTCTTCAAATCTGGCTGATCAACTCTGAGAAATAATGGTATTAAAAATACTATATTTGCAAAGATTTGATGTAATTGATATAAATGAGAAAAAACATGTACTGATTTTATCAATAAATTCAATAATGAAGAAATTAAGATATTGTTTATAACTATATAAAGAATTCTTTACAAAGCAGGTTTGTGAAAAACAAAGTTTATAGAGAAGTCAGAACTTATTAAAAAAGTATAGTTAAATTAATTTTAATTCTATTTAAAGTATAAGAATTAAACTTTGAAAAATTGAAAAAATATTATCTGATCAGATGAATTCTTTATTATTTTTATTCATTAATAAGATGAATATAAAATATAAAATATATTTCATGAAATTTATTCTTGAAACTGTATATATAAATAATGAAAGAAATTATCTGAATTCATATTCTGAGTCTGTTTTTTATATGATAAAAAGAGTTTATTTCATTATTAAGTCAGAGAAATGTTGTAAAAGCATACTTAATTCATTGAGTATATTAGAATTTTAAACTCAGAAATAAAATCTATAAAGAAGTAAAAATGTGTAAAAAATCTCACTTATTATAAATTTTTTATCTTTATTTCTATTTCTTTTATAATTATATAGTTAGCAGCTCTTGATTATACATAATTATATAAACTAAAGTTCATAACTATTATTTATAACTCAGTTTGAATACTATTATATATTTAATCATTACATTTATTTTTCTACTGTGAATACTTCTAATAATTATCAGTATATATTATATCAAGCTGTGAATCTCTGAGTAATTGTCTGTAAATACTTATTTTTACATTTCAAAGTCTGACAATTAGCAACTGTCTATTATAATTGAAAAGATTAAAAACTTATATACTTTAATCTCTGTGAACTTTACTGCAGAATCTCAGAAGTAGTTAACTAAACTATAAATAATTTCTATGAGAAAAGTGTCAGAAAACTTATAATTTACTTATAAAATATAACTCTCTGTATCTGAGACAGAGAAACTCTCTAAATCTGTAAATAAATCAATAATAATAATGAATATTTTTGAATATTTTTTACAGAATTAAGTTATTATTTTATAAGAAATACTTACTGTTTGAAAATACTTTTAAACTGAGTTTTTAAGCATAATTTTCAAAAATATCTGTGAAGTGAAAAGAAACTTTCTTAAATTGTAATTATTTAAAATTATTTATTGATTATTATTATTATTATTCTTCAATTATAGATGTATGCAGTCAGAGACTATGATATCTACCTGAGAATCTTTAGTTCTCAGGGTTTTTCCTATATCTATAGAGTCAACTATTATACATTTACCAATTTCAGATATGCAAAATCAGAAAATTCCAGCTCAGAATATAAAAACTGTTTACAAATTGCAGTATTTCAACACCTTTTGATACTTTGAAATCATTTGAAAATATCATGACAAAGAAAAAGAGAACATAGTCTTAAAGATAGACACATTAAACAGATAGATAGAAAAGAACAGAAAGGAATAAGTACAGTAAAAAGAGACTATAATAAAAAAAAATATATTAAAAGATAGTGTATAGCTGTTTTAACAGACTATATCTAATCAATTTCCACCTCTTCATATTCAGATACTTCTGAATTCAGTCATTTTCTTGTAGCTGCTTGAGTTTCTGATAGAAAGTCTATTAAGTATTTAATTCCTGTCTCAGTTGAGAATAAGAATCTCATATTTAATTGATTTAAATTATACTTCTTCTTCAATCTGACTCTGAGACTATTGTATAATGCACAATGCATTATAATATACTCAGGACTTTCATTTGCATTGCAGAATGAGCACTCTGTTGAATCAAATCTATCATCAAATCTTTGTATATAGGATTTGAAATAATCATGTTCTAGTTTCAGCTGAATTATAGATGAGAATATTTTCTTTTTACATTTAATTAAACAAGATTTTCACTTTGATTTTATCTCAAATCTTGAATAATGTATACTCTTCTTTTGTTTCTGTCAGCTTTCATTTCCCTTATTTAAACAAGATTCTTTTATCTTTCTTTTTATGAAAGATCAAGACACTGTTTTTTGAATAAATCTGCTTAATTCTGAACTCTTTTTTGCAGCTGAATCTGTCAATTCATTGTCATGAATATTCATATGAGCTAGAACTCAGTGCAGATAAATTATCAGTTTTAATGTTCTTCTTTTTTGAATTTTCAAAACAGAGTTTAAAATCAGTTCACAATTCATTTAATCATTATAAATCTGACTATTTCTAAGTCTTTTTAAAGCAGCTTAACTATCAGAGAATATTCATGTCTCTTTCAAACTATTTTCTCTTTTATGAAATTTTATTTCAATGAGTTTGAAAGCTTTCACTATTACAAATAGTTCAGTATCAAAGACTTCAGCTTCACAGTCTAAATTTCAGAAATCTGAGATAAAATTGATATTATCTTCAGTATAAGCAATATCTGCATCTAATCTATTCAAATTCTCATTTTTTGAGTCATCTGAGTAAATCAGAATAGAGTCTTTCATATTGATAATAGAGATCTTCTTCAAATACTGTTCATATTCTCTCTCTTTAGATAGTTCACTTATTTGTAAGTCTATGAGAAATTTCAGCTTTTTTCTTCAGAGAGATATCTTCTCATGATTAATTTTCTCAATATTTAATGAAGAAAATTAATTTTTAATAAGTGAACATAGTCTATAGAGTTGAGAGAGCATTTTCTTGAAAGTATTATTCTCATTTCAATCAAGAAATCTACTTCAATTCAGTTCATTTGCTGAGTTAACTGATGAAAATAAAGAAGAGACTCTTTCTCTGATTATATAATTTAAGGTCATCTTTATAACTCTCAGAGCATAGTTTATATAGGATTTTTCAAAGTGAATAGTAGAAGATGAGATTGAAGTTTCAATTTTCATTACTTTAATAGAAGATGATTTGAATACTCTTAGAATTTTTCTCAAAGCTCTGTTTTGTAGATTTTGAAAGAGTTCAGTGAAATTATCTTGATTATTTCATCAAACTTGAACTTCATAATCAGCTACTGAGATAATACAGACTATGTATAACTGTCTCATAGCCTGAAAGAATGGACCTCTCTCAGTATTTAATAGTCTGATTATACTATTTAGTAGTCTCTCTGTCTTGATGATTCTTTGTTGAATATGATATTTAAAATTCAACTTGGAGTTTAACCATACTTCTAGTCATTTACATTCAAACTGGGTTTAATCTCTTTATTCAAAAGAGTTAGACTTAGTTCTTTCTCATTAAATCTGGGAAAAAAGTGAATTAACTCAGTTTTATTTATATCAAATTGAATTAAATTGATATCTGCTTTAACAAACATTTTCTTTACTGCTTTCTCAATCACTTCTAAATTCTCTTTGATTATCTTTGAACTGTAGAGTAGATCAATATCATCTATATAACTTAGAGATCTCACTATTTTCATATCTCTATTCTTGCATAGATATGCAGTGTATATTTCAAATAAAACAGATGAGATTGAAGATTCTTATGATACTTCTATTTTTATCTCAGTTTTATCTTGTTTTCTTCCATCAAAGAATAGTGGTATAATTCTTTTAGATATAAAACAATTAACTCATTTTATTAGAGAAAGTGGCAGTTTCAACATCTTCAAAGTTTGAATTATTATAGACTTTGAAACATGATCAAATGCATCTTTTATATCAATAAAAACTGCAGTTGAGACCAGGCCTTCATGCTTTGCTACTTGAATATTATGAATAACTGAAAGAACAGTGTCAATTGCAGAACATTGTTTTCTATCTTTCATTTATTCATTAAATAGAAGAGAATCACTAATAGAGCTTATAAAAGATAATCTAGTGACTATTATCTTTTCTAGAATTTTTCTCAAACAGTTCAACAGAGATATTACTCTATATAACTTAGAAATTAACACTTTTCTATTAGGTTTTGCAAGAATTACTCCAGTAGCTTCTCTCCAGCATTCAGAATGATAATCATTTTTTAAGAGATTGAAAAAGAGCTCAAAATATTCATTCTTTAAGTAGGAATATGTGTTTTGAATAATCAACTGATTAATTAAATCAGGCCCTGCAGCAGTTTTAATTGAACTTGAGAATATTGCTGACTCTAGTTGATCACATGTAAGCTCAGATCATTCCCAGTTATTTTCATCAATATATTCATGAAATGACATATTCTCCTCTTCTAAATGTGATGAGTTTTGAAAGAGAATTTTCATAAAAGCTTGACACTTTTCCTCAAAAGAGTTTGCTGTATATGATTCATTCTGAAATTCACATTCTAAGGTTGAAAGCTTTGCTACACTTCTTGTTTTAGTATAGTTGAAGGCTTTAAAAACATCTTTTCCTTGTGCTTCTTCAAGGAATTTGTTCCAGCAATCTGTTTTGACTCTTTTAATATCTGAAAAATATTTATTTCGAATTATTTATTGAATTACAATTTATAAAAGTGTAAGAATAAGTACTTGCAGGTGATTATTTAAATGTTTGCATCTTGATATGATATATACTGATAGCTACTAGAAGTATTCATAATAGAAAGATAAATGTAGAGATTAAATGTATAATAGTATTTAAGCTGAGCTATGAATAGTATTCACAAACTTCAGTCTATATAGTTATGTGTAGTCAAGAGCTGCTAACTCTATTGATTATATAAGAGATAGAAATAGAGATAAAGAATTTATAAGAAGCAGAATTTCTTACATACTCTTCTCTTTCTAAGACTTCATCTGTGAGGTCTTTCACTGAGTGATTTCATAGAATAAGACTCAGCACTGTAATAATACTTACTAAAAACTATTCATATCTATAAAAAATCTCAGTAAGGAAAAATCTCTTATTACTGTAAAGAAAAAAGAGTCTGTCACTCAGTTTCTTATTTTATAAGATTCTTTATAGCCTGCAGATCATTCTCTGACTATTATACAGATTCATCTCATATCTTTTATTCAGAAGAATTTCAGTTAACTCTCAATTACTTCTGTAAGATTCTTGTATAATTATTATACAGATTCATCACATATCTTTCAATCTGAAGAGTTCTTATTAATCTTCAATTATTTTTCTGTAAGATTCTTATGTGACTGCTACACAGATTTATTTCATAGATAAATCACTTTCTGTGAGATCACTCTTATTAAAGAGAAGTATTGATAAGTTAATCTTTCATTCTTTGACACTGTAGAGTTATAAGAAATTTTTCATTCTTGTATTAACTCTATAGAATTGTAGAATCAAGATATCTATAATCTGTAATTAGTCTTTATAGTTATATAGAAAAATTGAGATCTGTGATTTATAATTATCTTTTATTTACTAAAGTGATCTGACTGTTCTGTGAGATTACTTATAGTATATATAAATCTCTCTAAACTAGTATAAATACTTCAGATCTGTCTGTGAAATCTCATCTTCTATGACAGGCTGCGTCTGATCAATCATATAGACTATTTCATTATACTTCATAGATTTCATTACGCTTCATGAATTTCATTACACTTCATAGATTTCATTACACTTCATAGATTTCTGCTGAAAGCTCTGATTCTCAGTCACTGATTCTTAGCTGAAGAATTCCTGGAATTTCTATTCTTTCAGTCTGAAGCTTCACTTTGTATGTGTATAAATATTCAATTCAATTGCTGATTCCCGCACTTTCTCTTTTTTCCTTCTCTAATATTTTCCACTTTTCTTATATAAGACCTATATATATTAATACTGACCTATTCAGTGTAGGCCTCTTACACTTGGAAAACATTCATCATCTTCTCATTAGAAATGATTATTCATCAAGAAGATATCTGAATATGTAATAATATGTAAGAAATAGAGAAATGAACGATCAGTTGAGCAGACACTGAGTCTCTAGATAGAAGCTTACTTACTAGTCACTCTGACTCTGTAACAAGATCTTACAAAGACAATAAAATCTCATACAGAGAACATCAGTAAAAGATCTAAGAGTTCTAACATCTTAGATATATGAGATATTTATATGATTACACTTGTTCCAATTCTGAAGAACTCAATTCTAAAGAACTCCTAAACACAGATATCACACATCCGATGAATGATATAGCTCTATTGATTAATAATATAGAAGAACTCTTGAATACAAGTATAGACACAGTGTCACAGTAGCTCTGAGTAATGTTGAAATTATAACAATAACAGATAGCTGATATGCACACAAATTAATAACATCAATATAAGGAAATTGAACAATTAACTCAATAATGAACCTCTGTACAGATAATTTCAACACTGACTGAATCACATATAAACATGTGAGTGCTGAAGAAATGTCTAGATACTTCTGTATATTTTAATACTGCTGATCTCACTCTCTATTCATCATGAAGATTGAACATAGTCATTAAACTAAGTGTAGATGAAGATGTCATTGATTCATTAACTAATTAAAATTAATATATCAATCATTGATTGAAAGATTGTGTGAAATAGAAGTTTTCTTCATAAATAAAGACATGTAAACCAGTGTTATATACATCTGATAATATTATTAGATATCTCAATGTTCTGTTCAGAGATACTGCTATACAGTAGAAGATATTAGATTGATTACAGAGTACTTAACAGAGAAATACTTCTCTTACAATATTTATCTCTGACTTTGACATCAAGATTCTAGAAGCAGGTGATTAATCTTGACAGAATTAAATAAAGATTAGCATGCTTAAGAAGACACTAATTTTTAAACTTCTATAAGTTCTTATAAGCATAGATAAAGACCACACTTATGAAGGCTTCTGTATACCACTCTGAACATTCAATGACTGTCTTATCAAGCTTAAAAGTATACAGAATAATAGCAGAAGATAATACACTTATATATCTGTATAAAAGAATAACACAGATGCTATGAATTAAGTAGACTTAAATGTCTATATCTAAGCAAGAGTCTCTGCTGTCTGAACAGACTTCTGAGTTCTCAGAATTGCTTTTAAAGAAGCTGCTGATTAACATTAATAAGAAGTGTACATTAATTGTAACTAATCAGAACATATAGCTTTTAACTGTTAATCAGTCTATGTATCTTCTTCTTCAAGATAAAGATTAATACTGACAGTCTGTATTAATCACATTATATTAGAGAAAGATTTCAAAGATAACTATGAGAATACTTTGATGAAACAGGGAAAAGATTAGCTTCTATTTAAACTTGTAAACAGAAGCTTAAAGAGATTGAATAATAACAATTTAAAGAGAAAATAACAATGAATGTGATTCTTATATCTACTGTGATGAATAATATGTATAATATAACAGTCATAATAGACAGTGGCTGTCAGTGTGACTCAGTTCATCAGACTGTTAATCAAGACTGCATACATTAGAGATGCGTGAGTTCGAATCTCATCACTAGTATCTGACACTTCTTATTCATGAAAGCTCTTATGTAATAGAGGCTGAGTCTAATTAGTAAGGCTTGATACAGAGTAGAACTCTCTACTGCAAGCTAAGTCACTAGTTAAGTGAGATTCTGTGAACACTCATCAGAGCTGATATGAAATGTTAATATCTCACTATTCTACTTTACATCTGTCAAGATTCTAATAATATAGAGTTAAGTCTAATATAGTAATTATATTCTACTTAAGTAAGTCTCTAACTAGAGCTGTCATTGAAGTCTAGTACTCTCTTAAATACAGAGAATGATTTTGAAAATTATCTGACTAGCAGATCTAAATATGTATCTAGACTCTAGACAGAGTACTCTGATAGACTAGAGTCTGTAAACTCACTGTTAAGCTCTAATACTGACAGAGAGAACTGCAGTTATGAAGTCTATAATTAGTCTCTAACATAAAGCAAGATTATGACAGCTGATTAATAGATTTATAAGCATCTAATAAGGCTGAGATCAGCAACTGAAAGCTTAATGTGTATATTACTAAGTGAATAATGACAGTTACTAACTAACATCTCTGGAAATTAGTGACTGGCGTGAGGGAACAGACACAGTAATCAGTTAATTATAGAGAGTTAAATGTAATTAGCTTAAGATGCATTCTGCGGGTGTCTAGTATCTGTAGTCTTGTTTAGACAAGTGAAATCAAAGCTGGCAGAAATAAAAGAAGAGTATACATGATTCAAGATTTGCAAGAAAACTCAAGTAAAAATCTTATTTAACTAAATATAAAAAGAAAATATTCTCATCTATAATACCGCTGAAACTAGAATATGACTATTTCAAATCTTATATATAAAGATTTGATAATAGATTTGATTCAATAGAATGCTCATTCTGCAATGCAAATGAGAATTCTGAGTATATTATAATGCACTGTGTATTATACAATAGTCTCAGAGTCAGATTGAAACAGAAGTATAATCTAAATCAATTAAATATGAGATTCTTATTCTCAACTGAGACAGGAATTAAATACTTAATAGACTTACTATTAGAAACTCAAGCAGTTACAAGAAAATGACTAAATTCAGAAATATCTGAATATGAAGAGAAGGAAATCAATCAGATATAGTCTGTTAAAACAGTTATATACTATCTTTTAATAATTTGTTTTATTACAGTCTCTCTTTACTTTATCTTTTTCTTTCAATTTCTTTCTATCTATCTATTTAATGTGTCTATCTTTAAGACTGTGTTCTCTTTTCCTTTGTCATGATATTGTCAAATGATTTCAAAGTATCAGAAGGTGTTAAAACACTGTAATTTGTAAACAGTTTTTATATTCTGAGCTGGAATTTTCTGATTTTACATATCTGAAATTGGTGAATGTATAATAGTTAACTTTACAGATATAGGAAAAACTCTGAGAACTAAAAGTTCTCAGGTAAATATCATAGTCTCTGACTGCATACATCTATAATTGAAGAATAATAATAATAATAATAATAGACAGTGACCTATGTCACTATACAATAATTAAATCTTCAGTTATAAGACACTGTAATCTTTAGTGTATTCTCTTACTAAAACTTCAACTCCTCACAGAATTTAATAATTCAAAAGATGTTTGTATCTGTCACATGATGAAACTAAGGATAGATGTCAGAGAACATCAATACAAAGATGCTTATATATATGAAGTTGATAATCTTGACTATAATCTCATATTAGAACTTGTTTGACTATGTGAACAAGGTATCTTATTAAACATTTAAAACAGGAGTTTAATATTGTCTAATAACAATCAAGTTCATGAGAATAATGTTCACAAGACTATGATTCTGACACAGATCTCTGTTAATACTTATGAAATACTTTGAAAGAACTTCTGACAACACTGTTAACAGTGAGATTATATAGTAATCTACTTCATCAGTCTGACTGATATTAAAAAAGCTCTATAAAAATTATTCTGTGTTATAATAACAGATTCTCATACAAAACTATCTTAATACTATCATGAATATCTAGATGTCTTTTAATAAGATAATGTTATAAACCTACTTCTCTTACAAGATATAGAAGTAGATCATAGTATCAAGCAGGAAAAAAAGAATGATAAAGACTCTGAATTACTGTGAAGTTCTCTTTATAATATGTTTTAAGATGAAGTTCTTCTTCTTTGAAAGACAATTAATAATCTATTAAATAAAGACTTTATATATATTAGTAACTCTTTCACTGCAGCTTCTATTCTCTTTGCAAAGAAATCAGATAAAGAACTCTGATTCTGTATGAACTATCAAGAACTGAACAGATTAACAAAGAAGAACTGTTATTCTATATCACTTATCAATGAAACTCTAGCTCATATCAGACAAGCTTAATAATTTATAAAACTAGATATTATTATCACTTTTCATAAGATCTGTATCACTGAAGAAGATGAGTGACTTACAGTATTTCAAACATAATATAATCTCTTTGAATGAGTAGTCACATCTTTTGAATTGACTAACACTCTTACTACATTTCAGAAGTATATTAACTAAGCACTTCAAGATTTTCTTGATAAGTTCATATCTGCTTATCTTGATAACATTCTTATCTTTACTAATGAGTTCAGAAAAGAATATCAAGAACATGTATAAAGAGTATTATAACAATTATAAGAAGTAAAACTATCAATAGATATAAATAAGTGTGATTTTGAAGTCTAGAGTACATGTGGCGGGCTGCGCCCGATCAATCATATAGACTATTCCGTTACACTCCACAGATTCCTACCGCTCCGATTCTCGGTCGCCGATCCTCGGCCGAAAACCTACAGAATTTCTATTCTTCCGCCCCGAAGCTTCACCGCGTACACCATCACATACACATATAAATATTCATTTCAATCACTGATTCCTGCACTTTCTCTCTTTTCTTTCCTTCTTTAATGGTTTTCACTTTGTTATATAAGACCTATATATTATACTGATCTATTCAGTGTAGGCCTCTTACACTTGAAAAATGTTCATCATCTTCTCATTAAAAATGATTACTCACTGAGATATTCAAATATGTAACAACATGTAAGAAATAGAGAAATAGTTAAACAGTTAAGCAGACACTGAGTTCTCAGATAGAAGCTTGCTCATCAGTAGACTGGTTAGCGGGATCATGAATTTCACATTTAATCTCATTTAATCTGGTCTTATACATTTCTTGGCGTGAGTCTCACCAGAATCAAGCATTAAAAAAATCTGAAAATGAACCATTTCTGAGAGAAATGATGTGAAAAATGATCAGATTTAATTCAAGAACAGTGAAATAAGAGTAATTTCTCAGAATAACCTGTGAAAGATGATTATTCTTTCAAAATCAGAATGAGACTGAGACTGAAGATTAAAATCAGTCTCATTCAGTTCATTCAGTGATTGCTTATATAATCAGAATTTCATAATAATTATTAATAACACTCATGAAACTGTTGACTCTTACGGCCGTTGCGGTTAGCGATTCCACTAGATCACGTGACCCACCACTATATTATGTTTCTTGTAGATAGATCTATCAATACAATCTTCAACTATTCTACAGATTATAGCTCAGAGGGCATATTTTTCTTTTTAAAATGTTGTATCAACATTTTTTTAACATGAATAGTTCATCTTTTTTGAAAAGACTCTCACTCTTTATTAGAGATATTTCATTTTCCCTGAATCTGTCAGTCAGCAGATTCATATACTTTATATTTTTTTAAGAAAGTGCATTCTTCATTGTGAAGAACATTACTTTTTTTTTACACATCTAAAAGAAGCAGAGCTATCTTGATATGAGTGATACACCTGTTACTTCAGAGTTCAGCTCAAGACTCAGAATCACACACTTCACTAGATGACTCATTGATAGAATAATCACTTATTATGAGAAGGCTTCTGACTTACAAGATGAAACTGAGGTCAGTTTTCACCAGAGTATGGAATTTGATGATGAGACAATGAAGAAACTTCAGAACAAAGAAAAGCAGAGTTAACATTCATCTACAGAATCTGTTCATTTCAACTCATCAAATTCTTCACTATTTCTTACTCTCAGAATGCTGACTTTTAATGATAATCTGAATCAACCTATCTATTGCACTGCAGGCAATCTTATAGATCTTATACAGATGATACTATGAAACCAGATAACTCTGACTGAAATCACTTAACATCTCACTACATCTATCTCTGCACAAAGAGACACTACAAGGGATGAGTTGTGAAAATATCAGAAGGAAGTTAAATATGCACTAGACATCAAATCAGTGATCACATTTGATGACTCTAATTATAAAGCCTGGTGTGTTGATATGTTGACTGATACAGAAGTTATTGATGAAACTGACATTCTATTGAGAACTCAACAAGAATTCTCTTTTACATATCATATTGACTCTGAGAAGTGAAGGATCTGTTTCAAGTCTCTATATAGGTGTATGCTATTGAGTCTTATTGAAAATGTTTAAATCACTATTGAAACCTTGAAAGCTGACAATGCTGCAGCCCTGTGAGACAAGATCAATGTTGAATATGCAATATCACTGACAGAAGAATGAGTTAATATCTTCAAGAAATTGACAAAATTACAAGTCAAGAAGAATGATTATCTTACTTTTCAGAGACATTTTCACTATCTTATTGCCTGTCATAAGGAGCTCTGTCAGAGCACTGAGAATGTATATCATGATCTTTTTCTCAACAATCTGCAGGATTATCAGAGATCATTTGTCAAGACATGTTTAAATAAGTTTTTCTTCACTGGTCAGAGACTCATTGTTAACATTGATATTGATGATTTGATGAAGCAACTGACTAATCATACATTCAAGAAGATCATCACTGAGTGGAAAAAGCAGTCTCAGGCTGATTCTGTGACTGTGAAAAAGAACAAAGATAAGGACAAAGATAAGGACAAAGATGAGGACAAAAGCACACCTGTATAAAAGTGCACTCACTGCAGAAGATATGAATATACTGTTGACAGGTGTTTCATCTTACACTCTGATAAAAAGAAAAAGAAGAATGACAAGAAGAAAGACAAGAAGAATAACTTGATAAGTTCTCAATCAGCAGCAAATGCAGCAATTACAAAGATTGAGTTCTATTCCTCTTTCACAGTCACTGGAAATCCATCCTCTAGATCTTGGTATTTGAACACATGTGCAAGCCTGAATATGACAGATGAGCTTCATTCTTTTTCAAATATCAAACCTTTTAATGATAATATCTCTGTCAATTCTGTGACTGAGAGAACTGAGTTTGTCAAGAAGATTGAGACTGTCATCTTGAAGGTTGAGAGTAATGATGTTAACTTGCAGAATGTTCACTATATTTCTAATATTACAGTTAACCTGCTCTCATTCATAAAGCTTGAAGATCAGGGATTCTGATTTACATTGTCTTTCACTATTCTCTCATTTTTCATTTGCAGAGCTCTGAACAGTGTTATTTTTCATGCAGTTCAGACTGCCCAGAACAACATATATAAGATTGATGAACAGGAGTTTAATGAGAATCCCAATCATTCAAACAAGGCAGTCAAGTATATTGTGATGATGCTTCATAAGTACAATTTTGACTGAAAAGTTGATCTTTCTGTGACTGCTGTTACTACTGTTAATAACATTGATTCTACAGTTTCAAATACAGATCTCAAGAATACAAGGATATCAAAGACTCTTTTGAACTGACACTGTGATCTTGGTCACATTCACACTGATGCTATAATTGCTATGATCAAGGATTTTCATACTGGAGTCACTATTAAAGATTCTAAGACTAAGTTCTTTTATAAGAAATGTGTCAAGGCAGATATGACACAAGATTATTTGAAAACACTGATGCCTAGATCTATTCAACCCATTGAGAAGGTTCATATTGATCTTGCAGGTGATGAACATACATTGAAAGACCTCTCTGACCACTTCTTAGAGTCCCGCCAGGGGATCAAATACTGAATACTTATCACCTGTGATGCAACCCACTACTGTTGAGTATATTTTTTAAAGTTCCAGGATGAGGCTGGTCAATACTTTGAGTTGTGACTCAGATTCATGAATAATCTCAGGTATACAGCCCCTGCTTTTCTACAGACTGATATTGATGATGTTTTCCAATTCACATGTATACACACAGTTATGAATTCATATGATATCAAATGAGAATCAACAGCATTATATTTGTCACATCAGAATGATGTTTCTGAATGTGGAATTCACACTATTATGAGACAGATTAGAGCTGCTCTTTTGAAAGATAATCTCTCTAAGAAGTTCTGAACAGATGTTCTAGAGACAGTGATTGCAATAATTAATAATACTCTCGTATCTACAGTTCTTTACAACTCAAAATTTTGATCCTCTACTGCAGAGACTTCTGTGATTCCAAGTTCATATAAGATTTCTTAATATGCACTTACAAATACCCTGCTGAATGTGAGGCATTTTTACTGATTGAGTGCAGAGATTTTTATTCACTTGCATGAATCCCAGTGATCTGTGAATAAGCTTTCTTCACATGCTGATTTCTATCATATCATTGAATTCAGTGGCACATCAATATATCACCTATGGCATCCCAAATCTGACAAGATTATTACCAGTAGTGATGTGAGATTCTCAATCACTGAAAAACCAGTTATTACATCTGTGAAACTCATTAATCATGTTGTTGAACTGATTGTCATATCTGTGATATTCACTAATAATGCTGATGAACTGAAACCTGATATTCATCTGATTGATAATGAAGACACTTCTGATATTAATGATCTGAATTCCACATGGTTGCGGCCTGTGAAATCACTGGTTACATATACTCTGAGCCTCATTACAGGTAACCTCCCGAAGTCCTACAAGGACGCCACATCATAATCAGGGAGAATAGGAGATTATTGAAAGAAGTTCATACAACACAAGATTACTGACCTGAAGAGACACAATACATGAAGTTTAATCTCTAGATCTGATGTTCTGAGAGATGAACTGATTACTTCAGACTGTTGAGTGTTTCTTAAGAAAGATAGGCCTGCAGACCTGAATGCTGATTCTGATGATATTCTTAGAAAATCACATTGAGTGATTTATGATAACTGACTTAAGAAGAATTCTAGAGAAGAGATCTACACTTTAGTCATCACTGATACAGTCAATCATATTCTTTTTGCAATAGCAGTACTACATGATTGAACACTCTGTCAAGTGAATATAGTGATAACATATCTTCATGAGCACCTCACTAAGAAGGTCTATATGAGATAACTCATTGAATTTGAGACAGGTTCACTGAAAACACTTGTCTGTGCAGTTGAGAATAGTCTATACAGCCTGAACCCTGCAGTGAAGATCTGATATGATTACTTAATAGCTCTGTTAAGTGATCTTGAATTTACAGTCAGCACTCATGATTCAGCACTCTGATATTATACATTCAGATGTCACCTCTATATAACAATCTATGTTGACAATCTCAACATCATATTCAAAGCTTCTGAGAATGTCAATTGACTAGTGAGTATACTCAGTGAGAAATTGAAAGTCAAGAATCTACATCAGTTAATCAAGTATTTGAGTATGAAGATTAATTGTTTGAATAAGAGAATTGATTTGATACATTATCAATATATCAAATATCTTGTTGAAGATTTCTACCTTGATAATACAGCTGTCACTAGAACATTAATAAAGAATGAATTTCATATTAATAATTTCTCTATATCTGAGAAAGAGGCTGATTTCATACTTCAGTGATATCAATATAATGTGAGTTGCTTACAATATCTTGCAGTTAAAACACATTCTGATATCACTTATACTGCCTCACTACTCACTCAACAGAACATTGATTCAACATCTTAATATTGAAAGGCCCTATTACATGTTATATGTTATTTGAAAGAGATCATGAATCTGGGCATTTTCTACAGATACAGCCTGTATGAGAGGTCTGTTCCTACTGATCTTTCTGTTCTCTCTAATTTCTCTGATGATTCCTACCTACTCTTCAGCTACTCAGATTCCGATTGAGCTGGCCCCTTGAATAGTGATAGGAAATCAATATTCAGCTATATTTTTAAGCTCACAGACAGCCTGATTTTATGGTATTCAGCAAAGCAATCTTGTGTATCTCTAAGTTTCAATGAGACTGAATATGTGGCTCTTAGTAAGGCGGTCCATGAGGTAACATGAATCTGAAACCTCATGATTGAGCTTGACTTCATCACTACATCTCTGATACAGATTCTCACTGATAATAAGAGTGTCATAGATCTCACAAAGATGGCAGTCATTACAGCCTGAAGTAAACACATTGACACATGTTTCTATTTTTCATGTTGACAGTTGAATCAGAGGGTCATTGATTTAGAATACATTCTCACTACTTAGATGACAGTAGATGAACTCACTAAATCTCTAGACACTGTGACATTTGTGTGATTCATGATTTTGCTATATCTTACAGGTGTAAAAGTTGGGAATGTTTAATTTTACATTTGTATTTGGTTTTGACAGACTATCTTGGTGATTTGAGTGTTTTTGTATGTGATTCTTGTTATCTCAAGAGAGGGTGTTGACCCTTACAGCTGTTGCGGTTAGCAATCCCACTAGATCACGTGACCCACCACTATATTATGTTCCTTGTAGATAGATCTATCAATACAACCTTCAACTATTCTACAGAAACATCTAAATATATTCTTGTATAAGTTTATTCTTCACTTTCTTATGAAAACTATACTTCTCTGATATACTGTGATCAGAGATATTAAACTGTCTGATAATTTCATGTTTTATAATCATGAGTTTCTTGATTATTTTTTCTTGTAATTGTCTCTGATAATAGTGATAAATATCTCAACTTGAGTTGAACTTTCACTTCATTTTCATCTCTATTAATAAAATTGTCAGAATATCATGCATTATTAGTATAATAGTTGAATATATACTCTTAACAATTTTTCATAACTCTAGAATTGATTTAACATGTAAATTCATTAAATTATCTTAAAGATAGTAATCAAATTCAGTTTTATAAGTATATAGTTTTATCTAATTTTCAGTTGTAATCAATATATATAAGTTCTGTTTCAAAGTTAGTATTATAGTTCTATAAAATATGAAGTGTTACTAAAGATTATTATATACTAAGAAATTGTATTTCACTGTCTTCATATCTTGAACATCTGCTTATTCAAATCTCTGATAGTTGATATTGTAGTAGTCTCAGACTAATTTAATATATAAGTCTCATTTCTTCTCTATTCAATCTTAAGAAGTGTAGATATTAACTTGATGAGAGAGATTTAGTAGAGCTACTATAGCATAGTACTCTGTAAAAGATTGTTCAGTTTTACTGTAGTAATATATCAGTTTATCTCTTACAGTAATAATAGTCTGTGCTATAGCATTATCTCAGACTGAATTTCTTTTTAAGTGATTCAACTGCTTCTTAAGATGAGTAAATAAACTATTATACACTCATCAGACTGACTACACTATTAGTGTATATGTAATTGAGACTGTTTTTATTATCTTATAAAACTGAAACAGTAAATTAATTACATATTTCAACTGAGTTCACTTCATATTAAAAAGTTTTAATATCTGAATCTTTTTCTGATCAGAGTGATGCATTCAATAATCAATCATCTGATATAATTAAAGAGTCTGAATAGTTATCTTATATATTGTACTTCACTGTGTTCTAACATTCTGTATCATATTCAGTGATATGACTGATTTGTTTATTTATTAAATATCATGAAATTGTTATTATTGTTTAGAGAACATACAAATTACATTAACAATGTTTCAAATCTATGATATTTAAATTATTAGTCAATCTATTCAAAATTAATAGTAGTATTATCAAAAAGTATTATTAAAAAGTAATATTAAAAAGTGTTGTTAAAAAACATTATCTTTTACAAAGTAGATGTAAAAGTTACTTGAGTAATCACTTTCATCTTATTCTCATTTCAAGAATCAGTCATCTCATTATTCTTCATCTCAATGTTAAGACTCTTTAGCAGTGTTTGTATTATAAGTTAAATCACATAAGTAATACAGAGAATATGACCTTATTTATTATTTTAGAAATACAAAGTCAATTTTTACTTCAAGCTCTTTATTATAGTGTAGTTATTTACAGCATTATCAGTTAAAATTATAAGAAGACTGAGACTAATATTTCAATAGTTATTTTTAATCACAGTCATTAATATCTCTATTATATAATTCTCAGTATGACTACTAATCAATGATGTAAATTCAATTAATATCTCTTAATGAGTTCAGTTCTCATCAATGTAATAACATATAACTCTTATAAATGCAAGATTGTTTGTACTAGTTCATACATTCACTGTGAGAGACACTCTTTGATGATTCTTCAACTCTGATTCTAGATGTTGTATATTAACTTTGTAGTATATCTCAAGATTGAATTAAAGACAGAATCAATATGAAATATGAAGATTTGAATTAAGTATTTAAAGAAGTGTTTGAAATTCAGAATTTTCAATTGATTGAAGAGAAAGATTCAGAGATATATATATATGAAGTAATTATTCATAAAAGTTATCAGATAAGAGTTATGAAATCAGAGTACTAATATATAGTCATTTTTTCATGATTTTCTTCAAATTAGAAAGTTAGTGTTACTAAAAATTATTATCTGATAGAGTAACTTATCAGCTTAGTAGTAATTTTCTGATTATTTTTCTTTTATTATCTGCATTCTGATGACTTCAGATATCAGAAAATTTCTTCAGAGTCATGATCAGTTTATGATGAATGTTTCTGAATAAAGTTATAGTAATTGTAGCAGAGAGATGACTCTTCAGTAATCTGTAATATAATCTATTAATAATTATTTCATAGTTCATCTCAGTGTTTGTATTAAGTTTTTCATAAATTTTGTAACCTGAAATTAGATGTGAAGAATAAAGTAATTATTTATCATGATTGAAAGAGAGCATTCTGTGTTAAATTATAAATAATATAGACTTTGTGATTCACAGTGATTTCTTGAAGAGTTTGTGAATCTTCAATAGAAGTAAAAGAAGTAAAAGAAGTAAATTCAGAAGATATAATAATAATTTGAGAAAGATAATAATTTATTTTCAATAACTGATCACTGATGTATATAAGAAGAATTAATATAAGAGAAAATAATCTTATTTCTTGACTTACTTATAATTTTAGTACTAACTCAGATTGAATATCATTAATATATAAAAGTAAATAAATAATCTTAATTAATCTCTATCATATTTCTTGAAATATATTAATATTATGAAAGAGAGTATTATTAAATTATATTATCAGATAATATCATTAAAAATATATTAATATTGTGAATATCAATATTGAAAAAATATTGATACTTATACATTATAATGATTTATGAATCATGATAGTTAAATATATATGTATATATATATATTATTTCTGACTTGATTACAACTTGTACAATAATTTTTGAAAACTCAAAATTAATTTTAATTAGTAATAATTATAAACTTATAACTAACTAATATAAAAAGAAAAAAACTTTTTCTACTTATTATCTTTCTTCTCTTTCTCATTCTTCTTATTATTCTTTATAATTCACTTCTTATTTTTCTTTTTCTTCTTCTTCTTCTCATCTGAGATAATAATTATCTCAAAATCTCTCTTCACTATCTTCTCAGAGAAGGGTTTTCACTGCTTTCTCTCAGTCAGATTAATCTATGTCTTAAAATCCTGCATTTTCTGATCTGCTGTCTCAGGTTCCATCTCAGTAGTAAGTAGATTAGCTTGCTCAGAAAGCAGAGCTGTCTTCTTAATATTCTGAATCATGAAGCATATTTGAGACCTGAACAAGGTCTCAATCTTCTTCTTCTCTGTCAGCTTCTGCTAATCAATTAGAGAACAGAAGTGTTATTAAAAATTATTATCTCTCAATAAATAAAAAACTTATCAGTTTTGACTTCTTTATCTTCTACTTCAACACTCTCTTAATCTTCTTCTGTTATTACTTATTTACAGTAACTGTGGCGGGCTGCGCCCGATCAATCATATAGACTATTCCGTTACACTTCATAGATTCTTCCACTTCATTCTCAATGACCGATCCTCGGCCGCCACGAATGTGTATAGATTCTTCCGCCCCGAAGCTTCACTGCATACATTACTACATACATGTATAAATATTCATTCTGATTACTGATTTCTACACTTTCTCTTTCTTTTCTTCTCTAACATTTTTATCTTTGTTATATAAGACCTATCAATATTATACTGATCTATTCAGCATAGGCCTCTTACACTATAAAAATGTTCATTGTCTTCTTATTAGAAAACAATTATTCACATATTATCTCCTCATTAGAAATGATTATTCATCAAGAGATATCTGAACATGTAACAATGCATAAGAAATAGAGAAACAGTCAAACAGTTAAGCAGACACTGAGTTCTTAGATAGAAGCTTACTTATCAGTCACTCTGACTCTGTAACAAGATCTTATAAGAGAATATCAGTGAAAGACCTGAGAGTTCTGACACTCAGATATATGAGAATATGATTACACTTCTTCAGATTTCACAGATATCACACATTTGATGATCAATATAATCATGTCTAATAATAATATGAAACTCTTGAATGTGAGTATAGATGTGATATCACAGTGACTCTGAGCAATGTTGAAATTATAACAGTAACAGATAGCAGACATGCATGCAACTCAACAACTTCAATATGAAGAGATTCAATAATTAACTCATGTGATGTCAACACCTACAGAATTAAATATAAAAGTGCTGAAAGAACACTTAGATACTTCTGTATATTTCAATGCTTCTGATCTCACTCTCTACTTATTATGAAGAATGGAAATGCTCATGAAACTGAGTATAGATGAAGATTTCATCAGTTCATTAATCAATCAAGATTGATATATCAATGAACAATTGAAAGATTGTGTGAAACAGAAGTTTTATTCATGAATAAAAGCATGTGAACCAGTATTATAAATATCTGATAATATTATGAAGCATCTTGATATTCTGTTCTGAGACACTGTTATACAACAGAAAGTATTAGATTGATTACAGAGTATCTGACAGAGAAACACTTCTCTTACAACATTTATTCCTGACTTCAATATCAAGATTCTAGAAGCAGATGATTAATCTTGAGAGAATTGAATGAAGATTAGCATGCTCAAGAAGATATTGACTTTTGAACTCTTACAGGCCCTTGTAAGCATAGACAAAGACTAGACTTATGAAGACTTCTGCATACAGCTTCAGATATTGAATGACTGTCTTATCAAGCTCAAGAGTATACAGAACAGTAACAGAAGATATTATATCTTAGTCACTCATACACTCATGCTGAAGAGAAGTAACAGCAATAATACAGATACTATGAACTGAATACATTCAAATGTCTATGCATAAGCAAGAGTTTTCACTGTCTGAACAGACTTCTGAGTCTCTGAGATTACTTCTGAAGAAGTCACTGATTAACATTAATATAAAGTATGCATCAACTGTAACTGATCAGAGCCAGCATGGCCCAGTTGGTAAGACTGGTAACCAAGGCCGCACACATTAGGGGTGCGTGGGTTCGAATCCCACCGCTGGCACCTGCCACTTCTTACCCATAAAAGCCCCCATGTAATAGGGGCTGAGCCTAATTAGTAAGGCTTGGTGCGGGGTAGAACTCTCTACTGCAAGCCAAGCCACTAGTTAATCAAGATCCTGCGAACACCCACCAGGGCCGGCATGAGGTGCCAATGTCCCACTATCCTACTGTGCACCCGTCAAGGTTCTAATGATATAGAGTCAAGCCTAATGTAGTGGTTATACACTACTTAAGCAAGTCCCTAACTAGGGCCGCCATCGGAGCCTAGCTCCCCCTCAAATACAGGGAATGATTTTGAAAACCACCCGACTAGCAGGCCTAGACGCGCATCTAGGCCCTAGACAGAGCACTCTGATAGGCTAGTGCCTGCAAGCTCACTGCCAACCCCTAATACTGGCAGGGAGGACTGCAGTCATCAAGTCTATGATTAGTCCCTAACATGGGGTGAGGCCACAACAGCTGATTGGTAGGCCTATGGGCATCTAATGGGGCCAAGATCAGCAACCGGAAGCTTGGTGTGTACGCCACCAAGTGGGCGGTGGCAGCCACTAACTAACACCCCTGGAAATTAGTGGCTGGCCCGAGAGGACGGACGCGGTGGTCGGTTAATTATAGAGGGTTAAATGTAATTAGCTTAAGGTGCATCCTGCGGGTGGCTAGCGCCCGTAGTCAATCAGATATAGTCTGTTAAAACAGCTATACACTCTCTTTTAATAATTTGTTTTGTTATAGTCTCTCTTTACTTTATCTTTTTCTTTATCTTTTTCTTTCAATTTCTTTCTATCTATCTGTTTAATGTGTCTATCTTTGAGACTGTGTTCTTTTTCTCTTTTCTTTTGTCATGATATTGTCAAATGGTTTCAAAGTATCAAAAGATGTTAAAACACTGCAATTTGTAAACAGTTTTTGTATTCTGGGCTGGAATTTTCTGATTTTGCATATCTGAAATTGATGAATGTATAATAGTTAACTTTACAGACATAGAAAAAACCCTGAGAACTAAAGTTCTCAGGTAGATGTCATAGTCTCTGACTGTATACATCTATAATTGAAGAATAATAATAATAATAATAATAATAATAGTAACTGATCAGAATACATTGCTTTCAACTGCTGATCAATCTATATGTCTTCTCATTTGAAGAATGAATCAGTGTCTGTTCACATCAATCACATTACATTATAGAAAGATTCAGAAGATAATTATAAGAATGTCTCAGTGAAACAGAAAAAAGATTAGCTTCTGTTCAAATTTGCAAACAGAAGCTTGAAGAGATTGAATGACAATAATTTAAAGAGAAGATAATAATGAATGCAATTCTTATATCTACTGTGATTGATAATATATATAATATGAAAGCCATGATAGACAGTGATCTATATCACTATACAATAATAAAATCTTCAGTCATAAGACATCATAATCTTCAGTATATCTCTTTATCAAAACCCTGACTTCTTGCAGGATTTGATGATCTAAAAGACATTTATACTCATTACATAATGAAGCTGATCATAGATGTGAGAGGACATCAATGTGAAGATGTCTATGCATATAAAGTTGATAATCTTGATTATAATATTATATTAGAACTTGCCTGACTATCTGAACAAGACATCTTATTAAACACTTAAAACAGAAGCTTGATATTCTCTAACAATGATAGAATTCATGAAGATAATATTCACAAGACTATGAATCTTAAACAGATTTCTGCCGACACTTATAAAATACTCTGAAAAAGAAGTCATCATCAAAATCACTGACAGAGTCACTAATAAGTTCATTAACAGCAGAATCATGTATCAATCTATTCTATCAGTCTGACTAATATTAAAAAGGCTCTAGCAAAGTTATTCTATGTTACAATAACAGATTCTCATACAAAACTCTCTTAATAATATCATGAATATCTAGATATCTTTCAATAAGATAATATTATAAATATACTTCTCTTACAAGGTTCTGGAATAGATCACAGTATCAAGTTAGAGAAAAAGAATGATAAGAATTCTGAATGATTATAAGACTTTCTTTATAATATGTTCTTAGATGAACTTCTTCTTCTTCAAAAGACACTAAATAATCTGTTAAATAAGAAATTCATATATGTTAGTAACTCTTTCACTACAGTCTCTATTCTCTTTGCAAAGAAACCAGGTAAAGAACTTCAGTTCTGTGTGAATTATTGAGAATTGAACAGATTAACAAAGAAATACTGTTATTCTTTATCTCTTATCAATGAAACTCTAGCTTGTATTGAATATGCTTAATAGTTTATAAAGTTAGATATTATCACTGTGTTTCATAAGATTTGCATCACTGAAGAAGATGAGTGACTTATAGCATTCTGAACATAATATAATCTCTTTGAATGAGTAGTCATACTCTTTGAACTGATCAATGCTCTCAGTACATTTCAGAAGTATATCAACTGAGCACTCTGAGATTTTCTTGATAAATTTATATCTGTCTATCTAGATGACATTCTCATCTTCACTGATGAATTCAGAAAGAAATATCAAGAGTATGTGTAAAGAGTATTACAATGACTATAAGAAGCAGAACTATCAATTGATATTGACAAGTATGATTTCAAATTCAAGAGTACTAAATACTTGGATTTCATCATAGAAGCTGGCAAGGAAATCTGAATGAATTCTGAGAAGGTCTCTGCTATTCTTGAATGAGAGACCTCATACACTGTGAAAGATGTATAAAGCTTCATCAGATTTACTAACTTCTATTGATAATTTATACAAAACTTCTCAGATATCATGAAATCACTTACAGAACTCACTAGAAAAGCCTCAGTATTTCAATGATTAGCAGATACTGAAGCTGCATTTATACAGATGAAGAATATATTCATTAATACTTCTCTGCTGATAATATTCAATTCTGATCATGAAACAGTTATTGAAGCTGATTTCTCTGACTATGTGATAGAAGAAGTGATATTATAATATAATGATGAAGATATTCTATAATTATATATCTTCATGTCTAAGAAACTGAGTTCTGCTGAATGCAACTATGAGATCTATAATAAGAAACTTCTAATGATTGTACACTGTTTAGAAGAATAAGACTCTGAACTTCAAAGTGTCTCTGAATTTGAGATAGTCATAGATTATAATAATCTCAAATACTTCACAACTATCTGTAAACTCACTGAATGACAGATGTGATGATCTGAGTTCTTAAGCCACTTTTATTTTACAATACACTACTGTTCTGGCAGCCAGAACTTGATAACAGATGTCCTTTCATGATGAGAACAAGATATGCTGCTTAATATGACAGATACACACTGAATGAACTGAGAACACTAGCTCTTAGACCTGAAGATATTGATTAATCAAGATAGAACAACTCATGACACTATATATATTTCTCTGATTAGAACACCCTCTCTCTGAACTGATACTGATATTGATATCTTCACTTTTTCTAAACTGAATGAACTGTGGTATACAGCAGCTCAGACTGATGAACTTCTTCAGATTCTCACTGAAGCTGTATATTAAGAAGCACTCTGATTCTTCTCAGAACTATATATAAGAACTGATATCTCAGAATATTTAATTGATGATAATAATACTCTGCAGTTCTGTGATCAATGTTAAGTCCTCTACTCTGAACTCTTACACACTCAGATAATGTAAGAGATGCATGATTTATATATAACTGATTACTCAGGTTATGAATAATTGTATTAAATAATCTCTTAAGAGTTCTACTGATCTGAGATATCAAACAGTATCAGATATTTCATTTAAAACTGCAACTGTTATTCTTTCATCATCTTATAAAAGAACTGTAGAAAAGGCCTACTGAAATCACTCAATGTCTCTGATAGAATCTGGTGAGATGTGATAATTGACTTCATAGTTGATCTCTCTGAGAGTAAGAGTTGTAGAAACATCCTGGTCATTGTGAACTGATTGAGTAAAGATGTAATATTAAAAGCTTGTGATAAGATGAATACTGAACAAGTCACTGAAGCTTTTCTACAGAGCTCATTCTATCAGATGCATGAATTATCAAGATTCATAGTATCAGATCAGAACTGTTAATTCATGAGCACTCTCTGAACAAGAATCTGTCAAGTTCTCAAGATTACACACTGTCTGTCAACTGTCTATCACTCTGAGACTGATGATGTGTCAGAACAGATAATTTAGACTGTAAACAATTATCTCTGCAAGTTCTGCAATTACTTATAAGATGATTGACATGATCTGCTTCTACATGCAGAGATTGCTATCAACAGTTGAGATGCTGTTTCAACAGACATAAGCTCATTCTTTCTTATACATGAATATCACATGAAAGTGTTGAATCTTCTAGAGATTACACAGTTCACATCAAACTCTCACAGTTCAATTCAGATCACTGACAATACAGTAATGAAGCTCTGAGATGCTCATGATTAAGCAGAGGCCTTTATAACAACTGTAAAACAGAATCAAGAGAATCAAATCAATGTTTATCAAGATCTCACTGAACAATATAAGATAGAAGATCTGATATGATTGAATCTTAAGAATATACAAATCACACATTCATCTTGTACACTAGATTACCACTATATCAGATATAAAGTGATAGAAGTTCTAGATAGTCACAACTACTGTCTTGATACATCATCAGAGATTCATAATATATTTTATACAAGCTTGTTACACTGCACTGTCACTGATCTGTTTCCTTCTCAACTGACTTCTGACTGACAGTCATCAGGCATCATAGAAGAAGATAATGAGCTTGAGTGAGAGATTGAGAATATTCTTGATAAGAGATCTCACGGCTGTGACTGATAATATCTTGTGAAATGAGTCAGCTACAATCAATCAATCTGAACTCTGAGTTTCATGTTATTCAAAACAGCAGCTCTTGACTGATGAAAACTGCTTCTGAAAGAGAGGGACTAATGTGGCAGGCTGCACCTGATCAATCATATAGACTATTCTGTTACACTTCATAGATTCTTCCACTTCATTCTCAATTACCAATTCTCAGCTATTACAAACATGTATAGATTCTTCCGCTCTGAAGCTTCACTGCATACATCATCACATACATGTATAAATATTCACTCTGATCACTGATTTCTACACTTTCTCTTTCTTTCCTTCTCTAATGTTTTTATCTTTGTTATATAAGATCTATCAATATTATACTGATCTATTCGGCGTAGGCCTCTTACAGTAACACTTTTCTTCTCTCTCTCTCTCTTTATCTTGAACTCAAATCATTCTCAGAAATTCTTCTGGTTTCATCACTACTGTATAAGACACTTCACTGTCTTCTTCTTCAATCTCTCACAGATGATGTCATCTGCATTATTTCTATACTTAGTTCAGTCTAAATCTATCAGAAGTGTTACTTAAAATTATTATTATTCTACTCTCTTACAGAGTCTCTTCAAGGCATTATAATATGTCTTACAATCTGTCTCTTTTTAATTAAATGCTTTCTTCTTCTGTCTCTTCAATCTGTGACAGTGCTCACGCGCCATGATAATTCACAGAACCGCAGAATATTTGAAAAGAGATGACATGATTGGTTTTAATGAGTGTTGAAGAGAGATGAAGACAGGAGAGACAGTCAGAAATGATATAATAATAATAATGCTAATGATAATAATGATGATAATAATAGTGATAATGATAATAATAATGATGATAGTAATGATGATAATAATAATAATAATAATAATAATGATAATGATAATGATAATAATGAAAGAAAGAGTGCATTGAAATATATTACTGACTTATCAAATATAAAGAGACAAAGAAAATATTAACAGCTTTCAGAGATGTATGAAAACAGCTACAGTGTTACATAGCAACATCATCTTCATTCAATATATGCACTGTTAATATTCTTTGTATACAGTTATCATATAATCTATATCAGAAATACATGCAGAAAACAGATCTTTATTGCTAGAAAGAATGATTGCAGTGATTCTCTATTTTTATATTATAAAGATAAGTTATTCTCATTTCTTTCTTCTCTCTTTTCTCTTCTTCTTCAACTCATCGCTAAGTTCAAGCTGATATGAAAACTATTAAAACACTCTTAGAAATTCTCAAATTGAAGAGTATAGACTAATCAAATTTTAAATATAGAAGAATTAAATTATATTCAATATTACTAATTATTCATTCTCTCTCAATAAAATCACATTTGTGTCTTCCTGTCTCTCTCTCAAATGAAACATGGCCCGCAAAAAGTGAGTATCATGTCAGATTATAATGACTAACACAGCCTCAGCATGCAGGGCTGTATATGTGCAGTGTGTGCTGAACTGAGAGACTGTGTGAGTTGCAAATCAGTGACAGCATCTCAGAGAGAGCTGTGTAGTGTGAGAAAGCTGCAACTCTCAGTCACATACACATAGAATGAATTATTACAGTAAGTGTATGTATATTGCATGAAAGTAACACTTTTTAATAATACTCAGTCTCTGATATTATGAAAATAGAGTCTCTTCATGAGATCTGTTTTTATCAGAAGTCAGAGAATCTTATATTTCTCAAGATCATTTTTATACATCTTATCTGTGAAATTGATGAGAGAAATCATTGATTTCAGTGTTCTATTCTTGATATTATTCAAGTGACAGCAGAGTTCACCCTGATCACACTTTTTAAGTGTATATTTTCTAAATATTCACATTTAAACAGATATATACTGATTATTTGTTAGATGATGTTAAGACAATCACTTATCACAGCTGTGTTATTCTCACTGTGAGAGATATATAATTAATGATAAACATTGTGAAGACTCTGAGAAATCAGTATTTTAAGAGTGCTATGACTCTGCAATCTTGATTTTTTTTATTTTTATTTTTTATTTTTTTATTTTTCTTTTCTTTTATTTTTTTTTCTTTCTCTTTTTTTTTCACTCTGATTTTTTCTTGTTTTTATTTTGATTTTTGATTTTTGATTTTTTTTTATATTTTATATTTTTTTCATAATTAAAATTATATGAATTATGATCTGTGTTCAGAAAAGTAATGATATTTGATAATACTCTCTATTGAATTTTCAACAAATGAGCACTATGTTATGATATTATGTAAGTGAGAAGTGATTTCATAATCTCATTTAATATCATTCTCAATAATGAGATCAGAATGAAAATGTGACTAAGAATTCAAATATATTCTTTATTCAGAACTAGATTTTTATTTGAAAAGTAAATCTGAGACCTTTAATATTTGAAATAATGTGATTTGAAATTAATGTGATGAACACAAATCATGATCAGAAGTAATACTTTTAGACAATGTGATAACTGTAAAGTTTGATTCTGGTCTCAGACACGGTCACACGGTCAGTCTACTCATCAGTCACTCTGGCTCTGTAACAAGATCTTGTGCAGAGAACAAGATCTTACAAAGAGAACATCAGTGAAAGACCTGAGAGTTTTGACATAGATGTATAAGATATTTATACAATTATACTTCTTTCAATTTCACAGATATCACACATCTGACAATCAATATAATCATGTCTAATAATAATATGAGAGAACTCTTGAACACAGGTACAGATGCAGTATCACAGTGACTCTGAGCAATGTTGAAACTACAATAACAATAAATAGCTGATATACATGCAACTTAAAAATGTCAATATAAAGAGATTTAACAATTATCTCAATAAGAAACTCATACAATTTCAATATTGACAGAATCAAATACAAAAGTACTGAAAGAATACTTAGATACTTCTGCATATTTTAATACTTCTGATCTCACTCTCTACTTATCATGAAGGATGAAAATGCTTATAAAACTAAGTATAGATGAAGATACCATTAATTCACTAATTAATCAAGATTAATATATCAATGAACAATTGAAGAATCACATGAAACAGAAGTTTCATTCATGAACAAAATCATATAAATCAGCATTGTAAACATCTGACAATATTATCAAATATCTTGATATTCTGTTTTGAGACACTGCTATGCAACAGAAAGTATTAAATTAATTACAGAGTGCTTAACAGAGAAATACTTCTCTTATAACATTTATTCCTGACTTCAATATCAAGATTCTAGAAGCAGATAATCAATCTTGAGAGAATTAAATAAAGATTAGTATGCTCAAGAAGACATTAACTTTCAAACTCTTACAGGCTCTTGTAAGTGTAGATGAAGACCAGACTTATGAAGATTTCTGTGTATAACTTCAGACATTGAATAATCATGTTATCAAGCTCAAGAGTATACAGAACAGTGACAGAAGATGTTACACTTATACACCTGCACTGAGAAATAACTCAGTCACTCATACATCTGCATCAAGAAATAACAACAATGATGCAGATGCTATGAACTGAGTAGACTTGAATATTTATATATAAGCAAGAGTTTCTACTGTCTGAACAAACTTCTGAGTCTCTGAAATCACTCTTAAAGAAGTTGCTGATCAATGTTAATAAGAAGTGTATATTCACTGTAACTGATCAGACCACATTGCTTTCAACTGCTGATTGACCTATATATCTTCTCACTCAAGAGAAAGATCAGTGTCTTCTCACTTAAAGAATGAATCAGCATCTGTCTGCATTAATCACATTGCATTGAAAGAAGATTCAGAAGATAACTATGAGAATACTCTGATGAAACAGAGAAAAGATTAGCTTCTGTTCAAATTTACAAACAGAAGCTTGAAGAGATCAGGTAAGAATAACTTAAAGAGAAAATAATAATAAATGCAATTCTTATATCTACTGTGATAGATAATATGTATAATATGAAAGTTATGATAGACAGCAGTCTATGCTATTATACAATAATTAAATCTTCAGTTGTAAGACATTATAATCTTCAGTGTATCTTCTTATTAAAACTCTGACTTCTCACAGAATTTAATGATTTAAAAGGTATTTGCACTTATTACATGATAAAACTAAACATAGATGTTAGAGCACATTAACATGAAGATGTCTACATATATAAAGTTGATAATCTTGATTAGAATCGTATATTAGAACTTGTCTGACTATCTGAACAAGGCATCTTACTGAATGCTTAAAACAGGAGCTTAATATTCTCTAATAATAATAGAATTCATGAAGATAATATTCACAACATCATGAATCTGACACAGATCTCTGTCAATGTGTATAAAATACTTTGAAAAAGAAGACACTGACAGAATTGCTAATAAGATTACTAATAGAAGAATTATATAGTAATCTACTTCATCAGTCTGACTGATATTAAAAAGACTCTAGAAAAGTTATTCTGTGTCTGTAATGTAGCAGAACCGAAGCGGTGACTAGTCAGCGGCATTATGTAGAGATAGTTGTTTGAGAAGCTGTATAAGTGAGCTTGACTATCTTGCTTGAATAGCGAGATTGTAGGCTACAGAGTTATTGCAAGAATATCACAGATATGATACTTAGTATACTAAGAAGATTGTATGAGACATGCAGTAACTCTTGTATATATTTCAGTAGAAGAAAAACAAATCACTGACTTCTTTAATGAGGAGTCAGTATCTAGCTATTCTATATAGACAATGAGTGAATACTCTTCTCTTATTTCATAAGTGAGAATAGCTGGAGTGATACCTTAGCAGTGTCTCATTATCAAGAAAGAGTAATCTGCTGATCTTGTATAGAAGCAGAATTCTTATATTTATTAATTAAATCTTTCTATGATATATCTGAATGATGTTATAGAGTGATTGAAAACTGGTTTAGATGAGATGAAATCATTCCCATGAAAGCAATAAGCTGTGTGAAATCACAATAAGGTCTTGACACAGTTAAGAGTGTGACAATGCTCTTCTCTTTAAAAACATAGTTCTGATACTCTTAAGATTACTGAATTAGAAATTATCTTTATTATATAGTAATGATTATCAACTGATTGATAGTATATATACTGTATAAAGACATAGATGAGTTATTCTGCTGACTGTGTAGATTTTTCTTTTCTCATCTTTATTCAAATTAAATATGTGATAAGTGAGTTTCTTATATATTAATTTGAAATATAAAAAATGTAGTTAATAAGTGACTTACAGATCTCTCAATATATTTCATTCTATATATGAAATTCTCTGCAAAAGTGATGTGTTTTAGAAGTAAAGCTAACAGTAGTAGCAGGATTTTTTTAAAAAGATTCTTCTTCTCTATGATACATTTTTCTCTCTCTTCTCCTCATCTGTAATAGTGAGTGTATGAAAGCATCATTCTTAAGAGACAATAAGAGGCTTATTCTGACATTTTCTAGTGAATAACAAACATCTTTATAATGCAGCTGCAGTCTCTGTGACTGCTAAGAAAGCCAGATTGAAGGTGACAAGTGTCAATGAGCTGCAGAAGCACTGCTCTCATTGTCACATTTCCTTCTGCTTCTCTTGCAGCTGTGGCAGTAGTTGTCATGCCTTGCAGTGAGATGTCATTTCTTCTGCCAGCCAGTGCATCTGCGTCTGGTCTGTTCTCTGCTCCTCTCACCGCCATTGCAACGCTGCCCCCCCCCTCAGCTAATACAGTAGTGTATGATTCCATGTGGTGATTCAGAGAGGAACCTGAAGAGAGCTTGATTTCAGAGACAGTGACTCTGAAAAGCTTAATCTGTAGTTTCTCTCTCACACATCTGAGCCCTGCTCAGAATGCTGTTAAGTTGAGTCTACAGAATCTCACAGTTTCTTCATCTTCTCTCTGTGAGAAGGCTCTGATGCAGTCTCTGACTGATATTACTACTTATCTACACTGCATCAAGTAGCTGAAGAAAGAGAGGATTTTATACACTCACTTCTTCTCTCACTCTCATTATTTTCATTATATCTATAACAATGACTTCTATCTCTCTGTAAGTATTATCTCACAGAAAGATATTATATCAGCTCTGATAAGAAGTCTAGATACTTAAGCAGTACAGAGCAAGAATCTCAGAGCTTCAAGTATTGACAGATTTTATTAAGACTGAGAAGATCTCTCTTACTTATCTATAAAAAGAGATGAAAGTGTGAATCTTCAAGATAAAAAAACATCTTAGAATGACTGACTCTAAGAAGAGATCAGCTGATGCTGTCTTTGAAAGCATCACAGAGATTAATTACTGATTAAAGAGAATCTCACTTCAGTTAAAGCAGATGACTGAGATACTTTATAAGTTAATAAGTTAATACTTTCAGCATCTCTTATGCTCTTCTACAGCATGCTTCTCTGTGATACTGCAGTACTAACTTCTCAACAGATAAAGATATCAGTGTCAGAGACTTTAACAGTGAAGAATGAGTTTAATAAGAATATGATTGTTGATGAGTAGACTCTGAGATTTTCTCTTTTTACTTTTTCAGCAGGCTGCAGTCTCATTAGAATAACAGCAGCTTATAGATTGATAATATCAATCTTTTTTATTAATTTCAAATATCTCTTTCTTTTCTTATTAATCACTTCAGGAATTTTATACTTGTATAGTCTCATTAAACTTCTAAAAAACTCTTTTAAGAGAAAATAGAAGAAGAGTGTTACAGAGCTTATAAGACACTGACTCATCACTGTGAGATTATCTCTAAAAAATCCTTTAAGAAAAATAAGAAGTCTTAAGCAGTATTTCTTACTCAATGTCTCTGATGTGTAACAGAGCAGTCTCTACTAGCTGTCTCATAGCTTACAATCTCTTTCTCAGTATTTTTCAAATGCTTAAGTGATTCTCATGAATTCTCTGATAATGAATATTCTTTTCATTTAACAAGATATTGAAGCTTGCTGTAATATATTTACTTATTCAATATTTTCTTTACAAGATATTCAGTATTACTCTTAATCTCAATATCATTCAGCTGAGATGACTCTGTCTCAGAGTATTGCTTATAGAGCTTCAAATAGAAAATGTGAAAAACAGAATGAATTGATTTCAATTCTGTGAGTAATTTTAACTTGTATATCTGCTTACTTACTACTCTTATTACTGAGAAAGATTCTAGTCACTACTTACTGAGCTTCTTACACAGTCTCATTGTCTTAATATTCTTTGCTGAAAGTAGCACTTGATTCTCTATCAAGAACTTTATTAAAAGATGTTTTTAATTATAGTATTTCATCTATCACTTCTGAGTGCAGTGAATACTTTTCATCATCTTCTCATGAATTTTATTTAAAAGTTTCAATCTCACTTTTACTTCTAGTACTGAGAAATACTTTATTCTCTGTATCTGTCTGACATTCTGACTGTCTATTCCTCTCTTTGAAATATTGTCTGCAATGTCACTGAGTAATGAAGAATTATATTCATAATAAGCATAGAAAGAAGAAACCTTTAAGATTGCATTCTTTACATTGTTATATATGAATTCAGCAGTTAGAAGATGTTTGAGTCAATCATTCTAATAATATAAACAGAATGCTTGAAGATGCTGTTCTAGTATCTGATTCTAGTGTTCAGTCTGGCAATCTGTCTGCAGATGAAATGCAGTACTGAGAAGATATCTTATTATAAGATGATAGTAAAAAGCTGATCAGTATTTACTGATGAAGAGGAATTCTTAATCTGTTATTAACAATTTCAGAGCACTGTGATTATAAATAATGATATCTAAAAACAGATCAGTCAATTCAGAGGCTTTAATCTTTTTATAAGTAGAAATATATCTGATCATCTTTATAAAGCAGTTAATAATGATTAAAATTGAGTTATATTCTTTGACTCTTATTGACTTTGACAGGTCAACTATGAAATTCATCAATAGATTCTATTATAAGCTCTTTGAAACAGGCAGTGATATTAACTCATTATATTGCTTATACTGCAGAATCTTTATTCTTTAACAGATATTATAAGTCTCAATATACTCTTTAACATCTGTTCAGAGCTTGTCTCAAATATATTTATATTTTAGAAGCTTCTCAGTCTTCTCTAACTCAAAGTGCTCTGTATAAGAATTATTATAATGAATTCTCAATAACTTCTGATACACTGCTCTGCTATGAGAAACAAAGACTGAATCATTCAGCAATAGAAGTTCATATTCTTCTAGTTATCAGTGACTTGATTTCTTAGCAGTATCATCTCACTCAGAGCCTGTCTCTTTCAAGTTCAAATCAGATTCTTTCTTCTTCAACTTCTGAATTTAAGCTGCAGTAGAGACATCTTTCTTCTGTAACTTATTAATAAATTTCAAAAGTAGTCAGATTGAAAGATTGTAGACTGTTTCATTCTTTATCAATTCAATGATTGTAAAATATAATATAAGAAGCTTATAATCTTCAGTGTCAGTTCTCTGCAGAAATCTGAGTTTTCTTTCATCTTCTATACTGAGTTGTGCAGCTGTCTTTTCAGCACTGTTTCTGAGCTTCAGAGAACTTCAACTCTCTGCAGCCAGCTTCTTCTGCAGTGATGACAGAGATTCTTTTATAGAATCCTTCTCTGTATTAACAATATTATAATCAGGCTGTCTAGACAGTGTGTCAGTGAGATTAAGCTGACCTGAATAATATCAGATATAGAAATCATACTTCAAAAGCAGCTCTGTTCACCTGGCTTGATATTCTGTCAAGCTCTTTATTGTTAAGAAGTAATGCAGATTTACATAATCAGTGAGAACTTACACTGAGTACTTACTACTCTGAAGATAATGTTATCAGATCTTAAAGAATTTGACAATTACTAACATCTTCTGATCATGAGTATCATATCTTCTCTGTATGAGTGATAACTTCTTAAAGAAGAAGATCACTGATCTTTATTCACAGTGTCTTATAGACTCTGTGAAAAAGTCTTCTCTCACAGACAATTCATTGCCTGTTTTCTCAGAGATAATTATTCTCTGATTCTTTCAACATTGAAAGATCTCTGATGTCAACTGTGAAAAGATTTCACAGATTTCATTCCTGAATACATCAGTCTCACACTGACTAAGTCAGGATTAAAGTGATTCAGCATTGTGACATCTGTGAAAGCTTGTTTCAATTCTGCAAATGTCTGCACAGTATCTTGAATGAGAGTAAACAGTTCTATTTTTCTATCTTTCACACTTCTCTTTAACAGATCTGTAAGAGGGGTAGTAATCTGTGAATATATATAGATGAATCATCTGTAGAAATTCACAAATTCTAGAAATATCTGCATCTCACAGTATGTCTGCAGCACTGGCCAGTTCTCAATAATGAAGACTCAGCCTCTGTTCATTGAAATGTCATTCATCTCAGTAATATAACTTAAGAAATCAATCTCCTGCATATAGAACAAGCATTTTTCAGTGTTTGTATAGAGTTAATACTGTCTTAAGCAACTCAACACTTCTTGAACATGGATATTGTATTCTTCCTTCATTTTTGAGAAGATTAGAATGTCATTTAAGTATACTATACAGGAGATGTTAACAAGGCCCCGCAGTGCCTTATTTATATAGGCCTGAAAGATGGCTGAAGCATTACAAAGATCAAAAGATAAAACAAGATATTCAAAATTACTTTACTTGATATGAAAAGCTGTTTTTCAAATATCATCTTTATTAATTCTGATTCTATGATAGACATTCTGTATATTAATCTTTGAGAACATCTTTACTTCAGATAATCAATCAATCATCTCATCAATCAACAGTAATGAATAGTGATTCTTAATTATCATCTTATTAAGGCCTCTGTAGTCTACACATAGGCATAGCCTATCATTCTTCTTGAGTATAAAGAGTATAGATGTCTCTGTCAGACTCTTTGATGAATGTATTCAGTTCTTTGATTACACTTCTTCAAGATATTTATACAGAATATTCAATTTCTTTACAGACAAGTTGTAAAGAGACTTGTACAGTATTATTACACTGTCTTCAAGATGAATCTTATATTATATCTTGATATCAGAAAACTTCACTACTTTTCTTTCTGAAAAGATATTCTTAAAATCTGTAAAGAGACATTATATACATTCATCTTCAATGACAGATACTGCTGCTAATCTTGCAGTGAGAGTGATGACTTCTTCATCTATTTCTAAGTCTCAATCACCTGCTACACAGTATATCAACTCAATCTTTTTCTCAAGATTCTTTCAATGAAACTCTTCAGATTTCTCTATCACTGTCTCTTCATTAGTAAGGTGATACTGACACCTGAATGACTCAGTCAATGAGAGGATTGTTTTCTCTCAATTATAGAAGATCTAGAATGATATTCTTATCTATGATGTTAACTGTGTGAAGAAGCAGACTGCTCTTCTTAAAGATTTCTTCTGAGTCTGTGATCACATACTTTGCTTAAATTATGTCAAAACAGTGATATTTCATTTCATCAGTAAATTTTATATGATCTGACAGATCTATCTTCTTTCAACTCTTTATCAAAGAAAAGAAATAGAATATGAAGTTGATATTCACTTCAGAGTTGAGTAGATATCTCACTGATATCTTCTTATTCAGGGTATGTATTGTGATTGTAACATGAACTCAGAGATGTAAGAATTATCAACTCTTTCCTTTCTCTTCTTTATCTTCCGCGAATACATTTGTCAGGAGAGAAGTTAACTTTGAGAAGATATCTTCTTAGTTTCTTCTCTTCTTCAGCTTCTTACAATCACTGATATAGTAATTACCAACTCTGCAGTTAAAATAGAGATCTTTGTCAAATCTTTTTTAATATTTCTTCACAGTGAGTGAAGAATCAGAATACTTGAAATTCTTCTTTACTTTCTTCACACTGAAGTCATCACAGTGCTGTTTAGATCTTATTATTAATTGCTTAGAAGAGATCTTATTAATCTTTTTCTCAGAGAATTGATTATTTCAATAGATCTGAGAAGTCAGATTAACAAGCTCAGTGTGATTGATTAATGAACTCTGATATTATAATATTATTATTCACACCTTGTGAGTCAGCTTTGTAAGATAAAGCTGTATTTTTAATTAATTTAAATCATCAGTTAATTTCTTTCAATATTCTTCAAATCTTGTATTGAAATCAGAAGAATTCTTATTATCTTATTAATATAATGAGTTGAACTGCTGTGTCACTGTAAAGCTGCAGTTATAATAATCTTTGTTCTGATTCAGTAGAAAGTCTTTGAATTCTTCTCAAGTTATAATACTACTGATACACTTAAGCTCTCTCTTCTTAATAGCTCAAGTAGTTACAGAGATGTCTTCAAGAAGATTAACAGTATATATTACTCATATCTTATAAGTATTAAACTGGCTCAGATTATGACAGAATTTTTATTCAAGAGTACAGATGAAGTTGTGAAATTCAAACAATGTATTTCTCTTATAATTCAGAGAATCTTCAATCTTAATCTCTCTATCTCTATGATAGATGTAGGTGTGTAGAGGCTGTGATGATGACAGAGTGATTGAAAAGCTCATGTTAAAATGTGCAGCAGGTTCAGAAATCTCAGATTTCTGTCAGAGTAGAGGTGTACACACTCTAGAGAATGATGTAGTGTTTTCTTCAGAGAGTGAGATCAGATCAGTTTCAGTGCAGGTATATAAGATTATATCAGTCTGTTAGAGCTTGACTGATTCAAACTTATAATCAGATTGAGTGATTTGAATTGTAATATAATAGAACTGAAGTAGTGACTAGTCAGCAGTGTTATATAGAGATAGTTGTTTAAGAAGCTGTATAAGTGAGCTTAACTATCTTGCTTAAATAGTGAGCTTGTAGACTACAGGGTTATTGTGAGAATATCACAGATATGATACTTAGTATACTAAGAAGATTGTATGAGACACATAGTAACTCTTGTATATATTTCAGTAGAAGAAAAATGAATCACTGACTTCTTTAATGAGAAGTCAGTATCTAGCTATTCTATATAGACAATGAGTGAATACCCTTCTCTTATTTCACAAGTGAGAATAGTCAGAGTGATACCTCAGCAGTGCCTCATTGTCAAGAAAGAGTAATTTGCTGACCATGTATAGAAGCGGGGTTCTTATATCCATCAATTGAATCTTTCTATGATATATCCGAATGATGTCATAGAGTGGTTGGAAACTGGTTCGAACGGGATGAAATCATCCGCATGGAAGTGATGGGCCGTGTGGAACCGCATCAGGGCCTTGGCGCGGCCGGGAGCGTGACAGTGTCATAATAATAGATTCTTATATAAAACTCTCTTAATAATATTATGAATATCTAGATGTCTTTCGACAAGATAATATTATAAACATATCTCTCTTACAAGGCTCAGAAGTGAATCACAGTATTAAGTTAGAAAAGAACAATAATAAAGACTCTGAATTATTATAAGGCCTTCTTTATAACATGTTCTGAGATGAACTTCTTCTGCTTCAAAAGACACTCAATAATCTGTTAAATAAAGAATTTATACATGTTAGTAACTCTTTCACTGCAGCCTCTATTCTCTTTGTAAAGAAATCAGGTGAAGAACTCTGATTCTGCATGAATTATTAAGAACTGAATAGATTAACAAAGAAGAACTATTATTCTTTATCTCTTATTAATCAAACTCTAGCTTACATTGAATAAGCTTAATAATTTACACAGTTAGATGTCATTACTGTGTTTTATAAGATCTGCATTACTGAAGAAGATAAGGGTAACATGACGGAACTGAAGTGATGACTAGTTAGCGTTGTCACATAGAGATAGTTGTTGAGAAGCTGTATAAGTGAGCTTGACTATCTTGCTTGAATAGCAAGCTCATAGGCTACAGAGTTATCACAAGAATACCACAGATATAGTACTTAGTATACTAAGAAGATTGTATAAGAAACATAGTAACTCTTGTACATATTTTAGTAGAAGAAAAACATATCACTGACGTCTTTGATAAGAAGTCAGTATCTAGCTATTTTATATAGATAATAAATGAATACTCTTCTCTCATTTTATAAGTGAGAATAGCTGAAGTGATACCTCAGCAGTATCTCACTATTAAGAAAGAGTAATCTGCTGATCTTATATAGAAGCAGAGTTCTTATATTTATCGATAAAATCTTTCTATAATATATCTGAAGAATATCATAGAGTGATTGAAAACTGATTTTGAATAGTCTGTAGAATGAATGAGAATCATTCACAGAGAAATAATAAGTTATGGAGAACTTGTTGTTGAGTCTTAGTATATTCAGAGAATGAGAATATTCTTTTTCTTTTAGAGATAG
>NW_003101682.1:3819984-3887045 GCF_000003855.2 Blastomyces gilchristii SLH14081
CTCTCACCACGTTATAACGCTTTTCTCTCTCAGTTAACACAGTGATCTATGACTCTGTGTGATCATTCAGAGAGAATCTTGAAAAGAGCATGATTCTGAAAATAGTAACTCTGAGAAGCTCAATCTGTAGTTTCTCTTTCATAACATGTCTGAGCCCTGCTCAGAATACTGCTGAGTTAAATCTATAGAATTCTGTAGTTTCTTTATCTTCTCTCTGTGAAAAGACTCTGATACAGTCTCTGACTGGTATTATTATATGTCTGTGCTGTGTTAAGCAGCTGAAGAAAGAGAGAATCTTATACACTTATCTCTTCTCTTACTCTCATTGTTTCTATTATATCTGTAATAATATCTTCTATCTCTCTATAAGTATTATCTCATAGAAAGTTATTGTGTTAACTTTGATAAAAAGCTCAGATACTTAAGTAATACAGAGTAAGAGTCTCAGAGCTTCAAGTATTAATAGATTGTATTAAGACTGAGAAGATCTCTCTTACTTATCTTTAAAAGAAGATAAAAGTATAAGTCTCTGAGATGAAAAAACATCTCAGAATGACTGATCTTAAGAAGAGATCAGCTGATACTGCTGTTAAAAGTATTATAGAGATTAATCACTGACTGAAGAGAATCTCACTTTAATTGAAGTAGATAACTAAGATATTTTATAAATTAATAAGTTAATACTTTAAGCATCTCTTATACTCTTCTATAGTATACTTCTCTACAGTACTGCAGTACTAACTTCTCAGTAGACAAAGATATTAGTATCAGAGACTTCAATAGTAAAGAATAAGTTTAATAAGAATGTAATTTTTAATAAGTAGAGTCTGATCTCTCTTTTTACTTTTTTAGTGAGCTGTAGTCTCATTAGAATAGCAGCAGTCTGTGAGTTAATAATATTAATCTTTTATTAATTTCAAATATCTTTTTTCTCGAACTGCTTCAGGAATTTTATACTTATATAGTCTTATTAAACTTCTAAAAACTCTTTAAGAGAAAATAGAAGAAGAGTACTACAGTGTTCATAAGATACTGACTTATTATCATGAAATTATCTCTAAAAAAAAATCTTTGAGAAAAAATGAGAAGTCTTAAGTACTATTTCTTATTCAATATCTCTGATGTACAATAGAGCAGTCTCTACTAACTATCTCATAGTTTATAATCTCTTTCTCAGCATTTTTCAAATACTCAAGCAGTTCTCATAAATTCTCTGATAATAAATAATCTTCTCATTTTACAAGATATTGAAGCTTACTGTAATATATTTATTTATTCAATATTTTCTTTATAAGATATTCAGTATCACTCTTGATCTCAATATTATCTGACTAAGAGAGCTCTACTCTGAGATATTGCTTATAGAGCTTTAAATAGAAAATGTGAAAAATAGAATAAATTGATTTCAATTCTGAGAATAATTTCAACTCATATATCTGTTTATTTATTACTCTTATTACTGAGAAAGATTCTAATTATTACTTACTGAGCTTTCTTTACAGTCTTGTTATCTTGATATTCTTTGCTGAAAGTAGTACTTGATTCTCTATTAAGAACTTCATTAAAAGATGTTTTTAATTATAGTATTTCATCTGCTACTTCTGAGCATGATAAATACTTTTTACTATCTTCTTATGAATTTTGTTCAAAAGTTTCAATCTTGCTTTTATTTCTAATACTGAGAAGTACTCTGTTCTCTGTATCTGTTTAATATTCTGACTGTCTATTTCTCTCTTTAAAACATTTTTCATAATGTCACTGAGTAATGAAGAATTATATTTATAATAAGTATAGAAAGAAGATACTTTTAAGATTGTATTCTTTATATTATTATATATGAATTCAGTGATTAGAAGATGTTTGATTCAATCATTCTGATAATATAAATAGAATACTTAAAGATACTGTTCTAATGTCTGATTCTGATATTCAGTCTGATCATCTATCTGCAGATGAAATGTAATACTGAGAAGATATCTTATTATAAGATAATAGTAAAAAGCTGATCAGTATTTACTAATAAAGATAAATTCTTGATCTGTTATCAATGATCTCAGAGCATTATAATTATAAATAATGATATTTAAAAACAGATCAGTCAATTCAGAAGCTTTAATCTTTTTATAAGTAGAGATATATTTAATTATCTTTATAAAGCAGTTAATAATGATCAAAATTGAGTTATATTCTTTAACTCTTGTCAACTTCAGCAGATTAACTATAACATTCATTGATAGATTCTATCATAAGTTCTTTAAAATAGACAGTAATATCAACTCACTGTATTACTTATATCACAGAATCTTTATTCTTTGATAGATATTATAAGTCTTAATATACTCTTTGACATCTGCTCAGAGCTTGTCTTAAATATATTTATGTTTTAAAAGCTTCTCAGTCTTCTCTAATCTGAAGTGCTCTGTATAGAAATCATTATAATGAATTCTCAATAACTTCTGATGCACTGCTCTACTATAAGAGATAAAGACTGAATCATTCAGCAGTAGAAGTTTACATTCTTCTAGTTATCAGTGACTTGATTTCTTAGCAGTACTGCTCTGCTCAGAGTCTATCTCTTTCAGATTTAAATCAGATTCTTTCTTCTTCAACTTCTGAATTTAAGCTGTAATAGAGATATTTCTCTTCTATAATTTATTAAAAAATTTTAAAAGTAGTCAGATTGAAAGATTGTAGACTATTTCATTCTTTATCAATTCAATAATAGTAAGATATGATATAAGAAGCTTATAATGTTCAGTATCAGTTCTCTGTGAGAACTCAGATTTTCTTTTATCTTCTATACTGAGTTATATAGCTGTCTTATCAGCATTATTCTCAAGCTTCAGAGAATCTTAACTCTCTGCAGCCAGCTTCTTCTACAGTGATAACAGAGATTCTTTTATAGAATTCTTCTTCATATCAATGATATTATAATCAGGCTGTTTAGACAGTATATCAGTGAGATTAAGCTAATCTGAATAATATTCAATATAGAAATCATACTCTGAAAGCAGCTCTGCTCATCTGACTTGATATTCTATCAAGCTCTTTATTATTAAGAAGTAACACATATTTACATGATCAGTGAGAACTTACACTGAATACTTACTATTCTGAAGATAATATCATCAGATCTTAAAGAATTTGACAATTACTAACATCTCTTAATTATAAGTATCATATCTTCTCTGTGTGAGTAATAACTTCTTGAAGAAGAAGATCACTGATCTCTATTCACAGTATTTTATAGACTCTGTGAAAAAGTCTTCTCTCATAGATATTTGATTATCTGTATTCTCAGAGATAATTATTCTTTGATTCTTTCAACATTAAAAGATCTTCAGTGTCAACTGTGAAAAGATTTCACAGATTTCATTCTCAGATACATCAGTCTCAGACTGATTAAGTAAGTCAGAATTAAAGTGATTCAGTATTATAATATCTGTAAAAGCTTGTTTCAATTCTGTAAATACCTGTATAATGTCTTAAGAGAGAGTAAATAGTCTCATTTTTCTGTCTTTCACACTTTTCTTTAATATATCTGTAAGAAGAGCAGTAATCTGTGAATATGTATAGATAAATCATCTGTAGAAATTCACAAATTCTAGAAATATCTGCATCTCATGATATATTTACAGCATCAGCTAGTTTTCAATGACAGAGATCTAGCTTCTGTTCATTGAAATGCTGTTTATCTCAATAATATAATCTAAGAAATCAATCTTCTGCATGTAGAATGAGCATTTTTCAGTATTTATATAGAGTTAATACTGTCTCAAGTGACTTAACACTTCTTAAACATGAGTATCATGTTCTTTCTCTGTTTTCAAGAAGATTAGAATGTTGTTTAAGTATACTATATAGAAGATGTTGACAAGGCTCTGCAGTGTCTCATTTATACATATCTGAAATATAACTGAAGTATTACAGAGATCAAAAGATAAAACAAGATATTTAAAATTATCATACTTAGTATGAAAAGCTGTTTTTCAAATATCATCTTTATTAACTCTGATTCTATGATAGACATCTTATATATCAATCTTTGAGAATACTCTTACTTCAGATAATCAATCAATCATCTCATTAATTAATAGTAATGAATAGTAATTCTTAATCATCATCTTATTAAGATTTCTGTAGTCTATACATAGATGTAGTCTACTGTTCTTCTTGAATACAAAGAGTATAGATGTCTCTGCTGAACTCTTTAATAAGTATATTCAGTTCATTAATTATGCTTTCTCAAGATATTTACACAGAATATTCAATTTCTTTATAGACAAGTTATAAAGAGATCTGTACAATATTATTATATTATCTTCAAGACAAATCTTATATTATATCTTGATATCAGAAATCTTCACTGCTTTTCTTTCTGAAAAGCCATTCTTATAATCTATAAAGAGATATTATGTATATCTGTTTTCAATGATAAATACTGCTGCTAGTCTTATAGTGAGAATGATGACTTCTTTATCTATTCTCAAGTCTCAGTTATCTGCTATACAGTATATTGACTCTATCTTTTTCTCAAGATTCTTCTGATGAAATTCTTTGAGTTTCTCTATCACTGTCTCTTTATTAGTGAGATAGTACTGTCACATCTAAGTAACTTAGTTAATGAGAGAATTGTTTTCTCTCAATTATAAAAGATCTAGAATGATATTCTTATCTATAATATTAACTGTATAAAGAAGCAAACTGCTCTTCTTGAAGATTTCTTCTAAATCTGTGATTATATACTTCACTTGAATTATATCAAAACAGTGTTATTTTATTTTATCAGTAAATTTCATATAATCTGATAAGTCTATCTTCTTTGAATTTTTTATCAAAGAAAAGAAATAGAATATGAAGTTGATATTTATTCTAAAGTTAAGTAGATATCTCACTGATATCTTCTTATTCAGAGTATTCATTGTGATTATAACATAAACTCAGAGATATGAGAATTATTAATTCTTTATTTCTTTCTCTTCTTTATCTTTCACAGATACATTTGTCAGAAGAGAAGTTAACTTTAAGAAGATATCTTCTCAGTTTCTTTTCTTCTTTGACTTCTTGTAATTACTAGCATAGTGATTATCAGCTCTGTAGTTAAAACAGAGATCTTTATCAAATCTTTTTTAATATTTCTTCACAGTAAGTGAAGAATCAGAATACTTGAAATTCTTCTTTACTTTCTCTGTATTAGAGCTGTTATAACACTGTTTAGATTCTATCATTGATTACTTAGAAGAGATCTTATTAATCTTTTTCTCAGAGTATTGATTATTCAAATAAATTCAGAAAGTCAAGTTAACAAGCTAAGTGTAATTAATCAATGAACTCTGATACTGTGATATTATTATCTACATCTTGTGAGTCAGCTTTAAAAGATAAAGCTATATCTTTAATTGATTCAAATTATCAGTTAATTTCTCCCAATATTCTTTAAATCTTGTATTGAAATTGAAACAATTCTCATTATCTTGTTAATATAATAAGATAAACTGCTGTGTCACTGTGAAGCTGTGATTGTGATAATCTTTGATTTGATTCAGTAGAAAGTTCTTGAATTATTCTTAAGTCATTGTAGTATCAGTATACTTAAGCTCTCTCTTCTTAATAGCTTAAGTAGTTGCACAGATATCTTCAAGAAGATTAACAGTGTATATTACTCATATCTTATAAGTATTAAACTGGCTCTGATTAAGGTGAAATTTCTGTTCAAGAATATAGATAAAGCTGTGAAATTCAGATAATATGTTTCTCTTATATCTCAGAGAATCTCTGATCTTAATCTCTCTATCTTTATAATAGATGTAGATGTGTAGAGGCTGCAGTGATAATAGAACAGTTGAAGAGCTTATATCAAAATATACAGCAGGTTCAGAAATCTCGGATTTCTGCTGAGATAGAGAAGAATACACTCTAGAGAATGATGTGAAGTTTTTCTCAGAGAGTGAGATCAGAGCAGTCTCAGTAGAGATGTATAAGATTATATCAGTCTGTTAATAGAGCTTGACTGATTCAAACTTGTAATCAGATTGAGTAATTCAAATTGTAATATAACAGAACTGAAGTAGTAACTAGTCAGTGATATTATATAGACATAGTTGTTGAGAAGCTGTATAAGTAAGCTTAACTATCTTGCTTAAATAGCAAGCTCATAGACTACAGAGTTATCACAAGAATATCACAGATATAGTACTTAGTATACTAAGAAGATTGTATGAGAAACATAGTAACTCTTATATATATTTCAGTAGAAGAAAAATGAATCACTGACTTCTTTAATAAGAAGCCAGTATCTAGCTATTCTATATAAATAATAAGAGAATACTCTTCTTTCATTTCATGAGTGAGAATAGTCAGAGTGATATCTCAGCAGTGTCTCACTGCTATGAAAGAGTAATCTGCTGACCTTGTATAGAAGCGGGGTTCTCATATCCATCAATCAGATCTTCCTATAATATATCCGAATAATGTCATAGAGTGATTGGAAACCGGTTTGAATGGCCTGCGGGATGAATGAAATCATTCACAGGGAAGTGATGGGCCGTGCGGAACCGCAGCGCGGCCTTGGCACGGGCAGGGGTGTGACAATAAGTAGCTTACGGCATTTCAAATATGATATGATCTCTTTGAATGAATAGTCACACTCTTCAGACTGGCTAACACTCTCAGTATATTTCAGAAGTATATCCACTGAGTACTCTGAGATTTTCTTGATCAATTTATATCTATGTATCTTGATAACATTCTTATCTTCACTGATGAGTTCAAGAAAGAATATCAAGAATATGTACAAAAGATATTACAATGACTACAGAAAGCAGAACTACTGATAGACATAGATAAGTATGATTTTGAGATTAAAAGTACAAAATATCTAGGCTTTATCATAGAAGCTGGTAAGAAAATCTGAATGAATTTTGACAAGGTCTCTGCTATTCTTGAATGAGAGACTCTGCACACTGTGAAAGATGTATAAAGCTTCATTGAATTCACTAACTTCTATCAGTAATTTATACAGAACTTCTCAGATATTATAAGATCACTTAAAGAACTTACTAAAAAAGACTCAGTATTTCAATGATCAGCAGACACTGAAGCTGTATTTATATAAATGAAGAAGATGTTTATTAATACCTCTCTGCTAATAATATTCAATTCTGATTATAAGATAGTTATTGAAGCTGATTTCTCTGACTATATCACAGGAGAAGCTATATTATAATATGATAATGAAGATGTCTTACAATTAAACATCTTCATGTCTAAGAAACTGAGTTCTGCTGAATGCAATTATAAGATCTATGATAAGAAACTTCTCACAATTGTACACTGTCTAGAAGAATGAGACTCTGAACTCTGAAGTATCTCTGAATTTGAGATAATCACAGATCATAAGAATCTCAAGTACTTCACTACTACTTATAAACTCACTGAATGACAGATGTGATGATCTGAGTTCTTAAGCTACTTTCATTTTACAATACACTACTGTTCTGACAGTCAGAACTCAATGACAGATACTCTCTTGTAATAAGAGTAAGATATGCCTTCTGACATAACAGACATCTGTTAAATGAACTCAGAATATCAGCTTTTAGATCTGAAGATATTGATTGATCAAGATGAAATAACTCATAACACTATACATACTTCTCTGATTACAACACTCTCTCTCTGAACTTACACTGATACTGATATCTTCACTTCTTCTACACTGAATGAATTATAACATATAATAGCTCAAACTGATGAACTTCTTCAAGTACTTATTAAAGCAGTATATTAAGAAGCATTCTGATTCTTCTCAGAATTATGTATAAGAATCAACATCTCAGAATACTCAATCAATGATAATAATACTCTATAATTCTGTGAATAATGCTGAGTCTCTCATTCTGAATCCTTGCATATCTGAATAATGTAAGAGAGACATGATTCTTATATAATCAGTTATTCAGGTTGTGAATAACTGTATTAAATAATCTCTTAAGAATTCTACTGGTCTGAGATATCAAACAGCATCAGACATTTTATCTGAAACTGTAACTGTTATTTCTTCATTATCTTGTGAAAGAACTGTAGAAAAGATCTGCTGAAACTACTTGATATCTCTGATAGAATCTGATAAAATATGATAATTAACTTTACTGTTAATCTCTCTGAGAGTAAGAGTTATAGAAACATTCTGATTATTATGAACTAATTGAGTAAAAGTGTAATATTGAAATCTTGTAATAACATAAATACTGAACAAGTTGTTGATTCTTTTCTATAAAGCCTGTTCTATCAGATATATGAATTACTGAGATCTATAGTATCAGATCAGAGCTGTCAATTTGTGAGTACTCTCTGAACAATAATCTGTCAAGTTCTCAAGATTATACACTGTTTATTAACTATCTATCACACTGAGACTGATAATACATAAGAATAAATAATTCAGACTGTAAAAAATTATCTCTATAAGTTCTGTAATTACTTATAAGATGATTAATATGATGTTCTTCTACATGCTGAAGTCACTATCAATAATCAGAATACTCTTTCAATAGATATAAGCCTATTCTTTCTCACACATGAATATTATATAAAAATATTAAATCTTCTAGAGATTACACATTTCATACTGAACTTCTACAGTTCAATTCAGATCACTGATAATATAGTAATAAAGCTCTGAGATGCTTGTAATTGAGCAGAAGTCTTTATAGTAAGTACTAAACAGAATTAAGAAGATTGAACTAATGTTCACTGAGATCTCATTAAATAATATAAGATAGAAGATCTGATATAATTGAATCTTAAGAATATATAAATCACACACTCATCTTGTACACTGAATTATCATTATATAAAAATATAAAGTGATAGAAGTTCTAGACAGTCACAATTACTGTCTTAACATATTATCAGAGATTTATAATGTCTTTCATATAAGCTTTCTCTGATACACTATCACTGATCTGTTCTCTTCTCAACTGACTTTTGATTGACAGTTCTCAGAGATTATAGAAGAAGACAATGAACTTGAGTGAGAGATTGAGAATATTATTGATAAGAGACTCTGCAGCTGCAGCTGACAATATCTTGTGAAATGAGTCAGCTATGATTATCTGATCTGAACTTCAAGATCTGTATTATCTGAAACAGTGGCTCTTGACTGATGAGAACTACACACAACCTCACTTCTGAAAAGAAGGAGCTAATGTGGCGAGCTGCACTCAATCAATTATATAGACTATTCTATTACACTTCACAGATTTCTACCGCTCTGATTCTCGGTTGCTGATCCTCAGCTGAAAACCTACAGAATTTCTATTCTTTCACCCCGAAGCTTCACTGTGTATATCACTGTGTATGTGTATAAATATTTATTCTGATCACTGATTTCTGCACTTTCTCTCCTTTCTTTCCTTCTTTAATGTTTTTCACTTTGTTATATAAGACCTATATATTATACTGATCTATTCGGCGTAGGCCTCTTACAGTACAAAATATCTTGATTTTATGATAGAAGCTGATAAGAAGATCTGAATGAATTCTGAGAAGATCTCTGCTATTCTTGAATCAGAAGCTTTATACACTGTGAAAGATATATAAAGCTTCATTAAATTTGCTAAGTTCTATCAGTAATTCATATGAAACTTCTCAGATATGACTAGATCACTTACAGATCTTATTAAGAAGAACACAGTATTTCAATGATTAGCAGACACTGAAGCTGTATTCACATAGATAAAGAAGATATTTATTAATATCTCTCTACTAATGATATTTAACTCTGATTAAGAAATAGTTATTAAAGCTGACTTCTCTAACTATATTACAGAGAGAGCTATATTACAATATAATAATAAAGATATCTTACAATCATATATCTTTGTATCTAAGAAACTGAGTTCTGTTAAATATAGTTACAAGATCTATGATGAGAAACTTCTTACAATAGTATACTGTCTAAAAGAATAAGACTCTGAACTCTGAAGTATCTTCAAATTTAAGATAATCACAGATTATAAGAATCTTAAGTATTTCATAATCACTTATAAACTTACTGAATAGCAGATATGATGATCTGAGCTATTAAGCTGTTTTCATTTTATAATACACTATCATCGTAGCAAAAAAGGTATAATCGACTATCTGATGATAGTGATTAGATCTCAAGCGCTCCACCACGAACTCGCTCAATTTTTCGAATAAGAACCCGCCGATAGATCCATTGAAAAGCCCTCGATCATACGAGCATTTTGACCCCATCGCCGACCGCATACCCCGTGTGGTGGTGGAGTTATCCAGCCAAACATGAACCAGATGTTGTTCGAAACTCCTGTGTGGGATTATCCCCCGTTCACCCCTATCACACCACAACCCTGGGCCAAATTGCCATACAAATTGTAAGACGAAGAGCCCTAACCATATACACCAATCTTCTCAATTTTGGAAGATCCCCGACCTGTAATTGTGGAGATATCTGAGAAGCACCTTCCACGAAAACCCTGTCTATCTTTGATGTTCCAAAACATCAATGCCAAGTCCCACCCACGTATCGCCCTTCTCAATCTGGCCCACCTCTAGCAGAAAAATACAAAAAGGTACCTCAGCAATAGTATCAAGCACATAATCAACAGACACATCTGAAGTGCATTCTTCATGAAAAACCCTCTCTGTCTTTGATGTATCAAGACATCAACACCAAGTCCCACCCTTGTACTGCTCCTTCTGATCTGGCTCATCCCCAGCAGAAAAATACAAAGAGATATCTCAGCAACTGTACTTGATACATAATTGACAGATATAACAACTATAAAATCAGTATATCTCAAGATCTGACTGAGTCTTTGATCTCTGCAGAGTGAGATATATTAAATCTAGTTTTAATATCTCAATATTCAATAGATTCTGCAAGAGATTGAGAACAGCAATACTAGATTTCTATTGAATTTGAGAATTAACTCTATATTAATATAATCATTGACAAAGTCTTCTATTTTGAGATATAAATAACCAGTTTCTCTACATCTCACTGACAATATTTACATTATTATATAGAAACAGACTTATATTCTCTATAATATCAAGACTCTGAAGAGGGAAAGTCTTGATAGAGAGTATACAGTAGTGCATATCTTAGCAGTTTCTATCTCATTCTTCTGCAGCAGTTAATGCAAAAAAAAGATCTTAGAAATAGTTTTTTACTTCTCTTGAAAAAGTAAGGTGTTTTTCTCTGGATTTTATATAATATTCTTACAAAGAATTAAAAACAGAGTTGTTTTCTGTCATAATTTCATATTCTTTTAAGTAAGAATTACTTTTTCAGTGACTGAAGAGCTTTTATTAATACTTAATTCTTTTTTACACTCTTTATTAACTGATCTGAGTTGTACACTTGTTGTGTGAGAAGAATTGAATGATTTAGAATAAAATTGAAGAGTTTTAATCAATTTCTCTACAAAAAATTGATTTATTTTTTATCAGTTTTTCTCTCAAAAACTGTCATATCATCTGATTTATTATCAATTGATATCATACTTTTTCTCACTATATCTCAAGAAAGAGATTGTAAAGATTTTATTAATTTATCTTAAAAATTAATTTTAGTTTATTAGATTCTTTTCAAAAATCTAATCTAGTTACTGAACTAGTGTGAAAAAAATCAGATATTTTATACATAAAAGTCTGTTATTCTTATTTTGAAACAGTCTGATCAACTTTTCAATTGAAAACAGACTTAGAAATCTCTTAATTGAAACAGTCTGATCAACTTTTCAATTCAAAAGAGTTTAATAAATATCTCAATTGAATAACTCTGATCAACTTTTCATTGAGTAAGAATAATGAGTTTGAAAGTACACTCAGTTGATGTGAAAAAGAATGCTTTCTTAAATATTATTTCTGAGATTGAAATTCTGAAGAGAAGAAAGAAAGAAGAAATAGAGAAATAACAAGTTCTTGAAATACAGAAACTTGAAAAAGCAAGTAAAATTCTTGAAAAGCAGTGTCTGAGTGAGATGAATAAAGAAGTTCTGTTAATTCTTCATACTCAGGCTAGACAACTACAGAAAGTGATCAAGTTCAAACTTAGAATTTCAAACACAGTTCTAAAAACTTTGAAAATTCCTAATATAATCACTGACTCTTCAGTTTGCTCATCTTTCTTTTCTACTTCTTCTTCTTCTTCTTCTTTAAATCAGAAGAAAATATATACTCAAGCAGCTGAATCTGCTGTCTCTAAACCTGCTGTCTCTAAATCTGCTATCTCAAAACCTGCTCAAAATTCTGAGAAAACTGAGAAGAATACTGCTCATACTTCTATTGATAGAAGAGTGAGGAAAAAAATGTAAAAAGAGAAAAATCTTCAAATCTTCAGAAATAGAAGACTTATTCTCAAAGTCTCAAATTAGAACATCTTACAGAGAAATAAGCTAAACTCAAGTCTTATTTTCAGAATTAGAAATGAAATCAATCAGCAGTTTCTTTCTCAGTTAATGACTGATATTAAAGTTCAAAAATCAGTTATAGCTTCAATTAAGCTATTCTTCTTTGAAAACTTCATCATTCTGACCACAATGCCTGAATTCAGTGCAGAATTTCTTATTCAGAATAAGAATCTCTGAAAATCAGCAGTAGAATCTCTGTTAAACACAACAATTCTATCTGAGAGAGATGAAAAGTGAGATAAATTCATTCTTTATAATATTTCAGTTGAAATCTTTGACTGTGAGAAAGAAATGCTACTTCTCAAAAATGAATTGAAAGAATACAAGTCTATTCAACTGAGAAAAGAGCCTGTATAGCTTAATTCAATTGAGTTCAGACAGAGTAGAAGAAATGTCTCTGTTCTAGTGTATACAAAAATACTTAAATAATCAAGGATCTCTGAAGTAAGAGTAGCAGATTTGAAAATGAGAGTTCATGAATACAAAGACTCAAGAATAAATCTCAAAGCTCAAACACAGTGTTCAAACTGTCAAAGATATGAACACTTTGCAATCTCTTATTTCAGAGACTTAAAATGCACATTCTATGCTAGAGATCACAAAACTAGTGAGTATAAATGTGAAATATGCTTAAAAAGAGATGAAATATGTCAATATACTCTGCTTAAGTACTTCAATTGTAAAGAAAAACATGCATCTAGCTCAAAAGAATGTGTATTTACTTCAAGAACTCAGAAGAACTGAAGAAAAGATGAAGCTCAAAGTGAATCTAAAACTGAAGATAAAAGTCAAGCTAGTAAATCTACAACTACAAGCTTAAAAAGAAGAAATTCTCAACTATCTAGATCTTCAAACTTCAATTGTTCAGCTAAGTGTAAACAGAATTTGAATTTTCAAACTTCTGTTAAGATTAGAGAATTGAGAAATGACTCTAGTGATAAACTAGATATAATACAAGCAGTTGAGATTTCTACTTTTCAAAATAGTTATAATCTACTATTCAATGATAGGGATTAGATTCTACTCTATCTCTACTCTCTCTTAGTATGAATATACAACAAAAATAATAAAAAAACTTTAAAAACTCTTCAAAAATCACATTTATTCAAAATAATGTGAATAGGAAACTTAAATTGCATTTATTCTTATCTTCAGATTGTATTTGAATAAAAAGTTGCTTTTGTACTTCTTCAGAATCAAACTTTGATACTGAGTAAAAGTATATCATTTCTCATTCAAGCTATTACTGCTTTCTTCCTGAAAAATCTGAGATAAAATCAAGAGTAGTGATCTTTGAGAGAAAAAGGACAAGATATGAATTTAATTTGAGATTTGATATCATATCTGACTCTGATATTCTGGTGAGTGATATTATAGATAAAGAGAATGAGTTTGATACTATTCAACTTATAAATATCTATAATGAAAAGTCATTGAAAGAAAACAACAATACCTGAACAATTGATAGAGAATCTTTGAATATAACTCTCTTAAAAAACTCTATAATTGCAGAAGACTTCAATACACATCATCTCTAATCAAACTCAGAGTGCACAAGAGCAGTAAGAGTAGATAAACTGATTGAATGAACTTTTGAACATTCACTAGATTTAGTTAACAAGTCTGATCAATAAACATTCTTTAGAAAAGGCATGAAACAGAAATCTATTATAGATCTAACTTTCATGTCATAAAATCTAATTGAAAAAAGACTTATAAACTGATTTATTGATTCAAATTAAACCTCAGAATCAGATCATGAGATCATTCAATTTGATATTGAACTGAGTGAAAAACAAAGAAGTGAAAATCCTCTTCTCTCTAATCAGTATAACTTTGAAAAAACTGATTGAAAAGCAGTTGAAGAAAGAGTAAAACAGCTGAAATCTGAAAGACAGAATGAGCTCTATTGAAATCAAAGTCAAGATATCTCAAATGAAATGCTTTAAAATAGAGTAAAGCTGATTACATCTATTCTTCTAACAAGTATTGAAGAAAATATTTCAAAGAAAAAGTCTTCTGAGTATTTCAAACCTTGATGAAATGAGAATATCACTTCTAAAAGAAAGCAATTAGTCACTGCTAAGAGAGATTGAAAGAATAACTTAATATCTGATGAAGAGTTCAAAGCTATTCAAAATGAATATTTTTCAGATATTAAAAAAGTTAAAATAGATTACTGAAACAAATTTCTTGAAGAAGCATAAGAAAAAGAAGTTTTTAAAGTCTTCAACTATACTAAAACAAGAAGTGTAGCAAAGCTTTCAACCTTAGAATATGAATTTCAGAATGAATTGTATACAGCAAACTCTTTTGAGAAAGAATATCAAGCTTTTATAAGAATTCTCTTTCAAAACTCATCATATTTAGAAGAGAAGAATATGTCATTTTATAAATATATTGATGAAAATAACTGGGAATGATCTGAGCTTACATGTGATGAACTAGAGTCAGTAATATTCTGAAGTTCAATTAAAACTGCTGCAGAGTCTGATTCAATTAATTATTTAATTATTCAAAACACATATTCCTACTTGAAGAATGAATATTTTGAGCTCTTTTTCAATCTCTTAAAAAATGATTATCATTCTGAATGCTGGAGAGAAGCTACTGAAGTAATCCTTGCAAAACCTAATAGAAAAGCTTCAATTTCTAAGTTATATAGAGTAATATCTCTTTTGAACTGTTTGAGAAAAGTTCTAGAAAAGATAATAGCTACTAGATTATCTTTTATAAGCTCTATTAGTAATTCTCTTCTATTTAATGAATAAATGAGAGATAGAAAACATTGTTCTGCAGTTGACACTGGTCTCTCAGTTATTCATGATATTCAAGTAGTAAAGCATGAAGATCTGGTCTCAACTGCAGTTTTTATTGATATAAAAGATGCATTTGATCATGTTTCAAAGTCTAAGATGATTTAAACTTTGAAGATGTTAAAACTGTCACTTTCTCTAATAAAATGAGTTAATTGTTTCATATCTAAAAGAATTATACAACTATTCTTTGATGGAAGAAAACAACATAAAACTGAGATAAAAATAGAAGTATTATAAGAATCTTCAATCTCACCTGTTTTATTTGCAATATACACTGCATATCTATTCAAGAATAGAGAGATAAAAATAGTGAGATCTTCAAGTTATGTAGATGATATTGATCTACTCTACAGTTCAAAGACAATCAAAGAGAATTTAGAAGTGATTGAGAAAGCAGTAAAGAAAATCTTTGTTAGAGCAGATATCAATTCAATTCAATTTAATATAAATAAAACTGAGTTAATTCACTTTTTTTCCAGATTTAATAAGAAAAAACTAAGTCTAACTCTTTTGAATAAAGAGATTAAACCCAGTTTGAATGTCAAATGACTAGGAGTATGATTAAACTCTAAGTTGAATTTTAAATATTTTATTCAACAAAGAATCATCAAGGTAGAGAGACTACTGAATAGTATAATCAGACTATCAAATACTGAGAGAGGTGTATCTTTTCAGGCTATGAGACAGTTATACATAGCCTGTATTATCTCAGTAGCTGATTATAGAGTTCAAGTTTGATGAAATAATCAAGATAACTTCACTGAACTGTTTCAAAGTCTATAAAACAGAGCTTTGAGAAGAATTCTGAGAGCATTTAAATCATCTTCTATTAAAGCAATGAAAATTGAAGCTTCAATTCCATCTCCTGCTATTCAATTTGAAAAGGCCTGTATGAACTATGCTCTAAGAGTCATGAAGATGAGCTCAAATTATATAATCAGAGAAAGAGTCTCTTATTTATGTTCATCAGTTAACTCAGGAAATGAACTGAATTAAAATAGATTTCTTGATTGAAATGAGAATAATACTTTAAAGAAAATGCTCTCTCAACTCTATAGACTATGTTCACTTATTAAAAATTAATTTTCTTCATTAAATATTGAGAAAATTAAGCATGAGAAGATATCTCTCTGAAGAAATAAGCTGAAATCTCTCATAGACTTACAAATAAGTGAAATATCTAAAGAGAGAGAATATGAACAGCATTTGAAGAAGATCTCTATAATCAATATGAAAGACTCTATTCTGATTTACTCAGATGACTCAAAAAATGAGAATTTGAATAGATTAGATGCAGATATTGCTTATACTGAAGATAATATCAATTTTATCCCAGATTTCTGAAATTTAGACTGTGAAGCTGAAGTCTTTGACGCTGAACTATTTGTAATAGTGAAAGCTTTCAAACTCATTGAAATAAAATCTCATAAAAGAGAAAATAGTTTGAAAGAGACATGAATATTCTCTGATAGTCAAGCTGCTTTAAAAAGACTTAGAAATAGTCAGATTCATAATGATCAAATGAATCTTGAACTGATTTTAAACTCTGTTTTGAAAATTCAAAAAAGAAGAACATTAAAACTGATAATTCATCTGCATTGAGTTCCTGCTCATATGAATATTCATGACAATGAATTGGCAGATTCAGCTGCAAAAAAGAGTTCAGAATTAAGCAGATCTATTCAAAAAACAGTGTTCTGATCTTTCATAAAGAGAAAGATAAAATAATCTTGTTTAAACAAGTGAAATGAAAGCTGGCAGAAACAAAAGAAGAGCATACATTATTCAAGATTTCAGATAAAACCAAAGTGGAAATCTTGTTCAATTAAATGTAAAAAGAAAATATTCTCATTCATAATTCAGTTAAAACTAGGACATAGTTATTTCAAATCCTATATACAAAGATTTGATGATAGATTTGATTCAACAGAGTGCTCATTCTGCAATACAAATAAAAATCCTGAGCATATTGTAATATATTATGCATTATACAATAGTCTCAGAGTCAGATTAAAGAAGAAGTATGATTAAATCAATTAAATATGAGGTTCTTATTCTCAACTGAGACAGGGAATAAATACTTAATAGACTTTCTATCAGAACTCAAGCATCTATAAGAAAATGGCTGCATTCAGAAGTATCTGAATATGAAGAGGCGGAAATTGATTAGATATAGTCTGTTAAAACAGCTATACACCATCTTTTAATAATTTTATTTTGTTATAGTCTCTCTTTACTGTACTTGTTTCTTTTTGTTCTTTTCTATCTATCTATTTAATGTGTCTATCTTTAAGAGCATGTTCTCTTTTCCTTTGTCATGATATTTTCAAATGGTTTCAAAGTATCAGAAGGTGTTGAAATGCTGCAATTTGTAAACAGTTTTTGTATTCTGAGCTGGAATTTTCTGATTTTGCATATCTGAAATTGATAAGTGTATAATACTTGTAGACTGGCCGCTGAGACCGTGAATTTCACATTTGATCTCATTTGATCTGATCTCATACATTTCTTGGCGTGAATCCCGCTGGGACTAATCATTAAACAAACATGCAAAGTGACTATATATCAGATCTCAAAATGAAACCATGACTTGAAAAAAATGAGAAAGTGGTCTCATTTAGTCCCATTTAGTCTCATTCTTAGCATAAAGTTACTATTTTTAGACATTTTAAGGTTTTTTTTAGACTATTTTTAATTTTTTAAAAAGTAACGCTTTTTGATAACACTCAAATGAGATTTAAAGTCATTTAAAGCAATAAAAATAATTTAAATTGAGAAGTGGAAATCATGGTCTCATTTGGAAAATGTGACAAGAGTAGACAGTAAGTCCCACTGGGACAGTATGGAACTACTATCTAATGTTAGAACCGTGTAATGAGATCTGTCGAATTGCCAATGAGACTATCAAAAATTCTGGTCCTGGTCTCAGACATGGTCACACGGTCAGTCTAAATACTTGACTCTATAGATATAGGAAAAACCCTGAGAACTAAAGGTTCTCAGGTAGATGTCATAGTCTCTGACTGCATACATCTATAATTGAAGAATAATAATAATAATAATAGTAGAGATATTGATCAGTTTTATTAGATCTTTTCTACAATTCTTTCATAAGATGATGAAGAAATAATAATTATAGTTTCAGATAAAGTGTCTGCTGCTGTTCAATATCTCAGTCAGTAGAACTCTTGAGAGATAATTCAATATAGTTGCTTATAACTCAGATAATCAGTTATATATAAATTATACATCTCTTGTATTATTCTGATATGTAAGATTATTATTATTATTATTATTCTTCAATTATAGATGTATGCCGTTAGAGACTATAACATCTATCTAAGAATCTTTAGTTCTCAGGGTTTTTCCTATATCTATACAGTCAACTATTATACATTTATCAATTTCAGATATGCAAAATCAAAAAATTCCAGCTCAGAATACAAAAACTATTTACAAATTGCAGTATTTCAACACCTTCTGACACTTTGAAATCATTTGAAAACATCATGACAAAGGAAAAGAGAACATAGTCTTAAAGATAGACACATTAAATAAATAGATAGAAAAGAACAGAAAGAAACAAGTACAGTAAAGAGAGACTATAACAAAATAAAATCATTAAAAGATAGTGTATAGCTGTTTTAACAGACTATATCTAATCAATTTCTCTCTCTTCATATTTAGATACTTCTGAATTCAGTCATTTTCTTGTAGCTGCTTGAGTTTCTGATAGAAAGTCTATTAAGTATTTAATTCCTATCTCAGTTGAGAATAAGAACCTCATAGTTAATTGATTTAAATCATACTTCTTCTTTAATCTGACTCTGAGACTATTGTATAATGTACAATGCATTACAATATGCTCAGAATTTTCATTTGTATTGCAGAATGAGCACTCTGTTGAATCAAATCTATCATCAAATCTTTGTATATAGAATTTGAAATAACCATGTTCTAGTTTTAGCTGAATTATAGATGAGACTATTTTCTTTTTACATTTAATTGAACAAGATTTTCACTTTGGTTTTGTCTCAAATCTTGAATAATGTATGCTCTTCTTTTGTTTCTGCCAGCTTTCATTTCACTTATTTAAACCAGATTCTTTTGTCTTTCTCTTTATGAAAGATCAGAACACTGTTTTTCAAATAGATCTGCTTAATTCTGAACTCTTTTTTGCAACTGAATCAGTCAATTCATTGCCATGAAGATTCATATGAGCAGGAACTCAATGCAGATGAATTATTAGTTTTGATAATGTCAGTCTTATTAACTGAGTCACACTGACAATTAGAAATTATCCTTGTTGTATAGCAATAGTTGTCAACTGATTTAACAGCACATGTGCTGCGTGTGATGAGAAGAAATAGATGAGTTTCTCTGCTAACTGTGTAGATCTTCTTTTCTCATCTCTGTTCGAATCAAACACATGATAAGTGAATTCCTTATATATTAATTTGAAATGTGAAAAATATAGTTAATAAGTGACTTACAGATCTCTCATTATATTCCATTCTATATATGAAATTCTCTGCAAAAGTAGTGTGTTTTAGAGACAAAGCTAACAGTAGTAGTAGAAATTTTTGAAATGATCTTTTCTCTCTATGACACATTTTTCTCTCTTTCTCTTTATTTGCAATAGTAAGTGCATGAAAGCATTATCTTTGAGAGATAATAAGAGACTTATTCTGATGCTTTCTAGTGATTAAATGTCTTCATAATGCAGCTGCGGTCTCTGTAACTGTCAAGAAAGTCAGGTTAAAGATGAAGATAGCAGTGTTAACAGATCACAGAAGCACTGCTTTTATTGTCACATCTTCTTCTTCTTCTTTTTCTACTTCTCTTGCAGCCGCAGCAGTAGAAGCTGTGCCTTGTAGTGAGATGTTATCTCTTCTGCCAGTTGATTCATCAGTAATCAGTTCTGTCTCTGCTCTCTCTATAACTGTTGCAATACTGTCTTCTTCTTCAATCAACATGATGATGTACAACCTCATGTAATGATTCACAGAGAATCTCAGAGAGAGCTTGATTCTGAAGACAGCAGCTTCAAGAAGTTCAATCTATAGTTTCTCTTCTATGACATGTCTGAGCTCTGCTCAGAATACTGCTGAGTTGAGTCTGCAGAGTTCTGCAGTTTCTTTATCTTCTCTCTGTGAGAAGACTCTGATGTGATCTCTGACTGACACTGTTACTTATCTGTGCTGTGTTAAGAAGCTGAAGCAAGAGAGAATCTTATACATCTACTTCTTCTCTCACTTCTGTTATTTCTGTTATATCTGTAGCAACAACTTCTGTCTCTCTGTAAGTATTATTTCATAAGAAGCTTGGATACTCAAGTAGTGCAGAGTAAGAGTCTTGAAGCTTCAAGTATTAATGAATTCTATCATGACTGAGAAGAGCCCTCTTACTCATCTGTAAAAGAAGATGCAAGTGTGAATCTCTGAGATGAAAAAACACCTCAGAATGATCAGTCTTAAGAAGAAGAAATTAGTCAGTGCTGCTGTTGAAAGTGCTACAGAGATTAATCACTGATTGAAGATAATCTCACTTCAATTAAAGTAGATAAGTGAGATACTTTATAAATTGATAGATTGATACTTTATACATTTCTCATACTCTTCTGCAGCATACACTTCTGTGATGCTGTAGCACTAACTTCACAGCAGATGAAGATATCAGTGTCAGAGACTTTAAAAGTGAAGAATAAGTTTGATAAGAATGAAATTATTAATGAGTAGACTCTGATCTCTCTTTTTACTTTTTCTGTGACCTGTGACTCTATTAGAATAGCAGCAGTCTGTGAGTCAATAATATTAATCTTATTAATTTCAAATATTTCTTTCTCTTAATAACTTCACAAATTTTACACTTGTATAGTCCTATTAAACTTCTAAAAAAATCCTTTGAGAGAAAATAGAAGAAGAGTGCTACAGAGTTTACAAGACACTAACTTATCACAGTGAGATCATCTCTAAAAAACTCTTGTTTTTGAGAAAAATGAGAAGTCTTAAGTTGTTTTTCTTACTCACCATCTCTGATGTACAATGAGACAGTCTCTACTAACTGTCTCATAGCTTAGAATCTCTTTCTCAGTATTTTTTAAATGCTCAAGCAGTTCTTACAAATTGTCTGATGATGAGTAATCTTCTTATTTAATAAGATATTCAAGCTTACTGTAATGTGTTCACTTATTCAATATTTTCTTCCTAAAATATTCAGTATCACTCTCAATCTTAATACTATCTGACTGAGACAGCTCTACTTCAGAATGTTGCTTATAGAGCTTTAAATTGAAGATGTGAAAAACAGGATGAATTGATTTCAATTCTGAGATTAATTTTAACTCATATATCTGCTTACTTATCACTCTTATTACTGAGAAGAGTTCTAGTCACTACTCACTGAGCTTCTTACACAGCCTCATTGTCTTGATATTCTTTGCTGAAAGTAGCACTTGATTCTCTATCAAGAACTTCATTAAAAGATATTTTTAATTATAGTATTCTGTCTATCACTTCTGAGTGTAGCAGATGCTTCTTACTACCTTCTTATTAATTTTATTTAAAAGTTTCAATCTTTCTTTAACTTCTAATAGTGAGAGATACTCTGTTCTCTGTATCTGTTCAATATTCTGACTGTCTATCTTCTTCTTTAAAATGTCATTCACAATGTCACTGAGTAATGAAGAATTATATTCATAATAAGTATAGAAAGAAGATACTTTTAAGATTATATTCTTTGCATTGTTATACATAAATTCAGTAGTCAGAAGATGTTTAAGTCAATCATTCTGATAATATAAATAGAACACTTAAAAATGCTGTTTTAATGTCTGATTCTGATATTCAGTCTGATCATCTGTCTGTGAATGAAATGCAGTGCTGAGAAGATATCTTATTATAAGATAATAGTAAAAAGCTGATCAGTATTTACTGATGAAGAGAGATTCTTAATCTGTTATCAATAATTTCAGAGCATCATGATCACAAATAATAATATCTAAAAATAGATCAGTCAATTCAGAAGCTTTAATCTTTTTATAAGTAGAAATATATTTTATTATCTTTATAAAGCAGTCAATAATGACTAAAATCAAGTTATATTCTTTAACTCTTATCAACTTTAGCAGATCAACTATGAAATTCATTGATAGATTCTGTTATAAGCTCTTTGAAACAGGCAGTAATACTAACTCAGTGTATTACTTATACTATGAGATCTTTATTCTTTAACAGATATTAAATGTCTCAACATACTCTGTAATATCTGCTCAGAGCTTGTCTTAAATATATTTATATTTTAGAAGCTCTTCAGCTTTCTCTAATCTGAAGTACTCAGCATGGAGTTTATCATGATGAATTCTTAATAACTCTTAACACACTGCTCTGCTATAAGGGATAAAGACTGAATTATTTAGCAGTAGCAGTTCATATTCTTCTAGTTATCAGTGACTTGATTTCTTAGCAGTATTGCCCTGCTCAGAGTCTGTCTCTACTAAGATTCAACTAGATTATTTTTTCTTCAACTTCTGAATTCAAGCTGCAGTAGAGATATTCTTCTGCTGTAACTTATCAATGAATTTTAAAAGTAGTCAGATTAAAAGATTGTAAACTGTTTCATTCTTTATCAATTCAATAACAGTAAGATATAATATAAGATACTTATAATCTTCAGTGTTAATTCTCTGCAGAGATTCAGGTTTTCTTTCATCTTTTATACTGAGTCATATAGCTGTTTTATCAGTGCTACTTCTGAGCTTCAGAGAATCTCAACTCTCTGCAGCCAGTTTCTTCTATAGTGATAACACAGATTCTTTTATAGGATTCTTCTTCTCATCAATGATATTATAATCAGACTGTCTAGCCAGTGTGTCAGTGAGATTAAGCTGATCTAGACAGTATCAGATATAGAAATTATACTCTGAAAGCAGCTCTGCTCATCTGACTTAACATTCTATCAAGCTTTTTATTATCAAGAAGTAACACAGATTTACATGATCAGTGAGAACTTACACTGAGTACTTATTACTCTGAAGATAATGTTACTAGATCTTAAAGAATTCAATAATTGCTAATATTTCTTAATCATGAATATCATATCTTCTCTGTATGAATAATAACTTCTTGAAGAAGAAGATCACTGATCTTTATTCACAGTATCTTATACACTCTGTGAAAAAGTCTTCTCTTACAGACATTTCATTGCCTGTATTCTCAGAGATTATTATTCTTTAATTCTTTCAACATTGAAAGATCTTCAGTATCAACTGTGAAAAGATTTCACAGAGCTCATTTTCAGATGCATCAGTCTCACACTGATTCAGTACATCAGAGTTAAAGTGAATCAGTATTGTATTATCTGTAAAAGCTTGTTTCAATTATACAAATGTCTGCACAGTGTCTTGAGTGAGAGTAAATAGTTTTATTTTTCTGTCTTTAACACTTATCTTTAACAGATCTGTAAGAGAGGCAGTAATCTGTAAATATGTATAAATGAATTATCTATAGAAATTTATAAATTCTAGAAATATCTGCATTTCACAGTATATTCATGATACTAGTCAGTTCTTAATAACAGAGACTCAGCTTCTGTTCATTGAAATGCTATTAATCTTAATAATATAATCTAAGAAATCAATCTTCTATACATAGAACAAGTATTTTTCAGTGTTTGTATAGAGTTGATGCTGTCTTAAGTGACTTAATACTTCTTGAATATAAGTATTATGTTCTTTCTCTTTTTTCAAGAAGATTAGAATATTGTTCAAGTATACTATAGAGAAGACATTGACAAGACCTCAAAGCATCTTATTTATATAGATCTGGAAGATGACTGAAGTATTACAAAGATCAAAAGATAAAATAAGATATTTGAAATTGCTGTACTTAGTATGAAAAGTCATTTTTCAAACATTATCTTTATTAACTCTGATTCTATGATAGATATCTTATATATCAATCTTTGAGAATATCTTTGCTTCAGATAATTGATTAATCATCTCATCAATTAATAATAATGAATAGTAATTCTTAACTGTTATCTTATTGAGGTCTCTGTAGTCTATACATAGATGTAGTCTATCATTCTTCTTAGATATAAAGAGTATGAGTGCTTTTGTCAGACTCTTCAATGAGTATATTCACTTCTTTGATTGTGCTTTCTCAAGATATTTATGCAGAACATTCAATTTCTTTCCTGATAAGTTATAAAGAGACCTGTATAACATAATTATATCATTTTTAAGATGAATCTTATATTATATCTTTATATTAGAAAACTTCACTGCTTCTCTTTCTGAAAGAATATTCTCATAATCTGTAAAGAGATGTTATATTCATTCATCTTCAATGACAGATACTGTTACTAATCTTGCAGTGAGAGTGATAACTTCTTTATCTATTCTCAAGTCTCAGTCATCTACTGCATAATATATTAACTCTATCTTTTTCTCAAGATTCTTCTGATGAAACTCTTCAGATTTCTCTATCACTGTCTCTTTATTAGTAAGACAGTATCATCACACCTGAGTGACTCAGTCAATGAGAGAATTGTTTTCTCTCAATCACAGAAGATCTAGAATGATATTCTTATCTATAATATTAACAGTGAGAAGAAGCAGACTACTCTTTTTAAAAATTTCTTCTGAGTTTGTGATTATACACTTTGCTTAAATTATGTCAAAACAGTGATATTTCATTTCATTGATAAATTTTATATAATCTGACAGATCTGTCTTCTTTCAACTCCTCATCAAAGAAAAGAAATAGAATATGAAGTTAATATCTACTCTGAAGTTAAGTAGACATCTCACTAATATCTTCTCATTCAGAATATTCATTGTGATTGTAATATAAACTCAGAGATGTGAGAATTATCAATTCTTGATTTCTTTCTCTTCTTTATCTTTCACAGATACATTTGTCAGAAGAGAAGTCAACTTTAAGAAGATATCTTCTCAGTTTCTTCTCTTCTTCAGCTGCTTGCAATTACTAGTATAGTGATTATCAGCTTCACAGTTAAAATAGAGATCTTTATTAAATATTTTTTAACATTTCTTCACACTGAGTGAAGAATTGAAACACTTGAAATTCTTCTTTATATTCTCTGTATCAGAGTTATTACAGTACTATTTAGATTCTATTATTAATTACTTAGAAGAGATCTTGTTAATCTTTTTCTCAGAGTATTGATTATTCAAATAGATTCAAGATATCAAGTTGACAAGCTCAGTGTAATTGATTAATGAACTCTGATACTGTGATATCATTGTTCATATCTTGTGAGTCACCTTTATAAGATAAAGCAGTATTTTTAATTGATTCAAATCATCAGTTAATTTCTCTCAATATTCTTCAAATCTTGTATTGAAATTAAAACAATTCTCATCATCTTATTAATATAATGAGTTGAACTGCTGCACTGCCGTAAAGCTGTAGCTGCAGTTGCAGTGATCTTTGATCTGATTCAGTAGAAAGTCTTTGAATTCTTCCCAAGTTATGACAGTATTAATATACTCAATCTCTCTCTTCTTAATAGCTCAAGTAGTTGCAGAGATGCCTTTAAGAAGGTTGATAATGTATATTTCTCATATCTCATAAGTATTAAACTGACTCAGGTTAAGGTGGAATTTTCATTCAAGAATACAGGTGAAGTTGTGAAATTCAGACAATGTATTTCTCTTGTAATTTGAAGAATCTTTAATCTTAATCTCTCTATCTTCATGATAGATGTAGGTGTGTTGAGGCTGTGACAGTGGCAGAGTGATTGAAGAGCTCATGCTATAGTGTACAGTGAGTTCAAAAATCTTGAATTTCTGCTGAGATAGAGATGTACATACTCTAGAGAATAATGTGAAGTTTCTTTCAGAGAGTGAAGTCAGGTTCATCTCAGTATGAGTGTATAAGATTATATCAGTCTGTTAATAGAGCTCAACTGATTCATACTTGTAATCAGATGAAGTAATTCAAATTATAATATAACAGAACTGAAGCAGTGACTAGTTAGCAGTATTATATAGAGATAGTTGTTTGAGAAGCTGTATGAGTGAGCTTGACTATCTTGCTTAAATAATGAGCTTGTGAGCTACAGAGTTATTGCAAGAATATCACAGATATGATACTTAGTATACTAAGAAGATTGTATGAGAAATGCAGTAACTCTTGTATATATTTCAGTAGTGGAAAAACAAATTGCTGACTTCTTTCATGAGAAGTCAGTATCTAGCTATTCTATATAGATAATAAGTGAATACTCTTCTTCTATTCTATAAGTGAGAATAGCTGACGTGATACCTCAGCAGTGCCTCACTGTCATGAAAGAGTAATCTGCTGATCTTGTATATAAGTAGAGTTCTTATATGCATTAATTGAATCTTTGTATATTATATTCAAATGATGTCATAGAGTGGTTGAAAACCGGTTAAAATAGCCTGCAGAATGAATGAAATCATCTGCAGAGAAGTAATGAGCAGTGTGAAACCGCAGTAGACTGACCGTGTAATTATGTCTGAGATCAGAACCAGATGTTTTAATAGTCTCATTATCAATTCAACTGATCTCATTACACAGTGTTAACATTAGATAGTAGTCTTATACTGTCTCAGTGACACTTACTGTCTACTCTTATCACATTTTTCAAATAAGATCATGATTTCTACTTCTCAATTTAAATTATTTTTATTGCTTTAAATGACTTTAAATCTTATTTAAGTGTTATCAAAAAGCATTACTTTTTAAAAAATTAAAAATAGTCTAAAAAAAACCTTAAAATGTCTAAAAATAGTAACTTTATGCTAAGAATGAGACTAAATGAGATCAAATGAAACCACTTTCTCATTATTTTCAAGTCATGATTTCATTTTAAGACCTGATATACAGTCACTTTGCATGTTTTTTTAATGACTAGTTCCAGCAGGATTCACATCAAGAAATGCATGAGACCAGACCAAATGAGACCAAATATAAAATTCATGGTCCCCGCGGCCAGTCTAAACCGCAGTGAGGTCTTGGCGCGGCCAGGGGCGTGACAAGATCTATGACAAGAAACTTCTCATAATAGTACACTGTTTAGAAGAATGAGACTCTGAACTCTGAAGTGTCTTCAAATTTAAGATAATCACAGATTATAAGAATCTCAAGCATTTCATAATCATCTATAAGCTTATTAAACAACGGATGTGATAATCTGAGCTATTAAACTGTTTTCATTTTATGATATACTATCACTTTAACAGTCAGAACTTGATGACAGATACTCTCTTATATTAAGAGTAAGATATGTCTTTTAATGTAATAGATACTTACTGAATAAACTGAGAGTACTGACTCTTGATTTTGAAAATACTAGTTGATTACAATAAAATAACTCATAACACTATATGCATCTCTCTGATTATAACTGCTACTAATGTTCTGACTTCTGTTAAATCTTCACTGAAAGAACTGTGATGTATAACAGCTTTAACTGATGAACTTCTTCAGACTCTCACTGAAGTAGTATGACAAGAAGCTTCTCAATTTTCTTCAGAACTATATATAAAGACTGATATCTCAGAATGCTCAATTAATAATAATAGTACTCTGTAATTGTATAAATGACATTGACTCTCTTAGTCTGAACTCTTACACACTCAGATAATATAAGAGACGCATAACTTATATATAATCAGTTATTTAGATTATGAGCAGCTATACTGAATAATCTTTCAAGAGTTCTACTGATCTGAGATATTAAACAGTATCAGATATTTTGTCTAAAACTGCAACTGTTATTCTTCTATCATCTTATAAAAGAACTGTAGAAAAGATTTACTGAAATTACTTAATATCTCTAATAGAATCTGTTGAGATGTAGTAATTAACTTCACTATTGATCTCTCTAAGAGTAAGAGTGACAAGAATATTCTAATTATTATTAACTGATTAAGTAAAGATGTAATATTGAAATCTTATAATAAGATAAATACTGAACAAGTCACTGAAGCCTTCTTACAGAGTTCATTCTATTGAAGGCATGAGTTGTCAGAATCTATTATATCTGATCAAGACTGTTAATTTGTAAGCTCTATCTGAACAAGAATCCGTCAGATTCTTAAGATCTTATATTATTTATTAACTGCTTATCACTCTGAGACTGATAATACATCAGAATAAATAGTTCAGATAATAAAGAGTTATCTTTATAACTTCTGTAACTATCTATAAGATGACTGACATAATCTTCTTCTACACACCGAAGTTACTATCAATGACTCAGATACTGTTTTAACAGATGTAAGTCTGTTCTTTCTTATATATAATTATCATATGAAAGTGTTGAATCTTCTAGAGATTACACAGTTCATATCATACTCTCACAGTCTGATTGAGATTGCTGATAATATAGTAACAAAGCTCTGAGATGCTTGCAACTGAGCAGAAGCCTTTATAATAAGTATTAAACAAGATTAAAAAGATTAAGTCAATGTCTGATAAGATCTCACTAAGTAATATGAAATAGAAGATCTTGTATAATTAAATCTTAAAAATATACAGATCACACACTCATCTTGTACATTGAATTATTATTATATAAGATACAAGTTAACAGAAGTTCTAGACAGTTATAACTATGATTTTAATACTTTATCAGAGATTTATAATATGTTTTATATAAGCTTACTTCACTGCATTGTCACTGATTTATTCTCTTCTTAACTTACTTTCAACTGACAAGTGCCATAGATCATAGAAGAAGATAATGAACTTAAATAAGAGATTAAAGTTATTCTTGATAAAAGATCTCACAGCTGCAGCTGATAATATCTTGTGAAATAAGTTAATTATAACTGTTTAATCTGAGTCTCAGACTCTGTACTATCTAATACAGCAGCTCTTGACTAATAAGAACTGTACTTACTTTCAGAAAGAGAGAATTAATGTAACAGACTGTATTTAATCAATTATAAAGACTATTTCATTACACTTTATAAATTTGTACTGAAAGTTTCAATTCTCAGTTATTAATTCTCAGCTGAAGAACTTACAGAGTTTCTATTCTTTTATCTTAAAACTTTATCTTGTATGTGTATAAATATTCACTTTAACTGCTTATTTCTGTATTTTCTCTCTTTTTCCTTCTCTAATGTTTTTCACTTTTATTATATAAAATCTATATATTAATACTAATCTATTCAGTGAAGATCTCTTACATTATATAAGTCTTCTTACTTACAAAGCTATTACTATTTCAGTTTCTTAAACTCTCTGTATTATCTAATATCTCACTAATATCTTCAACTGAGTCTTTATATTTATTATTAAACTTATTAATCTATTGTTTTATAATTATTTCATTTAGCTTAAATATCTCAGAAGCTGTCTTCTGATTTATTATTAATATTAATAGTAATCTATGATCTTGTATTTACTACTCTGACATTTTCTCATTTTTCGATCTTGAAGACATGTATTCTTTTATTAAGTCAGATGTTCTTCTAAATCTGAAATTAATTATGAATTCAGATAATCAGTAAATCATTTAAACATACTTGTAATAACATATAAAGATATCAATTTAGCATATTATTACGGTTATTTATTAAAGCTTGCAAAGAGCTTTATAACCTCTTGAAGAATAACATTGTTGTGATTGTGTAATCTATCTACGCGAGTTACACTAAATAGAGTGAGAGTGTAAGAAATCCCGCTTCTCGCGGATTCTTTACCTCTATTTCTATCTCTCGCGTAATCAATAGGGTTAGCGGCCCTTGGCTACACACAACTATATAGACTGAAGTTCATGAATACTATTTATAACTCAGCTTGAATACTATTATACATTTAATTTCTACATTTTATCTTTCTACTGTGAATACTTCTAGTAGTTAATAGTATATATCATATCAAGCTGCAAATACCTGAATAATCATCTGTGAGTACTTATTCTTATATTTCAAGCTCAGTCAGTCAGCAACTGTCTATTATAACTGAAAGAACTAGAAACTTATATACTTCAATCTCTGTGAACTCTACTGCAGACACTCAGAAGCAGTCATCTGAATTATAAATAACTCTTATAAAAGAAGTCTTAGAGAACTTATCAATCACTCACAGAATATCATGCTCTGTATCTATGACAGAGAAACTCTCTGAACTTATAAATAAATCAATCTCAGTGAAGAATATTCTTGAGCATCTTCTATAAGATTAAGCTATTTTTCTATAAGAAATACTTACTATCTGTAAATATTCTTGAACTGAGTCTCTAGACATAATCTTCAGAGATATCTATGAACTGAAAAGAAACTTTCTTAAGCTGTGATCACTTAAGATCACTTATTGAATCACAATCTATAAAAGCTTTTATTAGTTTGTATTTGAAATTGACTTACAAGCTCAGCTATGTAATATGAGAGATGAAGAAGCTGTTATCTATATAATAACAGATCTTTACTACACTTAAGTTAAGAACTGACTAAATTATCTAGAGAATAATTACAAGAGATTTCACTAATCTGTTCTTAAAATCTATTTAGAGAATAAGTTAAAAGACTTTATAAGCTAAACAGAGAATATCTGAGCTGTGATTATTAATATTAGAAAAAGAGATAAGAAATCTGATAAAGACTACTCACAGCACTTTATAAAATTATGATATGAATTAAGATCTATGAAAACAGAACTCTGAAACAAAATCTGAACAATGATATTTATAAAAAGACTGAATAAAGATATATAAAATAAGCTCATTGAGTAAGACTCTAAGCTCTTAACTTTGAAGAAACTGATGACTTTTATTTACTGTTTACAGATTACTGTAAGAGTCACAGACTTACAGAGAGCAGATCACTGACTAGCTCTGTGAGAATCAGAATAATAGAGAACAGATTTATTAGAGAAAAATAATAAGACACAGAGAGATTCATATCTAACTACTGAGTAGAGAGAGAGAGCTTCATAAGCTCTTATAAATAGAATATATAATAGAGAGATTAAGAAAAAGAAACTCTGCTTTATCTATTCTAAATCAGAATATCTTTATATAAACTGACTGAATAAATTAAAATAGAAATTTAAGCAGTTGCAGACAGAGTTAGCAATAGTCTTCTTAAAAGTCTTAAAGCTGATATCTGAATCTGTTACTTTCTCAATGAAAATACTTACTTATAGAGAGAGATTACACTGTAATACTACTATTCTGTAAGTATAAGAAGTATTAATAAACTCAGAATTTCAGATCACTGTAGTGTCTCTAAAGCTCACAGAGTAAATGAGTTGAATAATGAAAACTGAGAACCTGATCTTATAATAAGCAGAGTATGAGAACTTAGATCTAAGAACTGAGAAACTTATAAGAGTTATCTTTAAATTACAAGATCTTTTCAGAATCTGAAGAAGATTTGTAGAAACTGTAATTATTACAGATATTACAGATGATATATACTTAAGACTTATATAACTTTAAAGACATAATCTGTATATAGCTGTCTGTGAGTTAGATTTATACTTCTAATCAGTGTTGATAGACTTACTTATAAAGATAGAATCAGTTAATATTGTAGAGTTAATTAGAGAAGATAAGCTCATCTATATAATAAGTTTATAAATATCTAAGAACTTCACAGTTATGAAAACTGAGCTTCAGATATTAGAGAAATACTGAGATCTTATAGAGATATTCAGCTTAGTAAAGATAGCTGAGCTTTCTTCTCACTGTGAGAAGAATCTGATAATAGATTTGATAGAAGAATAGAAATTCTTCTGAGAATTAATTTATAAGCTCTCTCATTATGAGACAACATCTTGCAAATCTATATAAAGAAGAATCTAAAGAATGACTTTATCTGATCTTCATAGATCTCTGCAGAAGTCTCTGTAATATTTATAAAGAAGAAGAATAAAGATCTCAGATTATATATAGACTACTATAATCTGAACTTCAAGATAATAAAGAGTCACTACTCTCTATCTCTGATTATAAATGTAATCAACTGTCTTATGAAAGTTATTATATTCATACAACTGAATATAATCAATATATATATATAACTGTGAATACAGTCTGAGAATGAATAAAAGACTGTCTTTAAAACTGCACTGAGATTATTTAAATATCTAGTGATTTCTTTGAATCTGACTAATATTCCTGCAGAATTTCAGTCATTCATTAATAAAACACTTTATATATATCTGAATGTTTTTGTGATAATATATCTGAATAATGTAATAATGTACTCTGTAAAGAAGAAAGAATACACTGAGTATATATAAAGTGTGTTGAAGGTTTTAAATAAGACAAAACTGTATATTAAGCTTATAAAGTATAACTTCAGTACTTATCAGATTAATTTCCTAGAATATATAATTACTGCAGATGATATTCAGATGAAATCTTCATAGATTGAGACTATTCTATCATAGCTGAAGTTAACTAGTATTTATAAGATTCAGATCTTTCTGAGCTTTGTGAATTTCTATAAACAGTTTATTTTTATATTTATAAGAATCTTCTTGACTCTTACAGACATACTGAAGAGTGAAAATAAGAAGAAGTCATTCTATAAATGAAGAATAAAAAGATTATTAAGAAGAAAGAGCTGAAAGAACTTTCTTATCTTAGAAGCTTATAAGATCTTTATAAGATTAAAATAGATATCTATAAATATAGTGACACTATTTCACTTTAATCTCTTACTCTTAATCAGATTGAAGACAGATATCTTCTTCTTTATAATTTCAGAAATAATCTTATAACTACAGTTAAATAAGAACTGAGTTTCAGTGATCTTTTTCTCATGAAAGATACAATCTACAGAGATTAACTATAATATTTATAATTAGAAGCTTCTTATAATAGTGAAATTCTTTTATCACTGATATTACTACTTTGAGAGTCTTATAACAGTGATTACTATTAGAACTGATTATAATAGCTTATAATAGTTTACTTCAATTAAGAATCTCTCACAGTAATAGATTCACTGAGCTCAGAGACTGAGTGAATTCTGACTTAAGATAAAATATATCAAGAGAACTAAGAACTCAGCAGACAGACTCTCTCACAGATCAGACTATATTAAGAAGATCAGAGTGACAGATACAGAGAGACTAGAGAAGATAGAAAAGCTTTGTAAGATGCTCAGACTAAGTATTATAAAGAGATTGACTGAAGAGTCTCTCAATTCTCTGTGAGAGAAGAAAGAGAAGAGAGAGAAGAAGTCTGTATAACTACTCTCTATAACACTGAGAGTTAACACTCTGAAGATCTTTATAAGAATTCTTGAATAGAGTATCTATAATCTGAAGAATTTACAGACTTTGAGAAGTATTATGAAAGATCTGATGTAAAGAAAAATAGAGTATAAGTCTTTATAAGATTTTCTATTCAGATTATCTGAACTGTAACTGAAGAATGAATATACTTACTATATTCAGAAACTGCTCATAGCAGAGATCAATTCTGCAGAAATAAAGAGTTAAAGAGACTTAAATAATCTCTTATGAAGAGAGAGCTGAATTTATATATCTGTGAATAAGTTTCTATGTATAGAACTTATTAAAAGATATCATAACTCTTCTCTAGTAAGTTATTTTACAGATACTAGAACTTATAAGTTACTTATAAGAAAATACTTCTGATCAAAGATGTGAGAACTTGTGAAGAAGATAGTGAATTCTTATACTATGTGTCAGAGTTTATAAGTAGTGTGATTCAGACTATATAAAGAACTTACTCCTCTACTCATTTCATAGAAACCTTGAGAATAGCTAGAAATGAATACTCTTATAAGTCTCTCTGAAAGTAAGAATATATATAATGTCTGCTTTGACAGTGTACTGATGATAGTGAATTACTTCATCAAGATAACACTTATTATTATTATTATTATTATTATTCTTTTATTATACTCATATGCAAGCGGAGCTTATGATGAGTCCTTGCGTGATGTTAAATACAGGTCAAGTGTTGGTTATACAGAAGGAAATACAGGTGTTGAGACCACGCCAAGATAACAAGAACATAGGAAAATACAAAGAAGTGACAATTAGATACATGCAATAATAACTTCCCAGCCCAGAAACATAGAGCGATTCATTGAAGCGATTTGTACACCTCTGTATTTATTAGAAACCTGAGGTGCTTGAGTTCCGGATTTAATGTATCCCCTGCGGGTTTCGAACCCACGCGCCTTGGTTTCCCAAGCCAAGGTGCTATCAGGTGGCCGCATTAACCATTCGGCCACTGAGACTTATCAAGATAACACACTTTATACTCACTTATAAGAACTTGAAGTGAAAGAATTTAACTTATATCTTTGTCTGTGATGTGATCTGATTGCATGACTTGTCTGTAAATATTATCTTAAATAGAGAATTAATCTTTGTAGAAGAGTTCTGATCTGATCTGATAACTATACTGAAGATCTTATAAGATCTAAGCATGACTTTTCATTAACAGACAGATTATCAGATAGAATACCTGATAAGTATATTAAAATGATATCTGCAGTGCTTTGTTAATTACAATCAGAATGACTGAGTGTATTAATTATCACTTATAGAGTTTGTGTATAATAACTTAAAGTATATCAGTACAGATAAAACCCTCTTTAAGATGCTCACTGAGACTCATTCATAAATAATTCTAATAAATCTGTGAAAGTACACTATAGAGTGTGATAATGCCTGTGAATAGGCTGAGAGAATTCAGAAGATTCAGAAGAAAGTCTGTGAATTCTTGAGAAAGACTCAAGAGTATTAGAAGAGATACTATGACTTTAAGCATATTATAAAGAGTTTAAAGAAAGATAATAGAGTCTGACTGAGTCTAGAAAATATTATTATATAAAGATCTAGTAAGAAGTTAAATCTCTTATAAATAGAATCTTATAAGATTATGAAGAAAGTTAGCTCACAGTTCTATAGATTGAAGCTGTCATCTGAGTTATAGATATATAATGTTTTTCATATCTCTTTACTCTATGAATATAAGAAATTCTTAGAAGAGAATTCTGTAGCTTATTACTCTATTTACAAGATACTAGAGAGTGAAAGAGAATATCAGATCAAAGAGATTATTAACTCAGAGAAGTGAGAATATAAGCTCTGATTCAAGATTCAGTGATAAGAATATTCTGATAAGATGAATAAGTTCACTTAAGAACTATCTGAACAGATAAGATATCTGTAGAAGCTGAGACATAACTTTTATACTGTGAATTCTGATAAGTCAGAATAATACAGTCTTCACTAAGAATCTAATTATAATAAAGATATTAACACTGTTATTTATAAATTCTAGTCTAAAAGATAATGAGTTTCTACTGAGATGAACAGTCTGCAGTGTATATAAAGAGAAGAAGAAATTATACTCTTATTAAAGCTAAAAAATAAGAAAATAAAAATAGAGCTGTAAACACAATTTAGAGATTAATAAAGAAAAAATAAAGAAAACTCACACTCACATTCTTAATACTTATGATACTCAATTCTCTCACAACTATCAATTTTCTTCTTCAAAGAAGCAGAGAGTATCATACCTGCAGTACAGATAATTGTTACATTTGACATAAAAATTATTAGAAATACACAGACTTCAGAGAAGTCAGACATCAGAGTATATATAGTTATAACAGAGTCTTGAGAGCTGATTATCTGTGTATGTGATTAGATATCTCTTATAAAGCTGTGTTCACTTTCTCAGTTATGCTAAAGTATTCAGTCTGAAAATAATTAAGATGTGAAAAGAGAGCTCATCTACTCAGATTAACTCTTATTATAAATTCATGACATTTGCATTGTCTTAATTACTCAGATTTTACAGATATCTGAAAACTCATCTTCTATTAACAATGAGATTGCAGAAATGTGCTGTGATGTGAGAATCATTGATAGAGAATCTAGACATATTTACATATACCTGATCAGAGATTGTGTGAGCAGAGAGAGAGTAATTATAGGTCTGCAGAGCTGTAGAAGACACTGATAAAACTAAAAGCTTTATAAGAACTGTTAGCTAGAGTCTGTAAGAAATTACTTATAAGAAGACTTACAGTAAAGAGAGAGACTACACTGCTTAAAGTCAGAAGCTGATCTGAAGAAGGCATGAGATTGATCACTGATTCAAAGATCAGATGTGATGACAGAGCTGAGAGAAGTGAAGACACTATTGTGAGCAGTGATGTTACTGCTTCATCAACTGATAAAAAGTAATCAGAGAAGTTATGAGAATGCTTATAAGAAGCTTAACAGCAGTCAGACATTATTTGTGAAGATATTGAAATTGAAAATATTTTTATTCTTAAGAAGTTCTTGAATCAATATATAGATATTGTTAGAAACACTCTCTCTCTATTATCTGAGTGAAAATACTTCATAGATAAATGAAGATACTCACAGTTTATAAAAATAAGAGCTGTTATAGAAAAAGAAAAAAGAAGATGAAATTTTATAAATAGATCTGAGATATTTATACTACTCTAGAGAGATTTAGTTATACTGTGAGTGATTTTATGAAATAGTTAGATTACTCTAATAAATAAAGAGTGATTGTGAATTGCAGATCTGAATCTTTCTATATAACTATAATGAGTGATTACAGACTGTAGATATCTTGATTCTATAATTCTACAGAGTTGATAAAAGAATAGAAAATTTCTTATAATTCTACAGTGTTAAAGAATAATGATTCATAAGAATGAGTGAAAGATTAACTTATGAATACTTCTCTTTAATAAGAGTGATCTTATAGAGAGTAATTCATCTGTGAGATGAATCTGTGTAATAATTACATAAGAATCTTATAAAAATGATTGAGAGTTAACTGAAACTCTTCTATATAGAAGATATGAGATGAATCTGTATAGTAGTCAGAGAAGAATCTATAGACTATAAAGAATCTTATAAAATAAGAAATTAAGTGATAGACTCTTTTCTCTTTATAATAACAAGGGATTTTTCCTCACTGAGATTTTTTATAGATATAAAGAGTTTTTAGTGAGTATTACTACAGTGCTGAGCTGATTCTATGAAGTCACTCAGTGAAAGACTTTGTAAATGAAGTCTTAGAGAGGAGAGAGTATGTAAGAAATTCTGCTTCTTATGAATTTTTTATCTCTATTTCTATCTCTCATGTAACTAATAGAGTTAGCGGCCCTTGACTACACACAACTATATAGACTGAAGTTTGTGAATACTATTCACAACTCAGCTTGAATGCTATTATATATTTAATCTCTATAGTTTATCTTTCTACTGTGAATACTTCTAGTAGTTAACAGTACATATCATGCCAAGCTGCAAACACCTGAATAATCACCTGCGAGCACTTATTCTTACAGAGAGTGACGCGTGACTAGAGTAGATGTTGATGATTACTACATCTACTCTAGTCACGTGCCACTTCAATCTATTCATTTAGTGTAACTCATGTAGTTAGATTACAGTATAATATAATAATGTTATTCTTCAGAAGGTTATAAAGCTCTTCATAAGTAATAAATAATCACAATAATGTGTTAAATTGATATCTTAACATGTCATTACAAGTGTGCGTAGATGATTTATTAATTAATTAAACTCATGATTAATCTAAGATTCAGAAGAACATCTGACTTAACAAAAGAATATATGTCTTTAAGATGAAGAAATGAGAAAATGTCAGAGCAGTAAATACAAGATCACAGATCACTGTTAATATGAATAATAAATCAGAAGATGACTTCTGAGATATTTAAGCTGAATAAAATCATCACAGAGAAACAGTCTGATGAGTTCAATGAATATAAAGATCTGATTGAAGGTATTAGTAAGATGTCAGACAATGCAGAGAGCTCAAGTGACTGGAATAATAATAGCTCAGTGAGTGAGAAGACTTGTATAAGACTAGAAATTGCAAGACTTCAGCATGAGATTGAGTGAATGAAGATCAGTAGAGGTAACTCTGCAGATGATGAGATGAGAGCAGATCTGACAGAATATCTTTAATGAAAAGAAAAGACATCTGTCATAATAAAAGTTCTTGAAGAATTCAGAAGCTAAGTAAGACTTATCAAAAGATTAATAGTTCTCACTGAATTCATTAACTACTTCATGTGAAGACAGGAAATTCTTTTAACTACAGAGTAGTCTGAAACTGATGATATTCTTAAAGATAATAATCTTGATGAGAATGTTACTATGAACATGCAATGTTTCTGAAAAGAATGCAATCTTTGATTATATAATTACATGTAATCTGCAATTGTTCTGCAGACTAAGACTCATTTCACTATACTCAAGAAGTTCAAATTATTAGCTTATACTCTATGAACTATTATAGAGAATAACTTTTCTGAGAGACCTGCTGTACACAGAACTCATTTATTTAAAGAGCTTATTGAAATAATCTTTAAAAGCAAAGAATCTAACAGAGCTTTTATTGAATGATTAATTGTCATCAGAACTGATTATATCTGTCTGAAATATAAGATTGAAAATGTTGTGTTTTTTGATAGATTACTGACAGAAGTCAATAGAGGTTGAGCATTCTTTAGAAAGAATAGAATGAACTAGATTGATAAGAACAATTCAAGATCTTTAGAAGAAGGCTTTATGAGATTATACTGTGACATACTTCTATGACTTTCTACTGTGGAAAATAGTAGTACTGAATTCATGAAAAATCCCGCGAATAATGCTCAAGACAAGGATAAGAAAGACAATGACAAGAACAAGAACACTGAATTCAAATCTGAATGTAGAAGTAATAATGCAAGAATCTGCTATCATTGTCAAAAGATTGATCATATTCAGACCGACTGTTGAAAGAAATACTCTGAGAAACATCCTTTGAATTCGAATTCCAACACCAATAGAAACAAGGATAAAGACAAGAATGTGAAGAATACAGGTGCTGCTTCTGTTCACAATGTCATGAAGCAAGTATTTTGCATCAAAGAAAAGGCCTATGCAAGTGATCAGACAGGAAAAGATATCTGAATTCTAGACTCTGAATCAGGCACTCATGTCACATCTCATAGGGATCTTGTCATAGCAAAACCTCAGAAGGTGAAAGTGATGTTGAAAATGACAGATGAAACAGTAGTCTCAGCTATAACTATAGAGAATACCAAGATATCTGTTAAAGAGATGAATATGCTGCTAAGCAGTGTCTGTTATATTTCAAAATTGAAAGTGAATCTTATGAGCATGAGTAAGCTTATACATCAAGGTTATACCTTCAAACAACTGGCATATGAAAATAATCATGCCATATTGCTTATATCTCCTGATAGAATGTTCTCATTTACTACAAGATTGAATGACAAGGATATCTATGAGATAGAAAAGTCAGTCACATACAGAGACTTAATCTGATTTGCTATACTCAATGATGGTTTTGAACCTGTGAATACACTGTGAATAAAGAGTAGTGATGCAATATTGACACTACCTGACAAGAATAATACAAAGATTATGAAACTTACAATAATGCAATGACATCAAAAGCTAGAGCATCTGAATCCTGCGGATATTATGAAAATGGTGACGGATCCACATCTGAGAATGAGAATTATAGGTCAACAAGCTTTACTGTTTTACAAGGTCTGTGTTTAAGTAAAAATGACACATCTGATCTTTGCACTCATGACATGAGCTGTTAAATCAGTAATGAGATTCTTCATTGACCTGGCAGAGAGTGAAAAAACACTTTTCAATGAAAATGACATACTCACTAGAGAGGGTGCAAGCTATTGATTAGAAATCATGAATGATGCAACCCGCTATAGATGAGTGATTTTAATAATATCAAAAGAGAAATCTACTGCAAGGTTAATGAATTTCATCACAGATATTGAGATAACTATGCAATATCAAGTTGAAACTCTACACTGAGACAGTGAAGAGGAATTTAAAGGTCAAGATCTTAAGACCTACTGCCAGAGCAAAGAAATAGCATATGAAATGACTATCTCTGACACACTGCAATTGAAAAGTCCCGCAGAACATGTCAATTGTATTGTAGCTGAGAAGACAAGAAGCTTGCTATTTAATAGTGAGCTGATGAAAGAGCTCTGAAGTGAGGTAATGCAAGCTACAGTTATGATGATTAACACATTCTCAATATTAATGAAGATATTTGAATGTAAGAAAGAAACATCATTTACATCTTTTAAAGCTTGAACTGAGATACAATCTTCTATTCATTGAATACAGAGATAAGAGTGCAAGATCTATAAGAAGAATTTGAAAGTGTTGAATAAGCTTACAGATAGAACTGATAGTAAGAAATGACAGCTAATTGAATATCAAGAATTATATCAATATTGTGTGTGAGATTCTATTACATGTTGTCTTGAGATTGTACAAGATATTATATTTGATAAAGCTCTTGACACGAGTGCAAATACATCTGTAAATATAATGAGAGAATTCAATGAATTATCTAATAAATTGACCATTCTGAATGTCAGAGAGAGATGATAACACTGCCTTCTAAGAAGACTTACAAAGAAAAAGTCAGATATTTTAAAGATGATTGTTAATAAGAACTTAGAGAGTGTAATTGATTCAATCTATGTTCTAGATAATAAGACACAGCTTGTTATAAATGAAGAGTCTGAAGACTCTGTTAATGAGAATAATTCTATTCTAAGTATTCTGACAGATTAATTAACTACACTGACAGAAGTCAAGAGAAGCTCAGACTGAGACTATTAATATAAGACCATGAAAAAGAAGATTAAGATATTTGAATAGAAGATATATATTATCATTGAGAACACCTCAGAAATGAATATTCTTACAGACAAATGAGTATATAATCAGAAATTCAATAGTAAGAGAGAAATCATTCACTTTAAAGCTCACTGAGTGATTAGAGAGTTCTTACAATAGCAGAGTATTCATTATATAAGATTATATACTGCAGTGATATCAGGATCTACATCACATAGTCTATTCACTATATCAACTGTCAAAGAATGAAAGATTAAATTAATTAACTATGTATCTGCATTTTTGAATGATATATTATCTCAGAATGAGATGATCTATATACAACTATTCACAGGTGTTAAGCATGATAGAGAGAGCTTGATGAGATTACTATATCAAAGTCTATATGAAATGAAGCAAGTTATAAGAGTATAGTATTTTCTCATAACAGAGTATCTTTCTACATTGAGATTCAAGATATTATCTTATAATGATGAATTTCTATATTACTCTGTTCACAAGATCTCTCTAATATTGCATGTTGATAATTACTGAGTGATGAGATCTTGAGAACAGCAATTAGACTGAGTATTGAAGAAGATTGTAAAGAGATTTAAGACAAAGAATGTCAAAGAGATCAAGTCATATCTTGAGATGAAGATTAATCATCAGAGAAATAATGATCTAGTGATTATATAGAGCTCTTATATTGAAGAGATTCTTGAAGATTTTAGTATGAAGAAGATAAATCCAGCTGACACTCTGATAGTAATCAGTATATGACTGGAATTCTCATCTGATGAGAAGAAGGAATTGAATGATGACTTTACAGCTATAAGATATTATCAAGAATTGAGGTCATTGTAATATTTGATCTCAAGCAGTCAGTCAGATCTGATATTTGTGATCAACTATCTCTCATGTTTTAACTTATATCTGCACAAGATATGTTGAGCAGTGTTGAAGCATGTTCTATGTTATATTAAGAAGATGAAAAACTATGACATATTTAGACTGACCGTGTGACCGTGTCTGAGACCAGGACCAGATTTTTTGATAGTCTTATTATCAATTCAACTGATCTCATTACACAGTTTTAACATTAGATAGTAGTTTCATACTGTCTCAGTGAGACTTACTGTCTACTCTTATCACATTTTTCAAATGAGATCATGATTTTCACTTCTCAATTTAAATTATTTTTATTGCTTTAAATGACTTCAAATCTCATTTGAGTATTATCAAAAAGTGTTACTTTTTAAAAAATTAAAAATAGTCTAAAAAAAACCTTAAAATGTCTAAAAATAGTCACTTTATGTCAAGAATGAGACTAAATAAGACCAAATGAAATCACTTTCTTATTTTTTTCAAGTCATGATTTCATTTTAAGATCTGATATATAGTCACTTTATATGTTTTTTTAATAGTCAGTCCCAGCGGGATTCACACCAAGAAATGTATAGAATCAGATCAAATGAGATCAAATGTGAAATTCATAGTCTCAGCAGCTAGTCTAGACATATTATACAGAAAGAAGATCAGTAATAAGAGTCTCAGTTCTGTAATATACTGCAACTCAGACTGAGTGAAGATAGATTCTTAATACAAATTAACTACTGACTATGTTATATTGATTAATGAGTCACTGATCTCATAGCAGTTGCAGAGACAGACATCTATTATCAAATGAATCACAGAAGCTGAATATATTACAGCTAGTGAGACAGCTTGTAAGATAATCTGATTGAATAATATGTTATATGACATCAGGTTAATAAATGATAAAAAAGTGAAAATATACTCACATCTATAAGTTGATAATAAGAGAGCAATTGATCTAGCAAAAGAGGAATTCATAATATGAAGATCATATCATATCAAGATTAGATATTATATTCTCTGTGATTTAATTGAAAAAGAAGAAATTATGATGAAATATATTGATTCTACAGCAAACATAGCTGACAGACTTATCAAGTCACTGATGAAGCCTGCATTTGAAGAATTTGTCAAGAGAATTGACATTCAGAAAATTGAGAAGAAGGAATGATTGAATGATAATGATGATATGATGAATCAATAGATTTTGCATGTATTTCTTGATTATTACAGTTATTGCTGTACAGACGCCTTTTCTAATAAGAAAATCAGGGTCCGATTCATGTAATTAATTATTATTGTATTTTTGAAAGATTTGAGAATGGGGGAGGCCCCGGGTGGCGGCTTATTATAGGCCACGGTGTAGCAAGGGGGGGTGTTGGTGATTACTACACCTACCCTAGTCACGTGCCACCCCAACCTATCCATTTAGTGTAACTCGCGTAGTTAGATTACAACACAACACAACAACGTTATCCTCCAAGAGTAGGTGTAGTAATCACCAACAGTATAAAAGACCAATTTGACACATTTGTCACTGGCTCCTCGCGAGGCACAATTAGCGTGGATTTTCTGCCACCTCTTTTCTGATTCCTAATTGGTGCGTAACCTCCACAACAAACTTGCGATTGGCTAAAAAAGGCGGTGAGAAGCACAGCGCTAATTGTGCCTTGCAGTGGACCAAAAAAAAAAAAGGGTCAAGGAAACATCCAAAGAAGGGTTACATGCTGGTACATTGTACTACAGCAGCATTATCGTTACCGCACCAACAGCAGCAATGCGCAAAGCGAATGAATGTGGGACAATGTCAGACGCCGCACTTTTCGTATTCACGGGCCCGAGCAGCAGTTTTGGCTCGTATACTGAAGGAACAGTGCTATCAACCCGTCCATCCCAACAATATGCCTCGAAACAGTTCTTGCAGGCTTCAGGAACTGGCGTATTTGTGCGCTCAAAAGACCTGCTGAGCATTGCACATCCAACACAAGTAGGCCAGTTTTTGTCAACGGTGGCGTTACCCATGGTTGCAACGTTGTATCCGTTCTGAAGGATCTTACGGCGCTGTTCGACGGAGTATTCCATTTGGAATGTGGAGACATTGGAAAAGGCTACATAGGGCGAGTTGGGGATATAGACTATTAGAGGAGAAGGCCCCGTCATGTTCGCACTGTCACACCCGAAAAATGTGGGCATCTTGTTAAGTCCCAGGTTGACGAAGGTGTTCACGTCCGGGATTGCTGGGAAGACGGTGCCATTGGCAATGCTGGAGGTCATGCTGCGCTCATAAGTTGCGACCAGGGCGGTGCCATTTGGCCAGTTGAAGTCATTGTCGGCAGAAGAGTCCACGGCAAAGATGACGTCGATGTGCCGTTCTGGCTGAATCAAAGGATGAAGAGGAATATTTTGCAGATCCTCCCCACCATCCACAAGGTTTAGGGATTCCTCCTTCGCGAATGGCGACGTATCGTTGGAGTAGCGGAAAAAGGGATTGGGCTCGTAAGCTGCGATATCATTGTTACTTTCTCCAATGCTCTCAAGGATAGACTTGAATGCATCTATGACAAATCCCGGCACATCAACGCCATCTAAGTTCAGCAAGAACTGGTTAAAGAGGGATGATGATGTGCCCATGATATAACCCGCGTTATCAAAACCACGTACGCAAGATTCGGACCGGGGCACGGTCCCTGCTTCGAATTTTGACCCGAGGAACTCCAATGGAATGAAGCCAAAGACAGTCGGGTCGAATGTGCCAAATTCCCAAGGGTTAAACTCAAATACTGTGGCGTTGCCTCCGATGAACAACTCCCCAGGATTCCTTCCGTCGGCAACCAGGATGGGCAGTGGCATATTCCCGTCCTTAAAATCCTGGCTAAGCGCAATGGAGGACCATGTATACGCTGGCCCGCCTTCCGGGGCATTAATGAGCTGGTACGACAAAGCGCGGCCCCTTGAAACAGCAATTATGGTCAACTCTAGTCCCATAACCAGTGGATTTGACACGTAATAATTCTTTGCAGGAGAGTAAAACACACCAATAATCTGTCAGTGAAACATCAAATCCAGCATCTTTCTTCCCCTCTACGGCCCTGTATATTTCCTTGTAATAATCGACGGAATTGAGAAACTTGATACCCTTTTCTGTTGGGCCTTCGAGAATCGATTCGCTAAACTCCCATACCGATCCATCCTCATCTGCCTCTAATTCCGAAACGGTGGTAAAATTGTTGATATAAAGTGATCCGACGAGCCATCCGCCACCGCTTAGACCGGATAGATAAGTGGCCGACTGCAGCAGGCCACCTAGTTGTCCAGGGCCCGTGGCAGATTCTGTCCGGCTATCAAATGCCTTCAATGCGCCTCCACCATTCATCAAAGCTCTGTATCCACCACCTGAAACCGCAATTCCAACATTAGGGAGCGCAGAATGGTTTTGCGCATTGTTTTCAAGGTAAGCCCGCACATCGAATCCGTCAATGGTAACGCGGCCGAAGAAATCTTTCATCGCATCGGTGGTCTGCTTTCTTCTTCTTTCCAGCCAGAACCTTTCATTTTGCGAGAGCGTTGCCGCACTGCGAACTGACGGACGGCTGTCGCTGCACCTTGTTTCGGCAGGCGTATACCCATCGGGAGCGTTCGGCAAGGCTCGTACAGCTACATCCCGAATGGGCTCAAGAGCAGCAGCCGTAGTTGTACCTGAAGTTCCAGTTATTATCTTCCTATCCGAAGTGGATATGTCAGGGGGTTTCAATTAACAATCGCACGCGGTGAGCGCACCTAAACTGACCTGAAAGAGCGCCTGCAATGATGGTGGTCCAGAGCGCCACCAAGTCCGATTTCATTCTTGATTACGACAGATAAATTAAAATCACACAAACGAAGAGAAAGGAAATCACAAAAGTAAATTAAATATTAAAGGCCAAGATCCCTCGAAAAAGAAGAAGGAAAGATATATTTTCATTCAAAATCTACGAAACCCGAACAAAACCATCATTATTCCGTGCTACTAGCCCGTACTTATACGAAGAGTGGCTTTCAGGTCAACGCCACATAAATGTGGGACAAGGGCCTGTTTGTTAGCGCCCCATTAGCGTCATACATATTATCGAAGGCGAAAAGGATTCGAAACAAATTATGAACAAAGGATCATACTAATAAAATGAATCATACCAGTTTTTCTAGCTTGTGTGATAGGGCTGCTGATGTTTGAGTGTGGATGATATTCTACCCTCGGCTAGAAAGCTCCTTGATTTCATCGTCACCAGATTAAGTTTTTCCCAAAGATGTGGTGGCCGATCATGGAACCAGCGGGCTGAGCATGGATTATTCATAGCCAAAAGAGGGATTGCTTCCCATCATCATATCATTCTACACCACTTTCGGAGTGCGAAGTATGTATCGATATTCCCGCGCGGCCCGCCAGGAATCGGGCTAGGCCTTAACCGTTAAGGCCCCGCGGCTTCTATGGAGCCTGCCAGTTGGTCAGCCACAGCAGATACTGGATAAAGTGAAATCAAGCCTGCTGGCGAGATACTATGTAATCCTTCAGAAGGGCTGAAACATTGAGACACGAAGGAATACTTGCCGCCCCACCCACTATGCCGAATAGTGGATGATAAATCAACACTACAACAAAATATCATCCCTTTGTCAATTCTCATGGTTTTTCTTCATCATTCACACATTTATTATCTGTCTTAGATGATTGAAAGATCTCAAGAGAATGAAAAATGTGTAGAAACTGCTAGACTGACCGTGTGACCATGTCTGAGATCAGAATCAAAGTTTACAGTTATCACATTGCTTCAAAGCATTACTTCTGATCATGATTTGTATTCATTACATTGATTTCAAATCACTTTATTTCAAATATTAAAGATCTCAAATTCACTTTTCAAATAAAAATTTAGTCTTAGTTAAAGAATATGTTTAAATTCTTAGTTATATTTTCATTGTGATCTCATTGTTAAGAATAATATTAAATAAGACTATGAAATTATTTCTCACTTATATAATATCATAACATAGTACTGATTTGTTGAAAATTCAATAGAAAGTGTTATCAAATATTATTACTTTTTTCAGAAATCTATTATAAATTTAACTTTCATATCATAAAATCTAATTGAAAAAAGACTTATAAACTAGTTTATTAATTTAAATGAGATCTCAGAATCAGATCATGAGATTATTTAATTTGATATTAAACTGAGTGAAAAATAAATAAGTGAAAATTCTCTTCTCTCTAATCAATATAACTTTGAAAAAGCTGATTGAAAAGCAGTTAAAGAAAGTATAAAACTGCTGAAATTTAAAAAGCAGAGTAAGCTCTATTGAAATCAGAGTTAAGATATATCAAATGAAATACTTGAGAATTGAGTAAAGTTAATTACATCTATTCTTCTAATAAGTATTAGATAAAATATTTCAGAGAAAAAGTCTTCTAAGTATTTCAAATCTTAATGAAATGAGAATATCACTTCTAAAAGAAAATAACTAGTCACTGCTAAGAGAGATTAAAACAATAACTTAATATCTAATAAAGAGATCAAAGCTATCAGAAATGAATATTTTTCACATATTAAAAGAGCTAAAAAAAACTACTGAAACAAATTTCTTAAAGAAGTATAAGAGAAAGAAGTTTTTGAAGTCTTTAACTATACTGAAACAAGAAGTGTAGCAAAACTTTCAACCTTAGAATATAAGTTTCAGAATGAATTATATACAGCAAACTCTTTTAAGAAAACATATCAAGCTTTTATGAGAATTCTCTTTCAAAATTTATCAGATTCAGAAGAGAAGTAGATATTATTTCATGAATATATTAATAAAAATAACTAAGAGTAGACTAAGCTTACACATAATTAACTAGAGTCAGCTATAATCTCAAGTTCAATTAAAACTGCTGCAGAGCCTGATTCAATCAATCAATTAATCATTTGAAATATATATTTTAACTTAAAGAATGAATATTTTAAGCTCTTTTTCAATCTCTTAAAAAATCAATATTATTCTGAATACTGAAGAGAAGCTACTGAAGTGATTCTTCTAAAATCTAATAGAAAAGCTTCAATTTCTAAGTTATATAGAGAAATATCTCTATTATACTATCTAGGAAAAATTTTAGAAAAGAAAATAGTTACTAGACTATCTTATATAAGCTCTATTAGTCATTTTCTTTTATTTAATAAATAAATAAAAGATAGAAAATAATATTCTGCAATTGACACTGTTATTATTATTATTATTATTCTTTTATTATACTCATATGCAAGCAGAGCTTACGATGAGTCCTTGCGTGATGTTAAATACAGGTCAAGTGTTGATTATACAGGAGGAAATACAGATGTTGAGATCACACCAAGATAACAAGAACATAGAAAAATACAAAGGGGTTACAATTAGATACATGTGATAATAACTTCTCAGCCCAGAAACATAGAGTGATTCATTGAAGTGATTTGTACATCTCTGTATTTATTAGAAACCTGAGGTGCTTGAGTTCTGGATTTAATGTATCTCCTGCAGGTTTTGAACCCACACACCTTGGTTTCCCACGCCAAGGTGCTACTGGGTGGCCCCATTAACTATTCGGCCACCGGGGCGCAATTAACACTGTTCTTTCAGTTGTTCATAATATTCAAATAGTAAAGCATAAAGATCTGGTCTCAAATGCAGTTTTTATTTATATAAAAGAAGCATTTAATCATGTTTCAAAGTCAAAGATGATTTGAACTTTAAAGATGTTAAAACTGTCACTTTCTCTAATAAAATGAGTTAACTGTTTTATATTCAAAAGAATTATATAATTATTCTTTGATGAAATGAAATAAGATAAGACAGAGAGAAAAATACAAGTACTGTAAGAATCTTCAATCTCATCTGTTTTATTTACATTATACACAGCATATCTATTCAAGATTAGAGAGATGAAAATAGTGAGATCTTCAAGCTATATAGATGATATTGATCTAGTTTACAGTTTATAAATAATTAAAGAGAATTTAGAAATGATTAAGAAGAGAGTAAAGAAAATTTTATTAGAGCAGATATCAATCAAATTCAATTTAATATGAATAAAACTGAGTGAATTCACTTTTTTTCCAGATTTAATAAGAAAAAAACTAAGTCTAACTCTTTTGAATAAAGATATTAAACCCAGTTTGAATGTTAAATGATTGAAAGTATGATTAAACTTCAAGTTGAATTTTAAATATTATATTCAACAAAGAACTATCAAGTCAGAAAGATTATTAAATAGCATAATCAGACTATTATATACAGAGAGAGGTCTATTGTTCCAGGCTATGAGACAGTTATATATAGTCTGTATCACCTCAGTAGCTGATTATGAAGTTCAAGTTTGATAGAATAATCAACAAAATTTCACTTAATTCTTTCATAGTCTGTAAATCAGAGCTCTAAAAGAATTCTAAGAGTATTTAAATCATCTTCTATTAAAGCAATAGAAATTGAAGCATCAATTCTCTCTTCTGCTATCAGATTTGAAAAGACCTGTATGAACTATACTCTGAGAGTTATAAAAAATGAGCTTAAATTATATATTCAGAGAAAGAGTCTCTTCTTCATTTTCATCAATCAACTCAGAAAATGAACTGAATTAGAATAGATTTCTTAATTGAAATGAAAATAATTCTTCAAAGAAAATACTCTCTCAACTATATAGAATATATTCACTGCTTAAAAATTAATTTTCTTTATTAAATATTCAGAAAGTTGATCATGAGAAGATATCTCTCTGAAGAGAAAAGCTGAAATCTCTTATAGACTTGCAAATTAGTGAACTATCTAATAAGAGAGAATATAAACAGCATTTGAAAAAGATCTTTACAATTAATATAAAAGACTCTATTTTGATTTACTCAGATGACTTAAAAAATGAGAATTTAAATAGATTAGATACAGACATTGCTTATACTGAACATGATATTAATTTTATCTCAGATTTTGGAAATTTAGACTGTAAAACTGAAGTTTTTGATGCTGAACTATTTATTCTAGTGAAAGCTTTCAAACTTAATAAAATAAAATCTTATAAAAGAGAGACTAGTTTGAAAGAGATATAAATATTCTCTGATAGTCAAGCTGCTTTAAAATGACTTAGAAATAGTCAGATTTATAATAATTAAATGAATCTTGAACTGATTTTAAATTCTGATATCAAAATTAAAAAGAGAAAAATATTACAACTGATAATTCATCTACACTAAGTTCCTGCTTATGTAAATATTTATGATAATGAATTAACTGATTCAGCTGCAGAAAAGAGTTCAGAATTAAATAGATCCACTTAAAAAACAGTGTTCTAGTTTTTTATAGAGAGAAAGATGAAAGAATCTTGCCCCGGTGGCCGAATGATTAATGCAGCCACTCAGTAGCACCTTGGCGTGGGAAACCAAGGCATGTGGGTTTGAAACCCGCAGGGGATACATTAAATCTGGAACCCAAGCACCTCAGGTTTCTAATAATTACAGAGGTGTACAAATCACTTCAATAAAATTGCTCTATGTTCCTGGGCTGGGAAGTTATTATCGCATGTATCTAATTGTCACTTCTTTGTATTTCCTATGTTCTTGTTATCTTGGCATGGTCTCAACACCTGTATTTCCTTCTGTATAACCAACACTTGACCTGTATTTAACATCATGCAAGGACTCATCATAAGCTCCGCTTGCATATGAGTATAATGGAAGAATAATAATAATAATAATAATAATAATAATGAAAGAATCTTGTTTAAATAAGTAAAATCAAAGCTGGTAGAAACAAAACAAGAGTACATATTATTCAAGATTTGAAACAACACTCAAGTGAAAATCTTGTTTAATAAAATGTAAAAAGAAAGTATTCTCATCTATAATTCAGCTGAAACTAGAACATGATTATTTCAAATATTATATACAAAGATTTGAGAATAGATTTGATTCAACAGAATGCTCATTCTGCAATTCAAATAAAATTCATGAGTATATTGTAATGCATTGTACATTATACAATAGACTCAGAGCCAGATTGAAAGAGAAGTATAATTTAAATCAATTAAATATTAGATTCTTATTCTCAACTAAGACAGGAATTAAATACTTAATAGACTTTCTATCAGAAACTTAAGCAGCTATAAGAAAATGACTAAATTCAGAACTGTCTGAATGTGAAGAGATGAAAATTGATTTGATATAGTCTGTTAAAACAGCTATATACTCTCTTGAAACATATTTATTTTAATATTGTCTTTTCTTACAGTTTCTTTTCTTTTCTTTTCTATCTACTGTAACTATCATTAAGACTTTATTTCTTTTCGTTTATTATGTTACTTTCTAAATGATTTCAAAAGTATCACAAGATATTAAAAATACTATAATTTGTGAGAGTTTTTTATATTCTGAGCTAGAATTTTCTAATTTTGCATATCTGAAATTGACAACTGTACAATAATTGGCCTTACAGACACTAGAAAAACACTGAGAACTAAAAGTTTTCAGGTAGATGTTATAGTCTCTGACTATATAAATCTATAGTGAAAGAATAATAATAATAATAATAGAAGAGTCAAGATTTATATACAGTTTATTCAGCACCGTTTAATAATTTATTAAGAATAAATAAAGAAGCTGAAGATAAGAATAATAATTTACTGAACTACTTTATTAAATGAAAGTTAATAAAAGAATATATTACTCTGAAAATTTATAATTATTTATTATTAAATAAAATATCAGAAAAAGTTAGTATATAATTTATAAATCTCTTTAAGCTTGAATTACTTTATTTATTTCTTAATACACTGTGAGAATTCTATAACACTGCTTGAAATAAACTCTTAGTTTTGAAATCAAATTATTATTCAATACTTTTCGATAATAAGTTATTATCTTATTAACATATAAATCAGAGATTATATTTACTGAATCTCTCTTTTAAAAGAGAATATATTATTTAATATTGGAAAGTAGAGCTTAACTGAATTATAATTATATTTATTTATAAATTAAGAGAAGTTAAGTGAATTTTCTTTATACTTATGTCTCTATATTATATTATATATAATTATCTACTGAATCTACTGATTTTACCAGAGAATTCTCATAGTTACACTATTATTAAGCTGGGAGTAGTTTGAAAGACAGTATTATATAACATTCTGATATAGAATCGTAATAAAAATGATAATTATTTAATATATAAGTCTTAGATAATAAGATATTTATATTATAATTAACATATCTTATTTCTTTTGATAAATAGTTAATGAATAGCAGCTAAGTAATAGATAACTAGTTCAATAATATATTGATTTCACTAATAGAACAGTACAGAGAACACTATTAAAAGAATTGCGTCACTCAGAGTTAATTCTACAGCTAAGAAGTATCATCATGTTTTAATAGGTAATTGCATTTAGCTTCAAATCACTCTGTATTCAATTTATATGAGATTGTCATGTATTCTGAATTGATTAATGATTTCTCTTTGTTCTCAAATATCTTATCTATTCATTTCATATAGTATTAAATATCAATATCACTATAAGAGCTCTTGTGATGACTCTTAAATCACTCTATTTTAACAAGTCAAATGCTAAAATCACAGAAATCACTCAGATCTCAAAGACTCAAATCAACTGCATATATAAATATACAATTGAATGTAAATTCAATTCTGCACTGTCTCATATTACATGTCAAAATGAATGACTTTGAGATGCTCTTGAATCTGGCTGATCAACTCTGAAAAATGATAGTATTATGAATGCTATATTTACAAAGATTTAATATGATCAGTATGAATAAGCAAATATATATACTGATCTTATCAATGAATTCGGTAATGAAGAAGTTGAGATATCTTATTTAACTATATAAAGAATTCTTTACAAAGCAGATCTGTGAAAAACAAAGTCTATATAAAAGTCAGAACTTATTGAAAAGATATAGCTAGATCAGTTTTAATTTCATCTGAAGCATAAGAATTAAATCTTGAAGAATTGAAAGAATATCATCTTATCAGATAAAATCTCTGTTATTCTTCTTCATTGATCAAATGAATATAGAATATAGTATACATCTCATAAGATCTATTCTCAACACTGTATATATAAATAATGAAAGAGATTATCTGAATTCATGTTCTCAGCCTGCTTCTTATATAACAAGAAGAGCTCATTTCATTATTAAGTCAGAGAAATCTTGCAGAAGTGTGCTTAATCTGTTAGTATATTAACACTTTAAATACAGAAGTAGAATCTATAAACAAGCAAGAATAAGAGCTGTTAAATAGCATGTAAAGATTATGGATTGATTGTCAGCAGTAAGGTCAAACATCAATATAAATGTTTAAAAAGATCACAGACAAGCTATCTTGTAACAAAGATGACAGAATTGATTAATATTACTAGCAAGTTTAAATTCTCTTATCAAAGCTATTTCTCTTTGTAAAAGAGTGTTAATTTGAATGTTCAAATACTATTATACAACAGAATAAGACCTCTTCACATAATTACTATATTTAACATTATATGTATAATATTCATGAGATTCAACAGCTGCTTTGATGTGAGAATTCACCTGATCTCAATGCAATTGAGATAGCTTGATCTTGAATGAAGCACAGAATAATTAAAAAAGAAGTTTTTAAGAACTATATGAAAGTAATTAGAGTATAAGAGCAGGCATGAAAGAATATGTCACAAGAGAATATACAGACATGAATTAACTGAATTTCTGTATATATTGAAAAGATTATAGAGTTAGAAGATGATAATGAGTATAGAGAAGAAAGACAGCATGAGCAGGTAAAGAAATAGAATACTTATCTGACTCTGTGAAGTAACAGATTATCATGCAGATTGACTAGTAGATTAGCATGTAGATTACATTTTAAAAAGAGTGATAGATTGACAGGCAGATTGACATGCAGATTTCATGTTAAATACCTGTAAGAAATCCCGCTTCTTACAGATTCTTTATCTCTATTTCTATCTCTCACGTAACTAATAGAGTTAGCGGCCCTTGGCTACACACAACTATATAGACTGAAGTTCATGACTACTATTTATAACTCAGCTTGAATACTATTATATATTTAATCTCTACATTTATCTTTCTACTGTGAATATTTCTAGTAGCTATTAATATATATCATGTTAAGCTGCAAACATCTGAATAATAATCTAGAAGTACTTATTCTTATATTTCACGCTCTATCAGTCAGCAACTGTCTGTTATAACTGAAAGAACTGGAAACTTATATACTTCAATTTCTACAGACTCTACTGCAGATACTTAAAAGCAGCTATCTAAATTATGAATAATCTCTGTAAAAGAAGTCTCAGAGAATTTATTAATTACTTATAAGATATTATTCTCTATATCTGTAACAGAGAAAATGTAGTGAGCTACACTTAATTGATAGATCATTTCATTACATTTTATAGATTCGTGCTGAAACGCCTGATTCTCAGTCATCAATTCTCAGCTGAAGAACTCATGAAGTTTCTATTCTTCTGCTCGGAACCTTCATCTCATACATGTATAGATATTTACTCATTTCTATTCTTCCACTGTGAAGCTCCACCTTGTATGTGTATAAATATTCACTTCAATCACTGATTCTCACACATTCTCTTTTCGTTTTTCTTCTATAATATTTTCCACTTTTGTTGTATAAGATCTATATATTAATACTGATCTATTCAGTGTAGACCTTTTACACTTGAAAAATGTTTATTATCTTCTTATTAGAAATAATTATTCATTGAAATATCTGAACGCATAATGATGTGTAAGAAATAGAGAAATAATCAATCAGTTAAGTGAACACTGAGTCTCTAGATAGAAGCTTGCTGACCAGTCACTCTGAGCCTGTAACAAGATCTTATGAAGAGAATGTCAGTGAAAGACTCAAGGGTTTTGATATCTTAGACATATGAAATATTCATATAATTACACTTCTTCTGATTCTGCAGATATCACACATCTGATAAATGATATAGCTATGTCTACTGATAATGTGAGAGAACTCTCAAATGTGAGTATAGATACAGTACCACAGTGACTCTGAGTAATGTTGAAATTACAACAATAACAGATAGCTGATATGCATGCAAATCAACAATATTAATATAAAGAAATTCAATGATTATCTTAATAAGAAGTCTCTGCACAGACAATATCAACTGAATCAGATATGAACACAATGCAAGTACTGAAGAAATACTTAGACACTTCTGTATATTTAATACTTCTGATCTGATCTCTATTCATCATGAAGATTGAACATACTCATGAAACTAAGTGTAGATGAAGATGTCATCAGTTTATTAACTAATCAGATTGATATATCATGATCATTAACGATGTGGTGAAATAAAAGTTTCATCATGAATAAGCCGTGTGAATCAGTATTACATACATCTGACAATAGTATCAGACATCTCAATGTTCTCTTCAGAGACACTGCTATGCAGTAGAAAGCATTAGATTGATTACAGAGTGCTTGAAAGAGAAATACTTTCATTATAACAGGCATTCCTGACTTTGATACTAGGATTCTAGAAGCAGACAGTTAATTCTGAAAGAATTAAATGAAGATTAGCATGCTCAAGAAGACACTAACTTTTGAACTCTTATAAGCTCTTATAAGTATAAACAAAGACCTGACTTATGAAGACATCTGTATACAACTTCAGATATTGAATAACTGTCTTATCAAGCTTAAAAGTATACAGAATAACAGCAGAAGATGATACACTTATACACCTGTGTCAAAGAATAATACAGATGTCATGAATTGAGTAGACTTGAATATCTATACATAAGCAAGAGTCTCTATTATCTGAACAGGCTTCTGAGTTCCCAGGATCACTTCTAGACTGACCGTGTGACCGTGTCTGGGACCAGGATCAAACTTTACAGTTATCATGTTGCCTAAAAGCATTACTTCTGGTCATGGTTTGTGTTCATCACATTGATTTCAAATCCTGTTATTTCAAATATTAAAGATCTCAGATTCACTTTTCAAATAAAAATCTAGTCTCAGATAAAGAATATGTTTGAATTCTTAGTCATATTTTCATTCTGATCTCATTATTGAAAATGACATTAAATGAGATCATGAAATCATTTCTCACTTATATAATATCATAACATAGTGCTCATTTGTTGAAAATTCAACAGAGAGTATTATCAAATATCATTACTTTTCTAAACACAGATTATAATCAATATCATTTTAATTAAAAAAAAAAAATGTAAAATACAAAAAATAATAAAAAAACAAAAAATAAAACAATAAGAAAAAATCACAACAAAAAAAAAAAAAAAAAGAGAAAGAAAAAAAGAAGAGAAAGAAAAAAAGAGATAGAAAGAGAAAGAAAAATAAAAAAAAAAAGAAAAAAAAAAGAAAAAAACAAAAAATAAAAATAAAAAAAAATCAAGGTCACAGAGCTGCAGTACTCTTAAAATACTTACTTCTCAGAGTCTTCACAATATTCATCATCAACTGTATATCTCTCACAGTGAGAGTAACACAGCTGTGATAAGTTATTATCTTAAGATTATCTAATAAATAATCAGTATATATCTATATAAATGTGAATAATTAGAAAACATACACTTAAAAAGTGTGATCAGGGTGAACTCTGCTGTCACTTGAATGACATCAAGAATAGAATACTGAAATCAATGATTCTTCTCATTGATTTCACAGACAAGGCACATGAAGATAATCTTGAGAAATATAAAATTCTCTGACTTCTGATAGAAACAGATCTCACAGAGAGACTCTATTTTCATTATATCAGAGACTGAGTATTATCAAAAAGCATTACTTCAATACATATGCACTTACTGTAGTAATTCACTCTCTATGCATGTAGCTGAGAGTTGCAGCTTTTTCACACTGCATGACTCTCTCTGGGATGCTGCTGCCAGTTTACAACTCACACAGTCTCTCAGTTCAGCACATGCTGTATATATACAGCCCTGCATGCTGGGACTGTGTTGATCATTATGGCCTGGCATGGTACTTGCTTTTCACGGGCCATGTTTTGTTTAATTGAGAGGAAGGGAGGACGCGACTGCTGTTTTATTTGAGAGAGAATGAGTAATTGAATCTATAGAAGATAATTTGATTTCTTCTGCATTTGAAATTTGATTAGTCTATACTCTTCAATTTGAGAATTTCTGAGAGTGTTTTAATAGTTTTCATATCAGCTTGAAATTAGTGATTGATTGAAGAAGAGAAAAGAGAGAAGAAAGAAATGAGAATAACTTATCTTTATAATATGAAAACAGAGAATTGCTGCAATTATTTACTCTAGTAACAAAGATCTGTTTTCTATATGTATCTCTGATACATATTATATGATAACTGTATACAAAGAATATCAACAGTGCATGTATTGAATGAAGATAATATTGCTATAAAACACTGTAGCTGTTTCTGTACATCACTGAAAGCTGTTAATATTTTCTTTAAGTCTCTTTATATTTGATAAGTCAGTAATATATTTCAATGCACTTTCTCTTTCATCATCATCATCATCATTATCATTACTATTATCATCATTACTATCATTATCACTATTATTATCATCATCATCATCATCATTATCATCATCATCATCATCATTATTATCATCATTATCATCATTATTATATCATTTCTGGCCGCCTCTTCTGTCTTTATCTCTCTTCAACACTCACTGAAATCAATCATGTCATTCTTCTTCAAATATTCTGCGGTCCTGCGAACCATCAAGGTGTGTGAGTGTTATCACAGATTGAAGAAAGAGAAGAAGAAGGTGTTCAAGTGAGAGAAGACAGATCATAAGACATATTATAATACCTTGAAGAGACTCTGTAAGAGAGTAGAATGATAATGATTTTAAGTAACACTTCTGATAGATTTAGACTGAACTAAGTATAGGAATAATGCGGATGACGCCGCCTGTGAGAGATTGAAGAAGAAGACAGTGAAGAGTCTCATGCAGCAGTGATGAGACCTAGACTGACCGTGTGACCGTGTCTGAGACCAGGACCAGATTTTTTGATAGTCTCATTACCAATTCGACTGATCCCATTACACAGTTTTAACATTAAATAGTAGTTTCATACTGTTTCAGTGAGACTTACTGTCTACTCTTGTCACATTTTCCAAATGAGACCATGATTTTCACTTCTCAATTTAAATTATTTTTATTGCTTTAAATGACTTCAAATCTCATTTGAGCATTATCAAAAAGTGTTACTTTTTAAAAAATTAAAAATAGTCTAAAAAAAACCTTAAAATGTCTAAAAATAGTCACTTTATGTAAAGAATGAGACTAAATAAGACCAAATGAAATCACTTTCTTATTTTTTTCAAGTCATGATTTCATTTTAAGATCTGATATATAGTCACTTTACATGTTTTTTTAATAGCCAGTCCCAGCGGGATTCACGCCAAGAAATGTATGGGACCAGACCAAATGAGATCAAACGTGAAATTCATGGTTCCAGCGGCCAGTCTAATGAGACCAGAAGAAGTCCTGAGAATGATTTGAGATTAAGATAAAGACAGAGAGAGAGAAGAAGAGTGTTACTGTAAATAAGTAACAGTAGAAGAAGATTGAGAAAGTGTTGAAGTGAGAGATAAAGAAGTTAAAACTAGTAAGTTTTTTATTTATTGAGAGATAACAATTTTTGATAATACTTCTGTTCTCTAATTGATTAGCAGAAGCTGACAGAGAAGAAGAGGATTGAGGCCTTGTTCAGGTCTTGAATACACTTCATGATTCAGAATATTGAGAAGACAGCTCTGTTCTCTGAGTATATCAATCTGCTTACTGCTGAGATGGAACCTGAGACAGCAGATCAGAAAATGCAGGATTTTAAGGTACAGATTGATCTGACTGAGAGGAAGCAGCAGAAACCCTTCTCTGAGAAGGCAGTGAAGAGAGATTTTGAGATGATTATCATCTCAGATGAGAAGAAGAAGAAGAAGAAGAAGAATAAGAAGTGAATTATAAAGAATAATAAGAAGAATGAGAAAGAGAAGAAAGATGATGAGTAGAAAAAGTTTTTTTCTTTTTATATTAGTTAGTTATAAGTTCATAATTATTAATAATTGAAATTAATTTTGAGTTTTTAAAAATTATTGTACAACTTGTAATCAAGTCAGGAACAATATATATATATATATATATATTTAACTATCATGATTCACAAATCACTATAATGTATAAGTATCAACATTTTTTCAACATTGATATTCACAATATTAATATATTTTTAATGATATCATCTGATAACACAATTTAGTAACACTCTCTTTCACAATATTAATATATTTCAAGAAATATGATAGAGATTAATCAAGATTGTTTATTTACTTTTATATATTGATAATATTGAATCTGAGTTAGTACTAAAATTATAACTAAGTTAAGAAACAAGATTATTTTCTCTTATATTAATTCTTCTTACACACATCAGTGATCAGTTATTGAAAATAAATTATCATCTTTCTTAAATTATTATCATGTCTTCTGAATTCACTTCTTTCACTTCTTTTATTTCTATTAAAGATTCACAAACTCTTCAAGAAATCACTGTGAATCACAAAGTCTATATTATTTACAATTTAATACAGAATGCTCTCTTTTAATCATGATGAATAATTATCTCATTCTTCACATCTGATTTCAGGTCATGAAATTTATGAAAAACTCAACACAAATATTGAGATGAACTATGGAATAATTATCAACAGATTGTATTGCAGATTACTGAAGAGTTATCTCTCTGCTACAATCACTGTAACTTCATTCAGAAACATTCATTATAAACTGATTATAACTCTGAAGAAATTTTCTGACATCTGAAGTCATCAGAATACAGATAATAAAAGAAAAATAATCAGAAAATTACTACTGAGCTGGTAAGTTACTCTATCAGATAATGATTTTTAATAACACTAACTTTCTAATTTGAAGAAAATCATGTGAAAATAATCTTATATCAGTACTCTGATTTCATAACTCTCATCTGATAACTTCTGTGAACAATTACTTCACATGTGTATATCTCTGAATCTTTCTCTTTAATCAATTGAAAACTCTGAATTCTGAATACTTCTTTAAATGCTTAATTCAAATCTTCATATTCTACATCAATCCTGTCTTCAGTTCAATCTTGAGATACACTACAAAGTTAATATACAACATCTAGAATCAGAGTTGAAGAATTATCAAAGAGTGTCTCTTACAGTGAATGTATGAACTAGTACAAATAATCTTACATTTATAAGAGTTATATGTTATTACATTGATAAGAACTGAACTTATCAAGAGACATTAATTGAATTTGAATCATTGATCAGTAGTCATACTGAGAATTATATAACAGAGATATTAATGACTGTGATTAAAAATGACTATTGAGATATTAGTCTCAGTCTTCTTACAATTATAACTGATAATACTGTGAATAACTATACTATGATGAAGAGCTTAGAGCAAAAATTGACTTTGCATTTCTGAAATGATAAATAAGGTCATATTCTCTGCATTGCTCATGTGGTTCAACTTGTGATACAAACACTGATAAAGAATCTTAATATTAAGATGAAGAATAATGAGATAACTGATTCTTGAGATGAGAATGAGATGAAAGTGATTACTCAAGTAACTTTTACATTCACTTTATAAAAGATAATGTTTTTTGATAACACTTTTTAATATTGCTTTTTAGTAATGCTTTTTGATAATGCTACTGTTAATTTTGAATAGATTGACTAATAATTTAAATATCATAGATTTGAAACATTGCTAATGTGATTTGTATCTCTTCTAAATAACAACAATGATTTCATGATATTCACTAAATAAACAAATCAGTCACATCACTGAATATAATACAGAATGTTAGAATATGATGAAGTTCAATATATAAGATGACTGTTCAGACTCTTCAATTATATTAGATAATTGATCATTGAGTGCAACACTCTGATCAGAAAAAGATTCAGATATTGAAACTTTCTGATATGAAGTGAACTCAGTTGAAATATGTGATTGATTTACTGTTTCAGTTTTATAAGATAATAAAGACAGTCTCAATCACTTATATATCAATGCTGCAGTCAGTCTGATGAGTGTATAACAGTTTATTTACTTATCTTGAGAAGCAGTTGAATCACTTAAAAAGAAATTCAGTCTGAGATAATGCTATAGTGCAGGCTATTATTACTGCAAGGAATAAACTGGCATATTACTACAGCAAAATGAAACAATCTTTTGCAGAGTACTATACTGTAGCAGCTCTACTAGATCTCTCTTATTAAGTTAATATCTACACTTCTCAAGATTGAACAGAGAAGAAATGAGACTCATATATTAAATTAGTCTGAGACTACTACAATATCAACTATCAGAGATTTGAATGAGCAGATGTTTAAGATGTGAAGACAGTGAAATACAATTCCCTAGTAAGTAATAATCTTTGATAATACTTCATATTACATAGAACTATAATACTAACTTTGAAACAGAACTTGCATACATTGATTGCAACTGAAAATCAGGCAAAACTATATACTTGTAAAACTGAATTTGACTGCTATCTTCAAGATGATTTAATGAATTTACTTATCAAATCAATTCTAGAGTTATGAAAAATTATTAAGAGTATATATTCAACTGTTGCACTGATGATGCATGATATTCTGATAATTTCATTGACAGAGATGAAAATGAAGTGAAAGTTCAACTCAAGTTGAGATATTTATCACTATTGCTGTGAACAATTATAAGAAGAAATAATCAAGAAACTTATAATTGTAAAACATGAAATTATCAGACAGTTTAATACCTCTGATCACAGTATATCAGAGAAGTGTAGTTTTCATGAGAAAGTGAAGAATAAACTTACACAAGAATGTATTTAGTTATTTCATGAGTGTTATCAATAATCATTACTAAATTCTGATTATATAAGCAATCACTGAATGAATTAAATGAGACTGATTTTGATCTTCAGTCTCAGTCTCATTCTGATTTTGAAAGAATGATCATCTTTCACAGTTTATCCTGGAAAATTACTCTCATTTCACTGTTCTTGAATTAAATCTGGTCATTTTTCACGCCATTTCTCTCAGAAATGGTCCATTTTCAGATATTTTTGAGGCTTGGTCCCGGTGGGACTCACGCCAAGAAATGTATGAGATCAGACCAAATGAGACCAAATGTGAAATTCATGGTCCTGGCGGCCAGTCTAATCACTTCTGAAGAAGTCACTGATCAATATTAATAAGAGATGTGCATCAATTGTAACTAATCAGAATATATAACTTTCAACTGCTGATCAGCCTATATATCTCCTCATTTAAAAGAAAGATCAACACCGGCAGTTCACATCAGTTACATTACATTAGAGAAAGATTCAGAAGAAAACTATATAAATGTAAGAGGTCTACGCTAAATAAATCGGTATGATATTTATAGATCTTATATAACAAAGTGGAAAACAATAGAAAAGGAAAACAAAAGAGAAAGTACAAGGATCAGGAATTGAAGCAGATATTTATATATATACAAGGTGAAGCTTCAGAGCGGAAGAATAGAAATAAGTGAATATCTATACATATATAAAGTGAAGCTTAGAATAGAAGAATAGAAACTCTGTGAGTTCTTTAGCTGAGAATCAGTAACTGAGAATCAGAGCTTTCATCAGAAATCTATGAAGTGTAATAAAATAGTCTATCAATCAGATATAGCCTGCTATATTAGTCTCTTCTTTTCAGAAGTGATATAGAGTCACAGACATGTAGTTCTTATCAGTCAAGCGCTGCTGTCTCAGATAATGCAGAGCTCAGAGTCTAGGTCAGATAATCATAGCTGACTTATTTCACAAGATATTATCAGCTACAGCTGCAGAGTCTCTTATCAAGAATATCTTCTATCTCTGATTCAAGTTCATTTTCTTCTTCTATGATCCCTGACAGCTGTCAGTTGAAAGTCAGTTGAGAAGAAAACAGATCAGTGACAGCACAGTGAAGCAAGCTTGTATAATAGATATTATAAATTTCTAATAATATGTTAAGATAGTAGTTATGACTGTATAGAACTTCTATCACTTTATACTTGATATGATCATAATTCAGTGTATGAGATGAGTGTGTGATCTGTATATTCTTAAGATTTAATCACATCAGATCTTCTATCTTATATTACTCAGTGAGATCTCAGTGAATATTAATTTAGTTCTCTTGATCTTGTTTAACACTTATCATGAAGGCCTCTGCTCAGTTATGAGTGTCTTGAAGCTTTGTTACTATATTATCAGTGCTCTGAATTGAACTGCAGAGGGTTAGTATAAACTGTGTGATCTCTAGAAGTTTTAACACTTTCATATGATAACTGTGTGTAAGAAAGAACAGGCTTATGTCTGATAAAACAGCATCTCAGTCATTGATAATAACTTTAGTATGTAGAAGAAAATTATGTTAGTTAGCTTATAAATAGTTACAGAACTTATAAAGATAATTCTTCACTATCTGAATTATTCATTATGATATATCATCAGTCTCAGAGTGATAAGTAGTTGATAAATAATATATAGTATTAAGAACTTAACAGATTCTTGTTCAGAGAGTGCTTATAAATTGACAGTCTTAATCTAATACTATAGATCTTGACAATTCATGCATTCAGTAGAACAGACTCTGTAGAAAGACTTGGGTGACTTGTTCAGTATTTATCTTATTATAAGATTTCATTATAATATCTTTACTCAATTAGTCAATAATAATTAGAATATTCTTACAACTCTTACTCTCAGAAAGATTAACAGTGAAGTTAATTACTACATCTCATCAGATTCTATCAGAAATATCAAGTGATTTCAGTAGATCTTTTCTACAGTTCTTTCATAAAATAATAGAAGAATAACAGTTGCAGTTTCAGACAAAGTGTCTGATACTATTCAATATCTCAGATAAGTAGAATTCTCAAGAGACTATTTCATATAGTTATTCACAATCTGAGTAATCAGTTATACATGAATCGTACATCTCTTGTATTATTCAGGTGTGTAGAGGTTCAGAATGAGAGACTCAGTATTGTTTGTAAAATCACAGAGTGTTATTGTCATCAATTGAGCATTCTGAGATGTTAATGCTTATATGTAGTTCTGAGAGGAATCAGAGTGCTTCTTAACATACTACTTCAGTGAGTGCTTAGAGAAGTTCCTCAGTTTGAGCCATTATATATCACAGTTCATTCAGTGTAGGTTCAGAAGAAGTTGAGATATCAGTATCAGTATCAGTGTTAGTGTTGATATCAGTGTCACTTCAGACAGAGAGTGTTCTAATTGAGAAAGCATGTATAGTGCTATGAATTGTGATATCATAATTAACTAGTATGTTTGAATCTAAGAGCTGATGCTCTCAGTTCATTCAGTGAGTGTCTGTTACATTGAATAGTATATCTTACACTCATTATGAGAGGGCATCTGTCACTGTGTTCTGACTGCCAGGACAGTAGTGTATCTTGAAATGAAAATGGCTTAAGAACTCAGATCATTGCATCTATCATTTAATAAGCTTACAGATAATGGTAAAATGCTTGAGATTCTTATAATCTATGATGATCTCAAATTTGAAGACACTTCAGAGCTCAGAGTCTCATTCTTCTTGACAGTGTACTATTGTGAGAAGTTTCTTATCATAGATCTCATAATTGCATTCAGCAGGACTCAGTGTCTTAGATATAAAGACACATAATTGTAAGACATCTTTATTATCATATTGCAGTATAGCTTCTTCTATAACATAGTCAGAGAAATCAGCCTCAATAACTATCTTATAATCATGATCAAATATTATTAGCAGAGAGGTATTAATGAACATCTTCTTTACTCTCATAAATATGACTTCAGTGTCTGCTGATGATTGAAATACTGAGTTCTTCTTAATAAGTTCTATGAGTGATCTAGTGATATCTGAGAAATTCTGTATAAATTACTGATAGAAGTTAGTAAATCTGATAAAGCTTTGTACATCTTTCACAGTGTGAGGGATCTCTCATTCAAGAATAGCAGAGCTCTTCTCAGAATTCATTCAGATTTTCTTACCAGCTTCTAAGATAAAACCTAGATATTTTATACTCTTCACTTTAAAATCACACTTATCTATATCTATCAGTAGTTCTGCTTCTTATAATTATTGTAATACTCTTTACACATGTTCTTGATATTCTTTTCTGAACTTATCAGTGAAGATGAGAATATCATCAAGATAAGCAGATGCAAACTTATTAAGAAAATCTCAGAGTGCTCAGTTAATATACTTCTGAAATATACTGAGAGTGTTAATCAGTTCAAAGAGTGTGACTATTTATTCAAAGAGATTATATTGTGTTCAGAATGCTGTAAGATATTCATCTTCTTCAGTGATATAAATCTTATGAAACACAGTAATGATGTCTAGCTTTGTAAATCATTGAGCTCATCTGAGATGTGCTAGAATTTTATTGATAAGAGATAAAGAATAGCAGTCTTTCTTTATCAATCTGTTCAGTTTTCAATAGTTCACTCAGAATCAGAGTTCTTCAGCTGATTTCTTTACAAAGAGAATAGAAGCTGCAGTGAAAGAGTTACTAATATGTATGAATTTCTTATTCAACAGTTTATTGAGTATCTTCTGAAGAAGAAGAAGTTTCATCTCAGAAGATATTATAAAGAGTATTATTATTATTCTTCAATTATAAATGTATGCAGTCAGAGACTATGACATCTACCTGAGAACTTTTAGTTCCCAGGGTTTCTTCTATCTGTAAAGTTAATCATTATACATTCATCAATTTCAGATATGCAAAATCAGAAAATTCCAGCCTAGAATACAAAAACTGTTTACAAATTGCAGTGTCTTAACATCTTCTGATACTTTGAAATCATTTGACAATATCATGACAAAGGAAAAGAGAACACAGTCTTAAAGATAGACACATTAAATAGATAGATAGAAAGGAATTGAAAGCAAAAGATAAAGTAAAGAGAGACTGTAACAAAACAAATTATTAAAAGATAGTATATAGGTGTTTTAACAGACTATATCTGATTGATTTCCTCCTCTTCATATTCAGATAATTCTGAATTTAGTCATTTTCTTGTAGCTGCTTGAGTTTCTGATAGAAAGTCTATTAAGTACTTAATTCCTGTCTCAGTTGAGAATAAGAATCTCATATTTAATTAATTTAGATCATACTTCTCTTTCAATCTGACTCTGAGACTATTGTATAATGCACAGTGCATTACAATATACTCAGAATTCTCATTTGTATTACAGAATGAGCATTCTGTTGAGTCAAATCTATCATCAAATCTTTGTATATAAGATTTGAAATAGCCATGTTCTAGTTTCAGCTGTATTATAGATGAGAATATTTTCTTTTTACATTTAATTGAACAAGATTTTCACTTGGGTTTTGTTTCAAATCTTGAATAATGTATACTCTTCTTTTGTTTCTGCCAGCTTTCATTTCACTTGTCTAAACAAGATTCTTTTATTTTTCTCTTTATAAAAGACCAGAACATAATTTTTTGAATAGATCTGCTTAATTCTGCACCCTTTTTTACAGCTGAATCAGCCAATTCATTATCATGAATTTTCATACAAGCAGAAACCCAGTGCAGATGAATTATCAGCTTTGATATTCTTCTCTTTTGAATTTTCAAAACAGTGTTTAAGATCAGTTCAAGATTCATTTGATCATTATAAATCTGACTATTTCTAAGTCTTTTTAATGCAGCTTGACTATCAGAGAATATTCATATCTTTTTCAAACTATTTTCTCTTTTATAAGATTTTATTTCAATGAGTTTGAAAGCTTTCACTATTATAAATAGTTCAGCATCAAAGACTTCAGATTCACAGCCTAGATTTCAGAAATCTGAGAGAAAATTGATATTATCTTCAGTATAAGCAATGCCTGTGTCTAATCTATTCAAATTCTCATTTTTTGAGCCATCTGAATAAATCAGAATAGAGTCTTTTATATTGATTATACAAATTCGCTATAAAATGCCGGTCAAATCCGTCTCCTGTGAAAAGTCAGATAAATGGAAGGTCAGTAAAAAGAACCCAGGCATAGTCTACGTCAAGGAGGATAACTGCCTGATAAGTTCACGTTAGTATCCTAGTTGCAAGCAAAGGAGCATCGACGATTATAGCACGAAGGAACGCAG
>NW_003101682.1:3887206-4004468 GCF_000003855.2 Blastomyces gilchristii SLH14081
CAAGGCCGTGTTTTGCAGACTTAGAAAAGAGTTCAGTGAAATTTATCTTGAATATTTCTTCAAACTTGAAAATCCATAATCAGTTACTGGATGTAATACAGGCTATATATAAGTGTCTCATAGCCTGGAAGGATAGACCTCTCTATATATTTGATAGTCTAATTATGTGTTCAATAGTCTTCTGTCTTGACAGTTCTTTATTGAATGTGATATTTAAAATTCAACTTGGAGTTTAATCATACTTCTAATCATTTGACATTACACTGAGTTTAATCTCTCTTTTTAAAAGAGTTAGAGAAAGTTCTTTCTCAATTGAATCTAGAAAAGAAATGAATTAACTCAGTTTTATTCATATTAAATTGAATTTGATTAATATCTACTCTACAAAGATTTTTTTTTGCAGCTTCTTCAATCACTTTCAAATTCTCTTTGATAGTTTTTAAGCTGTAGACTAGATCAATATCATTCATATAACTCAGAGATTACACTATTCTCATATTTCTATTCTTGAATAGATATACAGTGTATAATGTAAATAAAATAAGTGAGATTGAAGACTCTTATAATACTTCTATTTTTATCTCAGTCTTGTCTTGTTTCATTTCATCAAAGAAAAGTGATATAATTCTTTTAAATATAAAACAGTTAACTCATTTTATTAGAGAAAGTGGTAGTTTTAACATCTTCAATATCTGAATTAATTTTGACTTTGAAACATGATCAAATACTTCTTTTATATCAATAAAAACTGCAGTTGAGACTAGATCTTCATACTTTGCTATTTAAATATCATGAACAACTGAGAGAACAGTGTCAATTGCAGAACACTGTTTTCTATCTCTCATTTATTCACTGAATAAAAGAGAATTCTTGATAGAGCTTATAAAAGATAGTTGAGTAGCTATTATCTTTTCTAAAACCTTTCCTAGACAGTTCAATAGAGATATTACTCTATATAACTTAGAAATTGAAGTTTTTCTATTAGTTTTTATAAGAATCACTTCAGTGACTTCTCTTCAGTATTCAGAATAATATTCATTTTTCAAGAGATTGAAAAAGAGCTCAAAATATTCATTCTTTAAGTAGAAGTATATATTTTGAATAATGAAGTGATTAATTGAATCAGGCCCTGCAGCAGTCTTAACTGAACTTGAGAAGATAGCTGACTCTAATTCATCTTGAGTATGATTAGGCCATTTCCAGTCATTTTCATCAATATAGTTGAGAAGTGATATATTCTCTTTCTCTGAATCTGAATCTGATGAGTTTTGAAAGAGAGTTCTTATAAAAGCTTAACATTTTTTCTCAAAAGAGTTTACTGTATATGATTCATTCTGAAACTCATATTCTAAGGTTGGAAGTTTTGCTACACTTCTTGTTTTAGTATAGTTAAAAGCTTTAAAAACTTCTTTTTCTTATGCTTCTTCAAGAAATTTATTCCAGCAGTCTGTTTTAGCTTTTTTAATATCTGAAAAATATTCATTTCTGACAGCTTTGAACTCTTTATCAGAAATTATATCATTCTTTCAATATCTTCTAGCAGTAGTCAATTGTTTTCTTTTAGATATGATATTCTCAATTCATCAAGGTTTTGAATACTCAGAAGACTTTCTCTTTGAAATATTGTCTTTAACACTTGCTAGAATAATAGATGTAATGAGCTTCACTTCATTCTCAAGCATTTCATTTGAGATATCTTGATCAGGATTTCAATACAGCTCACTCTGCTTTTCAGATTTTAACAGTTTTATGCTTTCTTCAACTGTCTTTCAGTCAGCTTTTTCAAAGTTAAACTGATTAGAGAGAAGAGGGTTTTCACTCATTTGTTTCTCACTCAGTTCAATATCAAATTGAATAATCTCATGACCTGATTCTGATGTCTCATTTAAATCAATAAATCAGTTTACAAGTCTTTTTTCTATTAGATTTTGTGACATTAATATTAGATCTATAATAGATTTCTGTTTCATGTCTTTTCTAAAGAATATTTGTTGATCAGACTTGTTAACTAAATCTATTGAATACTCAAAGATTCATTCAATCAGGTTATCAGCTTTTACTACTCTTTTGCATTGTGAATTTCATCAGAGATGATGTGTATTGAAATCTCCTGCAATTATAGAGTTTCTTAATAAAGTTATGTTCAGAAACTCTCTATTACTTGTTCAGATGTTATTATTTTTCTTCAATGACTTTTTATTATAGATATTTATGAGCTGTATAGTTTCAAACTCATTCTCTTTATCTATAATATCACCCATCAGAATATCAGGGTCAGACATGATATCAAATCTTAGATTAAATTAATATCTAGATCTCTTTCTTCCATAGATCACTACTCTTGACTTTATCTCAGATTTTTGAGGTAAAAAGCAGTAGTAGCTTGAATGAGAAATGACATATTTTTGCTCAGCATCAAAATTCGGCTCCTGAAGCAGTACAAAATCAACTTTTTATTCAAATGTAATTTGAAGACAAGAACAAATGCAATTTGAGTTTCTATCTACATTATTTTGAATAAATGTGATTTTTGAAGAGTTTTTAAACTTTTTTTGTTGTTTATGTTGTATATTCATACTGAAAGAGAATATATTATAAAGAGAGTCTTATAATGATTCAGAATTCTTATCATTCTTCTTTTCTAACCTGATACTGTGATTCACTTCTGAATCTTATAAAGAGAGTATATTTATAATATTATCTTATTAGAAGACAACTAGATATTTATGATATTATTGAGAGAGTTTTATATGAGAATCTGTTATTGTAATACAGAATAACTTTTCTAGAGCTTTTTTAATATTTATCAGACTGATGAAGTAGATTGTCACATAATTATGCTATTGATAATCTTGTCAGTAATCTTGTCAGTGACATCTTTTTCAGAGTATTTTATAAGTGTTAACAGAGATCTGTGTCAGATTCATAGTCTTGTGAATGTTGTCTTTATGAATTCTATCATTGCTAGAGAATATTAAGCTTCTGTTTCAAGTATTTAATAAGATGCCTTGTTCAGATAGTCAGACAAGTTCTAGCATAAGATTATAGTCAAGATTATTGACTTTATATGTGTAAGTATCTTCACATTGATATTCTCTGATATCTATGTTTAGCTTCATCATAGCAAATGTCTTTTGAATTATTAAATTCTGTGAGAAGTTGAGGTTTTGATAATAAGATACACTGAAGGTTATGATGTCTTATAACTGAAGATTTAATCATTGCGTAGTGATATAGACTGCTATCTATCATCACTTTCCTATTGTATATGTTATTCATCACAGTAGATACAAGAATTACATTTATTGTCATTTTCTCTTCAAATTGTTGTTGTGTGACATCTTCAAGCTTCTGCTTACAAGTTTGAGCAGAAGCTAATCTTTTCTCTGTTACATTGAGATGTTCTCATAGCGATTATCTGAATCTTTCTCTAATGTAATGTGATTGGTGTGGACAGGCAGTAATTCATTCTTTGAGTAAGAAGGCACTGATCTTTCTCTTAAGTGAGAAGATATATAGAATGATCAGCAGTTGAAAGTGATATGTTCTGATTAGTTACAATTAATACACATCTCACATTGACAACATTCGATGACTTCTTTGAAAGTGATTCTGAGGACTTAGAAGCTTGTTCAGATGATGAAGACTCTTGTTTATATATAGACATTTGAGTCTACTCAATTCATGACATCTGCATTATTGTTCTTTGACACAGATGTATGAGAAGCTAAGATGTAATATCTTCTCCTACTGTTCTGTATACTCTTGAGCTTGATAAGACAGTCATTCAATATTCAGAGTTATATGCAGCAGTCTTTATAAGTTAGGTATTTATCTACACTTATAAGAGCTTGTAGAAGTTCAAAAGTTAATGTCTTCTTAAGCATGCTAATCTTTATTTAAATGTCTCAAGATTAATCATCTGCTTCTAGAATCTTGATATCAAAGTCAGGAATAAATGTAGCAAGAGAAGTATTACTCTGTTAAGCACTCTGTAATCAATCTAAAGCTTTCTGCTGCGTAGTAGTATCTCTGAACAGAACATTAAGATGTCTGATAATGTTATCAGATATATGTAATACTGGTTCATATATCTTCATTCATGAATAGAACTTCTGTCTCATGTGATTCTTCAATCATTCATTGATATACTAATCTTGATTAGTTAATACACTAATGACATCTTCATCTACACTGAGTTTCACAAGCATTTTCAGTCTTCGTAATGAATAGAGAGTAAGGTTGAAAGTATTGAAATATGTAAGAGTATCTAAGTGTTTCTTGAGCATTCATATTGTGTTCATATTTGATTCTGTCAGTGTTGAAATTGTCTGTGCAGAGGTTTCTTGTTAAGACAATTGTTGAATTTCTTTGTGTTGACATTGTTAAGTTGCATGTATATCAGTTATCTCTTGTTGTTATAATTTCAACATTGCTCAGAGTCATTGTGATACTGTGTCTATATTCATGTTTGAGAGTTCTCTCATGTTATTGATAGACATAGTTATATTGTTTATTGAATCTATGATATCTGTGGAATCGGAAGAAGTGTAATTTTATGAATATCTCATATGTCTAAGGTGTCAGAACTCTCGGGTCTTTTGCTGGTATTTTCTTATTAGAGCTTGTTCTCTTCATAAGATCTTGTTCTCTTTGTGAGATCTTGTTACAGGGTCAGAGTGACTGGCGAGCAATCTTCTATGTAGAGAGACTCAGTGGTCTGCTTAACTGGTTAATCGCTTCCCTAGTTCTAATACATTGCTACATGTTAGCTATCTTCCCAATGAATTATCATTCTTAATAAGGAGATGATGAACATTTCCAAGTGTAAGAGACTACGCTGAATAGATCAGTATGATATTTATAGGTCTTATATAACAAAGTGGAAAATATTGGGAAAGAAAAACAAAAAGAGAGAGTGCAAGGATCAGTGATCAGAGCAGATATTTATACGTGTATGAGGTGGGGCTTCAGGGCGGAAAGATAGAAATGAGTAGATATCTATATGTGTATGAAATGAAGCTCAGGGTGGAAGAATAGAAACTCTGTGAGTTCTTCAGCTGAGGATCAGCGACCGAGAATCTGAGCTTTCATCAGAAATCTATGGAGTGTAATGAAATAGTCTATCAATCGGGCGTAGCCCGCTACAATGAACATCTCCATGAAACAGGGAAAAGATTAGCTTCTGTTCAAACTCACAAGCAGAAGCTTGAAGAGATTGAATAATAATAATTTAGAGAGAAAATGACAATGAATGCAATTCTTGTATCTACTGTGATAGATAATATGTATAATATAAAAGTCATGATAGATAGCAGTCTCTGTTACTATACAATGATTAAATCTTCAGTTGAAGAATATTATAATCTTCAGTGTATTCTCTTATCAAAATTTAACCTTCTTACAGAATTTAAGAACTTAAAAGATGTTTGCAACTATTATATGATAAAACTAAACATAGATGTCAAAGAACATTAATATGAAGATGCTTATATATATGAAGTTGATAATCTTGACTATAATCTTATACTAGGACTTGTCTGACTATCTGAATAAGACATCTTATTAAACACTTAAAACAGAAGTTTAATATTTTGTAATAATAATAGAATTCATGAAGATGATGTTTACAAGACTATGAATATGACACAGATCTCTGTCAACACTTATAAAATGCTCTGAAAAAGAAGTCACTGACAAGATTACTGATAAGATTATCAACAGTAGAATTATATAATAATCTACTTCATCAGTCTGATCAATATCAAAAAAGTGCTAGAAAAGTTATTTCATGTTATAATAACAGACTCTTATACAAAACTGTCTTAATAATATCATGAATATCTAGATATTTTATGACAAGATAGTATTATAAATCTTCCTCTCTTACAAGGCTTAGAGATAGATCACAGTATCAAGTTAGAAAAGAAGAATAGTAAGAAATTTAAATCATCTTAAGACTTTCTTTATAACATGTTCTGAGATGAACTTCTTCTTCTTCAAAAGACACTTAATAATCTGTTGAATAAAGAATTCATATATATTAGTAACTCTTCTGCTGCAGCTTCTATTCTCATAACAAAGAAATCAGATAAGAGACTCTGATTCTATGTCAGCTATTGAGAACTGAAAAGATTAACAAAGAAAGACTGCAATCTCTTATCTCTTATCAATGATAATCTAGCTCATATCAGACAAGCTCAATGATTTATAAAGCTAGATATCATTACTGCTTTCATATGATCTGTATTAACAAAGAACATGAGTGATTTACAGTATTTTAAATATGATATGATCTCTTTAAATGAGTAGTCACATCTTTTGAATTAACTAACACCCTCAGTACATTTCAGAAGTATATTAACTGAGTACTCTGAGATTTTCTTGATAAGTTTATATCTACTTATCTTGATAACATTCTCATCTTTACTGATGAGTTTAGCAAAGAATATTAAGAGCATGTACAAAGAGTACTACAACAACTATGAGAAGCAGAACTATTAATAGACATATCTAAGTGTGATTTTAAAGTTAAGAGTATGAAATATCTAGATTTTATCATAGAAGCTTTAAAGCTTTTAGACAACTGCTTCATCATGAACTGACTCAATTTTTCAAATAAGAACCTGCTGATAGATTCATCAAAAAGCTCTCAATCATACAAGTATTTTATCCCTATCGCTGATCACATACCCCGTGTGATGGTGGAGTTATCCAGTCAAATGTTAACCAAACATTGTTCGAAACTCCTATGTGGGATTATCCCCTGTTCACCCCTATAACACCACAACCCCAGGTCAAATTGCCATAGAAATTGTAAGATGAAGAGACCTAGTCATATGCATCAATCTTCTTGATTTTGGAAGATTTCTGATCTGTAATTGTGAAGATATCTGAAGAGCAATCTCCGCGAAAACACTGTCTATCTTTGATGTTCTAAAACATCAATGCTAAGTCTCACACATGTACCGCCCTTCTCAATCTGGCCCATCTCTGGCAGAAAGATACAAAAGGATACCTCGGCAATAGTATTGAGCACATAATCAATGAACACATCTGAAGTGCAACCTCCGTGAAAACCATCTGAAGTGCAACCTGTGTGAAAACCCTGGCTGTCTTTGGTGTTTCAAGACATCAATGCCAACTATCACTCACATATCACCCTTTCCATTCGGGCCCATCTCCGACAGAAAGATATAAAAAGATACCTCATCAATAGTATCTAATACATAATCAGCAGACAATTACACATCAATAAATACAAAATCAGTATACTTCAAGATCTGACTAGTCTTTGATCCCTGCATAGTGAGATATATTAAATGTAGTTTTAATATCTCAATATTCAATAGATTCTGCAAGGGATTGAGAACAGTAACACTAGATTTCTATTGAATTTGAGAATTAACTTCATATTGATATAATCATTGACAAAGCCTTCTATTTTCAGATATAAATAATCAGTTTCTCTACATCTCACTGACAATATTTATATTATTATATAGAAACAGACTTATAATCTCTATAATATCTAGACTCTGAAGAGGAAAAGTCTTGATAGAGAGTATATAGTAGTATATATCTTAGCAGTTTCTATCTCATTCTTTTGCAGCAGTTAATGCAAAAAAAAAAAAAGATCTTAGAATTAGTTTTTTACTTGTCTTGAAAAAGTAAGATATTTTTCTCTGAGTTTTATACAATATTCTTACAAAGAATTAAAAACAGAGTTGTTTTCTATCATAATTTCACATTCTTTTAAGTAAGAATTACTTTTTCAGTGACTGAAGAGCTTTTATTAATACTTAATTATGTTTTACACTTTTTATTAACTGATTTGAGTTGCACACTTGTTGTGTGAGAAGAATTGAATGATTTGAAATAAAATTGAATCATTTTAATCAAATTCTCTGCAAAAAATTGACTTATTTTTTATTAGTTTTTCTCTTAAAAACTGTTATATTATCTGATTTATTATCAGTTGATATCATACTTTTCCTCACTGTATCTTAAGAAAGAGATTGTAAAGATTTTATTGATTTATCTTAAAAATTAATTATAGTTTATTAGATTCTCTTCAAAAATCTAACCTAGTTACTGAACTACTGTGAAAGAAATCAGATGTTTTATACATAAAAGTCTTTCATTCTTCTTTTGAAATAGTCTGATTAACTTTTCAATTGAAAATAGACTGATAAATCTCTCAATTGAAACAGTCTGATCAACTTTTCATTAAGTGAGTAAAATGAGTTCAAAAATACACTCAGAGACTATTCCTGAGATTGAAATTCTGAAGAGAAGAAAGAAAGAAGAAATAGAGAAATAACAAGTTCTTGAAACACGGAAACTTGAAAAAGCAAGCAAAATTCTGGAAAAACAGTGTCTGAGTAACATAAATAAAGAAGTTCTGTTAATTCTTCATATTCAGATTAGACAACTACAGAAGATAATGAAGTTCAAACTTGGAATTTCAAACACAGTTTAAAAAACATTGAAAATTCCGAGTATAATCACTGACTCTTTTTCTTTTTCTTTCACTTCTTCTACTTCTTCTTCTTCTTCTTTGAATCAGAAGAAAACATATACTTAAGCAGCAGAATCTGCTGTCTCTAAATCTGCTATCTCAAAACCTGTTCAAAATTCTGAGAAAACTGAGAAGAATATTGCTTGTACTTCTATTCATAGAAAAGAAGAGAAAAAAATGCAAAAACAGAAAATCTTTCAAATCTTCAGAAATAGAAGACTTATTCTCAAAGTCTCAAATTAGAAGATCTTACAGAGAAACAAGCTAAACTCAAATCTCATTTTCAGAATCAGAAATGAAATTAATCAGCAGTTGTTTTCTCAGTTAATGACTGATATTGAAGTTCAAAAATCAGTTATAGCTTTAATTGAGTCGTCTTTCTTTGAAAATTCCATCATTCTGACTACAATGGCTGAATTCAGTGCAGAATTGCTCATTCAGAATTGAAATATCTGAAAATTAGTAATAGAATCTGTGTTAAACACAATAATTCTATCTGAGCAAGATGAAAAGTGAAACAAATTCATTCTTTATAATATTTCAGTTGAAATTTTTGACTGTGAGAAAGAAATACTACTTCTTAAAAATCAATTAGAAGAATATAATTCTATTCAACTGAGAAAAGGTTCTGTTTAACTAAATTCAATTGAGTTCAGACAAAGCAGAAGAAATGTCTCTGTTCTAGTATATATAAAGAGACTTAAATACTGAAAAATATCTGAAGTAAGAGAGACAAATTTGAAAATAAGAGTTCATGAATACAAAAACTCAAGAATGAATCTCAAAGCTCAAACACAGTGTTCAAACTGTCAAAGATATAAATACTTTGCAATCTCTTATTTCAGAGATTTAAAATGCACATTCTGTGCTAGACATTATAAAACTAGTGAGTATAAATGTGAAATATGCTTAAAAAGGGATGAAATATGTTAACAAACTCTGCTAAAATGCTTTAATTGCAAAGAAAAACATATATCTAGCTCAAAAGAATGCATGTTTACTTCAAGAACTCAAAAGAACTGAAGAAAACATGAAGCTCAAAGTCAATCTAAAACTGAAGAGAATACTCAAGTCAGTAAATCTATAACTGCAAGCTTAAAAAGAAGAAACTCTTAATTATCTAAATCTTCAAACTTCAATTCATCAGCCTAAAATAAACAGAATTTGAATTCTCAAACACGGGTTATGATTAGAGAATTGAGAAATAACTCTGATAATAAACTAGATAGAATGTAAGCTGTTGAGATACCTGCTTTTTAAAATAGTTACAATCTACTATCTGATAATAGTGATTAAATTCTACTCTATCTCTAGTCTCTTTTAGTATGAATATACAACAAAAACATCAAAAAAATTTAGAAACTGTTTAAAAATGACATTTATTTAAAACAATGTGAATAGAAACTTAAATTATATTTATTCTTATCTTCAAATTGCATTTGAATAAAAAGTTGCTTTTATACTTCTTCAGAAACTGAATTTTGATGCTGAGCAAAAGTATATCATTTCTTATTCAAGCTATTACTGCTCTCTATCTCAAAAGACTTGATAAAGTCAAGAGTAGTTAATATTTGATATCATGTCTGACCCTGATATTCTAGTTAGTGATATTATAGATAAAGGGAATGAGTTTAATACTATACAGCTTATAAATATCTATAATGAAAAGTCATTAAAGAAAAATAACAATATCTGAATAATTAATAGAGCATTTTTGAACATAATTTTATTAAAAAAATCTATAATTATAGGAGATTTCAATACACATCATCTCTGATAAAATACAGAATGCAAAAGAGTAGTAAGAGCAGATAAATTGGTTAAATGAACTTTTGAGTATTCAATAGATTTAGTTAACAAGTCTGATCAACAAACATTGTTTAGAAAAGACATGAAACAGAAATCTATTATAGATCTAATCTTCATGTCACAAAATCTAATTAAAAAAAGACTTATAAACTGATTTATTCATTCAAATAAGACATCAGAATCAGGTCATGAGATTATTCAATTTAATATTAAACTGAGTGAAAAATAAATAAGTGAAAATCTTCTTCTCTTGAATCAGTATAACTTTGAAAAAGCTGATTAAAAAGAAGTTAAAGAATATATAAAACTGTTAAAATCTGAAAAGCAGAGTGAGCTCTATTGAAATCTTAGTCAAGATATCTCAAATGAACTGCTTGAGAGTAGAGTAAAGCTGATTACATTTATTATTCTAACAAGTATTAGAGATAATATTTCAAAGAAGAAGTCTTCTGAGTATTTCACATTCTGATAAAATGAGAATATCACATCTAAAAGAAAACAATTAGTCACTACTAGAAGAGATTGAAAGAATGATGCTATATCTAATATTGAGTTTAAAGCTATCAGAAATAAATATTATTCAGATATTAAAAGAGTTAAAGCAGACTGCTAAAATAAATTTCTTGAAGAAGTATAAGAAAAAGAAGTTTTTAAAGCCTTTAAGTATACTAAAACAAGAGGTGCAGCAAAACTTTCAGCCTTAGAATATGAGTTTCAGAATAAATCATATAAAGGAAATTCTTTTGAGAAAAAATGTCAAGATTTCATGAGAATTCTCTTTCAAAACTCATCAGATTCAGATTCAGAGAAAGAGAATATATCACTTTATAACTATATTAATGAAAATGACTGAGAATGATCTGAACTTATATAAGATGAACTAGACTCAGCTATCTTCTCAAGTTCAATTAAAACTGCTGCAGGGCCTGATTCAATCAATCATTTAATTATTCAAAATACATATTCCTACTTGAAGAATGAAAATTTTGAGCTCTTTTTCAATCTCATGAAAAATGATTATTATTCTGAATGCTGAAGAGAAGTCACTGACATGAGTCTTGTAAAATATAATAGAAAAGTTTTAATTATTAAGTTATATAGAGTAATATCTCTATTGAAGTGTCTGAAAAAGATTTTAGAAAAGAAAATAGCTACTAGATTATCTTTTACAAGCTCTATTAGTGATTCTCTTCTATTTAGTAAATAAATGAGAGATAGAAAACAATTCTCTGAAATTAACACTGTTCTCTCAGATATTTATAATATTTAAATAACAAAGCATGAATATCTGATCTCAACTGCAGTTTTTATTGATATAAAAGATACATTTAATTATGTTTCAAAGTCAAAGATGATTCAGACTTTGAAGATGTTTAAAATATGAGTTTCTCTAATAAAATGAGTTAACTGTTTTATATTTAAAAGAATTGTATAACTATTCTTTGATGAAATAAAATAAGATAAGACTGAGATAAAAATAGAAGTATTATAAGGCTCTTTAATCTTACTTATTTTATTTGTAATATAAACTGCATATCTATTCAAGAGTAGAGATATAAAAATAGTGAGACTTTTAAGTTATATGAATGATATTGATCTAGTCTAGAGTTGAAAAACAATCAAAGAGAATTTAAAAGTGATTGAAAAAGCAGTGAGGAAAATCTTTGTTAGAGTAGATATTAATCAAATTCAATTTGATATGAATAAAACAGAGTTAATTCATTTCTTTTCTAGATTTAATGAGAAAAAACTATGTCTAATGCTTTTAAATAAAGAGATTAAACTCACTTTGAATGTCAAATAATTAGAAGTATAGTTAAACTTCAAGTTGAATTTTAAATATCATATTTAATAAAGAATTATCAAAACAGAAAGACTATTGAATAGTATAATCAAACTATCAAATATAGAGAGAGATCTATTCTTTCAGGCTATGAGACAGATATACATAGCCTGTATCATCTCAGTAGCTGATTATGAAGTTCAAGTTTAAAGAAATAATTAAGAAAATTTCACTGAACTCTTTCAAAGTCTGTAAAACAGAGCTTTGAGCAGAATTCTAACAGTATTCAAATCATCTTCTATTAAAGTAATGAAAATTAAAGCTTAAATTCTTTCTCCTACTATGAGATTTGAAAAGAACTGTATCAACTATACTCTGAGAGTTATAAGGAAAAGCTCAAATCATATAATCAGAGAAAGAGCCTCTTCTTCATTTTCATCAATTAACTCAGGAAATGAACTGAATTGAAATAGATTTCTTGATTAGAATAAGAATAATGCTTCAAAGAAAATGCTGTCTCAACTGTACAGACTATGTTCACTGATTAAAAATCAATTTTCTTCATTAAATATTGAGAAAATTGATCATGAGAAGATATCTCTCTGAAGAGAAAAGCTGGAATCTCTCATAGACTTATAAATAAGTGAATTATCTAAAGAGAGAGAATATTAACAGTACTTGAAGAAGATCTCTATAATCAATATAAAAGACTCTATTCTGATTTACTCAGATCACTTAAAAGATGAGAATTGAAATAGATTAGATGCAGACATTGCTTATACTGAAGATATTATTAATTTCATTTCAGATTTCTGAAATTTGAGCTGTGAATCTGAAGTCTTTAATACTGAAATATTTATAATAATAAAAGCTTTCAAACTTATTGAAATAAAATCATATAAAAGAGAAAATAGTTTCAAGAAGATATTAATATTTTCTGATAGTTAAGCTGCTTTAAAAAGACTTAGAAAGAGTTAGATTTATAATGATTAACTAAATCTTGAACTGATTTGAAATTGTGTTATAAAAATTCAAAAGAGAAGAATATTAAAACAGATAATTCATCTATATTAAGTTCCTACTCATATGAATATTCATGTCCATGAATTGACTGATTCAGCTGTAAAAAAGAGTTCAGAATTAAGCAGATCTATTCAAAAAACAGTATTCTAATCTTTTATAAGAGAAAGATAAAAGAATCTTATTTAAATAAGTGAAATAACAGCTGACAGAAATAAAAGAAGAGTATACATTATTCAAGATTTAAAATAAAACTCAAGTGAAAATCTTGTTTAATTAAATGTAAACAGAAAATATTCTCATCTATAATTCAGCTGAAACTAGAACATGATTATTTCAAATCTTATATACAAAGATTTGATAATAGATTTGATTCAACAGAATGCTCATTCTGCAATGCAAATACAAATCCTGAGCATATTGTAATGTATTATACAGTATTCAACAGTCTCAGAGCCAGATTGAAAGAGAAGTATAATTTAAATCAATTAAATATAAGATTCTTATTCTCAACTGAGACAGGAATTAAATACTTAATAAACTTGTATCAGAAACTCAAGCAGCTACAAGAAAACAGCTAAATTCAGAAATATCTAAATATGAAGAGATGGAAATTGATCAGATATAGTCTGTTAAAACAGCTATATACTATCTTTTAATATTTTTTTTTGTTATAGTCTCTCTTTACTTTATTTTTTCTTTTGTGTTCTTTTCTATCTACTTATTCAATGTGACTATCTTTAAGATTTTATTCTCTTTTCTTTTGTTATGATATTTCTAACTGGTTTTAAAGTATCAGAAGATGTTAAAATACTGCAATGTGATGGGCTGCGCCTGATCATATAGACTATTTCATTACATTTCATAGATTTCTTGGCCTGAAAGCTCTGATTCTCAAAAGCTCTGATTCTCAGTCACTGATTCTCAGCTGAGAAACTCACAGAGGTTCTATTCTCCTGCTCTGAAGCTTCATCTCATACATGTATAAATATCTGCTCAGATTGCTGATTCTCACAGTTTCTCTTTTTTCCATCTCTAATGTTTTTCACTTTTGTTATATAAGAGCTATATCTTAATGCTGATCTATTCAGTGTAGACATCTTATACCTTGAAAATGTTTATTATTTTCTCATTAGAAATGATTACTCATTCAGATATCTGAGCATGTAATGATGTGTAATAATAAGAAAATGAATAATCAGTTAAGTGAACACTCAGTCTCTAGATACAAGCTTACTTATCAGTTACTCTGGCTCTGCAACAAGATCTCATCAAGAGAGTGTTAGTGAAAGACTTGAGAGTTCTGCCATTCTGAATGTATAAGATATTCATATGAATACACTTCTTCTGAAGAACTCTCAGACACAGATATCATACATTCAATAAATGATATAGCTATGTCTACTAATAATATAAGACAACTCTCAAATGCGAGTATAGACACAGTGTCACAGTGACTCTGAGAAATGTTGAAATTATAATAATAATAGATAGCTGATATGCATGTGAATCAATAATATCAATATGAAGAAATTCAAGGATTAATTCAATAAGAAATCTCTGTACAGATAATTTCAACACTGACTAAATCAGATATGAATAAAATGAAAGTACTAAAGAAATGTCTAAATACTTCTGTATATTTTAATACTTCTGATCTCACTCTCTATCTGTTATGAAGATTAGACATGCTTATAATACTAAGTGTAGATGAAGATGTCATTAGTTTATTCACTAGTCAAGATTGATATATCAATGATCAATTGAAAGATCAAGTGAAACAGAAGCTTTATTCATGAATAAAGACATATGAATCAGTGTTATGTATATCTGACAACATTATTAGATATCTTAATATTCTGTTAAGAGACACTGCTATGCAGCAGAAGACATTAGATTAATTACAGAGTGTCTGACAGAGAAATACTTCTCTCACAATATTCATCCCTGACTTCAACATCAAGGTTCTAGAAGTAGACAGTCAATCTTGAGAGAATTGAATAAAGATTAGCATGCTCAAGAAGACATTAACTTTTGAACTCTTACAAGCTCTTATAAGTGTAGACAAAGACCTGATTTATAAAGACTTCTACATACAACTCTGAACATTGAATGACTGTTCTATCAAGCTTGAAAGTATACAGAACAATGATAGAAGATATTACACTCATATATCTGTGTTGAAGAATAATAATACAGATGTCATGAATTGAGTAGACTTAAATATCTATACACAAGCAAGAGTCTCTGCTGTTCAAACAGGCTTCTGAGTGTCTGAGATTGCTTCTGAAGAAGCTACTAATTGATATCAATAAGAAATATGCATCAATTGTAACTGATCAGAGTATATCACTTTCAACTACTGATCAGTCTACATATCTTCTTATTTAAAGAAAGAAATGATGTCTGTTCACATCAATCACATTATCTTAGAAGAAGACTTGAAAGATAACTATGAGAATGTCTTGATAAAACAGGGAAAAGATTAGCTTCTGCTCAAACTTCTAAACAGAAGCTTGAAGAGGTCAGATAATAATAATTTAAAGAGAAAATAATAATGAATACAATTCTGATATTTACTGTGATAAATAACATGTATAATATGAAAGCCATGATATATAGCAGTGTATGTCACTATGCAATGATTAAATCTTCAGTTCAAAGACACTGAAACTGAGACTGACCATGTGACTGTGTCTGGGACCAGGATCAGATTTTTTGATAGTCTCATTACCAATTTGACTGATCACATTACACAGTTTTAACATTAGATAGTAGTCTCATACTGTCTCAGTGAGACTTACTGTCTACTCTTGTCACATTTTTCAAATGAGATCATGATTTCTACTTCTCAATTTAAATTATTTTTATTGCTTTAAATGACTTTAAATCTCATTTGAGTGCTACCAAAAAGTGTTACTTTTTAAAAAGTTAAAAATAGTCTAAAAAAACCATAAAATGTCTAAAAATAGTAACTTTATGCCAAGAATGGGACTAAATGAGATCAAATGAAACTAAATGAAATCAAATGAGACTAAATGAGATCAAATGAGATCAATTTCTCATTTTTTTTCAAGTCATGGTTTCATTTTAAGATCTGATATATAGTCACTTTGCATGTTTTTTTAATGACTAGTCCCAGCAGGATTCATGCCAAGAAATGTATGAGATCAGACCAAATGAGATCAAATGTGAAATTCATGGTTTCAGCAGTCAGTCTACTGCAACCTTCAATATATTCTCTTATCAAAACTCTGACTTCTCACAGAATTCAATGACTTAAAAGATGTTTGCATCTATTACATGATAAAACTAAACATAGATGTTGAAGAACATCAATGTGAAGATGTTTATAAATATGAGATTAATAATCTTGACTATAATCTTATACTAGAACTCATCTAACTATCTGAATAAGGTATGTTATTACACACTTAAAACAGAAGTTTAATATTCTCTAATAATGATTGAGTTCATGAAGATGATGTTCACAAGACTATAAAGCTGACACAGATCTCTATTAACACTTATGAATTACTCTGAAAGAGCTTCTGATAAAGTTACTGACAAGGTTACTATCAGCAGAATTATTTGACAATCTACTTCATCAGTCTGACTGATATTAAAAAAGCTCTAGAAAAGCTATCTCATGTTATAATAATAGACAAGCTTCAATCACTCACTTGCACTCGCTTAGTTAGCTTGAAAAACATGTCATTTAATTCCTCAGATTGAATGTAATGAGATATTCATGAATATGAACAGCTTCACATGACTTGTATAGATGAATTCCATGTAATTTACAACTGTTAATAGAGAATAACTACATAGAAAAAAGATGAATATCACTGTAGCAGTGTTGTAGAGTTAATGTAGAAGCTTCAAGTAAGATGTAATTAAATGTCAAACAGGTTATATAAAGATCTTAGAACTATAATATATATAGTCAGTAATAGAAACATGCTACAATTCTCTTTAATTAATCATCAAATCATCTGTAATATAATTGAAGCAGTTAAAATGACTGAATATAAGTAGAGAACTGCAAGAGAAACAGCTCAGAAATTGTGAAATTACAGCTAATAATAGTGCAGAGCAACCTCAGTAAGCTCAGTAAGCTCAGAGAGCTCAGAAGACTCAGCAGTCTGTCAATCTGTTTATACTTACTTCTCAGCAGTCACATCAGCAGCTCATCAATATATAAATTCCTGAAGATAGGCTATAGCTGCTGATAGAATAAATAGTCAAGAAAGACAGTAAGATTATTACATAGCTGTATAAGATAAAGCTCAAGAGAAATATAGTGCTGTATGAGAAGAAATTTGAGTCTGAGTTAAAATGAATAATAAATATATAATCAGCACTTATTCATAGCTGTGATATCAAAGTCACTCAACTATATAACTTATATGAGAAGAATAATAATTCATTTATTAAGTGTGTTATAGTCTCTGATATATTGAAGAGAGTCTGTGTAAATTATTATTACAATTTACTGACTAAACACTGCAGCTTGTAGCTTGATAAGTAATGAATTATCTCTATAGTATATAAATTTATTAGCAAAATGTATATATAAAATGTATATACTAATATAACAATAACAGAAAATTAGCAGTCTCTCATCCCTGTCAATACAGAGAAGAATAAGAAGAAGAAGAAAAAGAAAAAGAAGCAGACTATCAGTGTGAAGCTGAGTCAGATAACTGAGCTATTTAGTCTAATTAAAAAGAAACAGATGATGTTTATGACTCTGAAGAATGAAGAGAAGAATAATAAAGTGAGTGATAGTAAAGCTATGAAGTTAAAGTTATTACAGCTGCAGATGGAGATACACTGACTCTGTAAGATGAAGAAAGAGATGAAATATTTATATAGAGAGTAAGATAAGATTATAAGTCTGTTACAGATAACTCAGCTCAGTCAACAGAGTGTCTTCACAGGTATTACAGCCTTGATTAAAAAAATTAAAAAATAAAAAATAATGTGAGCAGGCTGTATAAGCTGTATGAGATATAAGAATGAGTCTGATGAGATATTATTACTTTTTTCTTTTCTTTAATAGCTAGTGTTAAATTGAAATGACATTTTTTTACATGTTCAAAGACTTCTAGTTTAATGTCTGATAATGACATTGTGAGAATAATAGAGAAAAAATAGCAGTAGTAGAAGAATTAATTAAGAAACTGTAGAATCTCTGAATATATTGTATTTAATATATATCTCTCATCATTCTTATCTAGTAAGACAGTCAACTGATTAACATCTGTAGTTTAAAAGAGTGCTGTAAGAGGCCTATGCTGAATAGATTGATATACAAGAAATTGTCTGTAATGCATGAACTCACTTGATTTTTTGAATAAGAACCTGCTGATAGATTCATTGAAAAGCCCTCGATCATACAAGCATTTTGACCCCATTGCTGACTGCATACTCTGTGTGATGGTGGAGTTATTCAGTCAAATGTGAACCAGACATTGTTCAAAACTCCTGTGTGGGATTATCCCCCATTCTCCCCTACCACACCACAACCCCGGGCCAAATTGCCATGCAAATTGTAAGGTGAAGAGACCTAGTCATATACATCAATCTTCTCGATTTTGGAAGATCTTCAATCTGTAGTTGTGGAGATATCTGAGAAGTGATCTCTGTGAAAACCCTGTCCATCTTTGATGTTTCAAAACATCAACACCAAGTCTCACCCTTGTACCGCCCTTTCTAATCTGGCTCATTCTCAGCAGAAAAATACAAAAAGATACCTCAGCAATAATATCAAGCATATAATCAACAGTCACTTCTGAAGTGCAATCTCTGTGGTCTGTCTTCAGTGTATCTAGACATCAACACCAAGTCTCATTCTCATATCACTTCTCTCAATCTGGCCCATCCTCAGTAGAAAAGTACAAAAAGATATCTCAGCAACTCTATTTGATACATAATCAGCAGACACAATAACTATAAAATCAGTATACTTTAAGATCTGACTGAGTCTTTGATCTCTGCATAGTGAGATATATTAAATCTAGTTTTAATATCTCAATATTCAATAGATTCTGTAAGAAATTGAGAACAACAACACTAGGTTTCTATTGAATTTAAGAATTAACTCTATATTAATATAATCATTGATAAAGTCTTCTATTTTGAGATATAAATAACCAGTTTCTCTACATCTCACTGACAATATTTATATTATTATATAGAAACAGACTTATATTCTCTATAATATCAAGACTCTGAAGAGAAAAAGTCTTGATAGAAGATATACAGCAGTGTATATCTTAGCAGTTTCTATCTCATTCTTCTACAGTAGTTAATGCAAAAAAAAAAAGATCTTAGAAATAGTTTTTTACTTCTCTTGAAAAAGTAAGATGTTTTTCTCTGAGTTTTATACAATATTCTTACAAAGAATTAAAAACAGAGCTGTTTTCTGTCATAATTTCATATTCTTTTAAGTAAGAATTACTTTTTCAGTGACTGAAGAGCTTTTATTAATACTTAATTCTTTTTTACACTCTTTATTAACTGATTTGAGTTGCACACTTGTTGTGTGAGAAGAATTGAATGATTTAGAATAAAATTGAATAGTTTTAATCAATTTCTCTGTAAAAAATTGATTTATTTTTTATCAGTTTTTCTCTCAAAAACTGTCATATTATCTGATTTATTATCAATTGATATCATACTTTTTCTCACTGTATCTCAAGAAAGAGATTGTAAAGATTTTATTGATTTATCTCAAAAATCAATTTTAGTTTATTAGATTCTCTTCAAAAATCTAACCTAGTTACTGAACTAGTGTGAAAAAAATCAGGTGTTTTATATATAAAAGTCTTCTATTCTTCTTTTGAAACAGTCTAACCAATCTTTCAATTGAAAACAGACTTAGAAATCTCTTAATTGAAACAGTCTGATCAACTTTTCAAAAGAGTTCAATACATATCTTAATTAAAACAGTCTGATCAACTTTTCATTGAGTGAGAACAATGAGTTCAAAAATACACTCAGTTGATGTGGAAAAAGATGCTTTCTCAAATGCTATTCCTGAGATTGAAATTCTGAAGAGAAGAAAGAAAGAAGAAATAGAGAAATAACAAGTTCTTGAAATACAGAAACTTGAAAAAGTAAGTAAGATTCTTGAAAAGCAGTGTCTGAGTGAGATAAATGAAGAAGTTCTGTTAATTCTTCATACTCAGACTAAACAACTACAGAAGATGATCAAGTTCAAACTTGAAATTTCAAACACAGTTCAAAAAACATTGAAAATTCCTAGTATAATTACTGACTTCTCATCTTACTCTTCTTTCTTCTTTTCTACTTCTTCTTCTTCTTTGAATCAGAAGAAAACATATACTCAAGCAGCTGAATCTGCTGTCTCTAAATCTGTCATCTCAAAACATGCTCAAAATCCTGAGAAAACTGAGAAGAATAATGCTCATATTTCTGTTGATAGAAAAGTGAAGAAAAAAAATGCAAAAGAGGAAAACTTTCAAATCTTCAGAAATAGAGACTTATTCTCCAAGTCTCAAACCAGACATCTTGTAAAGAAACAGCTAAACTCAAATCTCATTTTCAGAATCAGAAATGAAATTAATAAGCAGTTCTTATTATTATTATTATTATTATTCTTTCATTATACTCATATGCAAGCGGAGTAATAAGGAGTCCTTGCGTGATGTTAAATACAGATCAAGTGTTTAATTATACAGGAGGAATACAGATGGTTGAGGACCACGCCCAGGATAACAAGAACATAGGAAAAATACAAAGAAGGGACAATTTAGATACATGCGATAATAACCTTCCCAGCCCAGGGACATAGGAGGGGATTCATTGGAGGCATTTTGTACACCTCCTGTATTTATTAAGAAACCTGAGGGGGCTGAAGTTTTCGAGATTTAATGGAATCCTCCTGGCGGTTTCGGAACCCACGCGCCTTGAGTTTCCCATGGCAAAGGCACAACCATGCTATACTCAATTTTCTTTTTCAGATCCAGAAATGAAATTAAGCAGCAGTTGTTTTTCTCAGTTAATGATGGTATTGAAGTTCAAAATCAGTTATAGTTTCAACTGAGTCATTCTTCTTTGAAAACTTATCATTCTGATTACAATGTCTGAATTCAGTGCAGAATTCCTTATTCAGAATAAGAATCTCTGAAAATCAGCAGTAGAATCTTTGTTAAACACAACAATTCTATCTGAGAGAGATGAAAAGTGAGACAAATTCATTCTTCATAATCTTCTAGTTGAAATTTTTGACTGTGAAGAAGAAATGCTACTTCTCAAAAATGAATTAGAAGAATACAACTCTATTCAACTGAGAAAAGAGTGTGTATGACTAAATTCAATTGAGTTTAAATAAAGCAGAAGAAATGCCTCTGTTCTAGTATATACAAAGACACTTGAACAGTCAAAGATCTCTGAAGTAAGAGTAGCAGATTCAAAAATAAGAGTTCATGAATATAAAGACTCAAGAATGAATCTCAAAGCTCAAACACAGTGTTCAAACTGTCAAAGATATGAATACTTTGCAATCTTCTATTTCAGAGACTCAAAATGTGCATTCTGCATCAGAGATCACAAAACTAGTGAGTATAAATGTGAAACATGCTTAAAAAGAGGTGAAATATATCAACATACTCTGCTTAAATGCTCTAATTGCAAAGAAAAACATGCATCTAGCTTAAAAGAATGTATGTTTGCTCCAAGAACTCAAAAGAACTGAAGAAAAGATGAAGCTCAAAGCAAATCTATAACTGAAGAGAATAGTCAAGTCAGTAAACTCATAACTGCAAGCTTAAAAAGAAGAAACTCTCAACTATCTAAATCTTCAAACTTCAATTCTTCAGCTAAATGTAAACAGAATTTGAATTCTCAAACTTCTGTTAAGATTAGAGAATTGAGAAATGACTCTGATAATAAACTAGATATAATGCAAGCAGTTGAGATTTCTACTTTTCAGAATAGTTATAATCTACTATCTGATGATAGTGATTAGATTCTACTCTACTCTCTTTTAGTATGAATATACAATAAAAATAACAAAAAAAGTTTAAAAACTCTTCAAAAATCACATTTAAAATAATGTGGATAGAAACTCAAATTGCATTTATTCTTGTCTTCAAATTGTATTTGAATAAAAAGTTGATTTTGTACTGCTTCAGAAGGTGAATTTTGATGCTGAGTAAAAATATGTCATTTCTTATTCAAGCTACTACTGCTTTTTATCTCAAAAGTCTGAGATAAATTCAAGAGTAGTGATCTATGGAAGAAAGAGATCAAGATATCAATTTAATCTAAGATTTGATATCATGTCTGATCCTGATATTCTGGTGAGTGATATTATAGATAAAGAGAATGAGTTTAATACTATACAGCTCATAAATATCTATAATGAAAAGTCATTGAAGAAAAATAATAATATCTGAACAATTGATAGAGAATTTCTGAACATAACTTCATCAAGAAACTCTATAATTGCAGGAGATTTCAATACATATCATCTCTGATGAAATTCAGAATGTAAAAGAGCAGTAAGAGCTGATAATCTGATTGAATGAATCTTTGAGCAATCAATAGATTTAGTTAACAAGTCTGATCAATAAACATTCTTTAGAAAAGACATGAAACAGAAATCTACTATAGATCTAATCTTCATGTCACAAAATCTAATAGAAAAAAGACTTATAAACTGATTTATTGATTCAAATGAGACATCAGAATCAGGTCATGAGATTATTCAATTTCATATTGAACTGAGTGAGGAATAAATGAGTGAAAATCCTCTTCTCTCTAATCAGTTTAACTTTGAAAAAGCTGACTGAAAGACAGTTGAAGAAAGTATAAAACTGTTAAAATCTGAAAGACAGAGTGAGCTGTATTGAAATCCTGGTCAACATATCTTAAATGAAATACTTGAGAATAGAGTGAAGCTCATTACATCTATTATTCTAGCAAGTGTTAAAGATAATATTTCAAAGAGAAAGTCTTCTGAGTATTCAAAACCTTGATGAAATGAGAATATCACATCTAAAAGGAAACAATTGACTACTGCTAGAAGAGATTGAAAGAATGATATAATTTCTGATAAAGAGTTCAAAGCTGTCAGAAATGAATATTTTTCAGATATTAAAAAAGCTAAAACAGACTACTGAAATAAATTTCTTGAAGAAGCATAAGAAAAAGAAGTTTTTAAAGCTTTTAACTATACTAAAACAAGAAGTGTAGCAAAACTTCCAATCTTAGAATATAAGTTTCAGAATGAATCATATACAGTAAACTCTTTTGAGAAAAAATGTCAAGCTTTTATAAGAACTCTCTTTCAAAACTCATCAGATTCAGATTCAGAGGAAGAGAATATATCACTTCTCAACTATATTGATGAAAATGACTGAGAATGGCCTGATCTTACTCAAGATAAATTAGAGTCAGCTATCTTCTCAAGTTCAGTTAAGACTGCTGCAGAGCCTGATTCAATTAATGACTTAATTATTCAAAATACATACTTCTACTTTACGAATGAATATTTTGAGCTCTTCTTCATCTCTTGAAAAATGAATATTATTCTGAATCCTGGAGAGAAGCCACTGAAGTGATTCTTACAAAATCTAATAGAAAAACTTCAATTCTTAAGTCATATAAAGGAATATCTCTATTGAACTGTCTAGAAAAGGTTTTAGAAAAGATAATAGTTACTCAACTATCTTTTATAAGCTCTATCAGTAATTCTCTTTTATTCAGAGAATAAATGAGAGATAGAAAACAGTGTTCTGTAATTGACACTGTTCTCTCAGTTGTTCATAATATTCAAATAGCAAAGCATGAAGATCTGGTCTCAACTGCAGTTTTTATTGATATAAAAGAAGTATTTAATCATGTTTCAAAGTCAAAGTTAATTCAGACATTGAAGATGTTAAAAATGTTACTTTCTCTAATAAAATGAATTAACTGTTTTATATCTAAAAGAATTATACAACTTTTCTTTGATGGAATAAAATAAGACAAGACTGAGATAAAAATAGAAGTATCATAAGAATCTTCAATCTCACTCATTTTATTTACAATATACACTCTATATCTATTCAAAAATAGAAATATGAGAATAGTACAATCTCTAAGTTATGTGAATGATATTGATCTAGTCTACAGCTTAAAAACTATTAAAGAGAATTTGAAAGTGATTGAAGAAGCTGTAAAGAAAATCTTTGTTATAGCAGATATCAATTAAATTCAATTTAATATAGATAAAACTGAGTTAATTCATTTCTTTTCTAAATTCAATGAGAAAGAACTATCTCTAACTCTTTTAAATAGAGAGATTAAATCCAGTGTAAATATCAAATGATTAGAAGTATGATTAAACTTCAAGTTGAATTTTAATATCACATTCAACAAAGAACTGTCAAGACAGAAAGACTATTGAACAACATCATCAGACTATCAAATACAGAGAGAGGTCTATCCTTCCAGGCTATAAGACAGTTATATATAGCCTGTATTAAATCAGTAGCTGATTATGAAGTTCAAGTTTGATGAAATAATCAAGAGAATTTCACTGAACTCTTTCAAAGTCTGTAAAACAGAGTCTTGAGAAGAATTCTGAGAGCATTCAAATCATCTTCTATTAAAGCAATGAAAATTGAAGCTTCAAGTCCTTCTTCTGTTATTAGATTTGAAAAGGCCTGTATGAACTATGCTCTGAGAGTTATAAAGATGAGCTCAAATCATATAATCAGAAAAAGAGTCTCTTCTTCATTTTCATCAATTAACTCTGGAAATGAACTGGATTGAAATAGATTTCTTGATTCAAATGAAAATAATTCTTCAAAGAAAATGTCTTCTCAATTGTACAGACTATGCTCTCTGATTAAAAATCAATTTTCTTCTTTAAATATTGAAAAAGTTGATCATGAGAAGTTATCTCTCTGAAGAGAAAAGCTTGAATCTCTTATAGACTTACAAGTAAGTGAACTATTAAAAGAGAAAGAATATGAACAGCATTTGAAGAGAATTTCTACAATTAATATAAAGAACTCTATTCTGATTTATTCAGATGACATAAAAAATGAGAATTTGAATAGATTAGATGCAGGCATTGCTTATACTAAAGATAATATCAATTTTATCTCAGATTTCTCAAATCTAGGCTGTGAATCTGAAGTCTTTGATGCTGAACTATTTGCAATAGTGAAAGCTTTCAAACTCATAGAAATAAAATCTTATAAAAGAGGAAATAGTTTGAAAGAGATATGAATATTCTCTGATAGTCAAGCTGCTTTAAAAAGACTTAGAAATAGTCAGATTCATAATGATCAAATGAATCTTGAACTGATCTTAAACTCTGTTTTGAAAATTCAAAAGAGAAGAACATCAAAGCTGATAATTCATTTGCACTGAGTTCCTGCTTATATGAATATTTATAGCAATGAATTGGCTGATTCAGCTGTAAAAAAGAGTGCAGAATTAAGCAGATCTATTTAAAAAATTATATCCTGGTCTTTTATAAAGGGAAAAATAAAAGAATCTTGTTTAGACAAGTGAAATGAAAGCTTGCAGAAACAAAAGAAGAGTATACATTATTCAAGATTTGAAACAAAACTCAAGTGGAAATCTTGTTCAATTAAATATAAAAAGAAAATATTCTCATCTATAATCCAGCTGAAACTAGAACATGACTATTTCAAATCTTATATACAAAGATTTGATGATAGATTTGACTTAATAGAATGCTCATTCTGCAATGCAAATGAGAATCCTGAGTATATTGTAATGCACTGTGCATTATACAATAGTCTCAGAGTCAGATTGAAAGAGAAGTATGATTTAAATCAATTAAATATGAGATTCTTATTCTCAACTGAGATGGGAATTAAATACTTAATAGACTTTCTATCAGAAACTCAAGCAGCTACAAGAAAATGGCTAAATTCAGAATTATCTGAATATGAAGAGGAGAAAATCAATCAGATATAATCTGTTAAAACAGCTATATACTATCTTTTAATAATTTGTTTTGTTACAGTCTCTCTTTACTTTATCTTTTTCTTTCAATTTCTTTCTATCTATCTATTTAATGTGTCTATCTTTAAGAGTGTGTTCTCTTTCTCTTTTCCTTTGTCATGATATTGTCAAATGGTTTCAAAGTATCAGAAGATGTTTAAACACTGCAATTTGTAAACAGTTTTTATATTCTGGGCTGGAATTTTCTATTTTACATATCTGAAATTGATGAATGTATAATAGTTAACTTTACAGACATAGGAAAAACCCTGAGAACTAAAAGTTCTCAGGTAGATGTCATAGTCTCTGACTGCATACATCTATAATTGAAGAATAATAATAATAATAATAATAGATCGGTATAATATTGATAGGTCTTATAAAACAAAGATAAAAACGTTAAAGAAGGAAAGAAAGAGAAAGTGTAGAAATCAGCGATCAGGGTGAATATTTATACATGTATGTAGTGGTGTACGCGGTGGAGCTTCGAGTTAGAAGAATCTATACATGTTTGTGGCGGCCGAGGATCAGTGATTGAGAATGAAGTGGAAGAATCTATGAAGTGGAATGAAATAGTCTATATGGTTGATCAGGTGCAGCCCGTCACATTAGCTCCTCTCTTTCAGAAGTAGTTTTCATTAATCAAGAGCTGCTGTTTCAGGTAACATGAAACTCAGAGTCCAGATTAATTGATCATAGCTGACTCATTTCATAAGATATTGCTGATCACAGCTGTGGGATCTCTCATTGAGAATATTCTCAATCTCTCACTCAAGCTCATTATCTTCTCCTATGATGCCTGGTGACTGTCAGTCAGAAGTCAGTTGAGAAGAAAACAGATCAGTGACAGTGCAGTGTAACAAGCTTGTATACAATACATTATGAATTTCTCATAATATGTTAAGACAGTAGTTGTGACTATCTAGAACTTCTATCACTTTATACCTGATATAGCAGTAATATAGTGTATGAGATGAACATGTGATTCATATATTCTTAAGATTCAATTATATCAGATCTTCTATCTTATATTGTTCAGTGAGATCTTGATGAACATTGATTTGATTCTCTTGATCTTGTTTTACAGTTGTTATGAAGATCTCTGCTTAATCACAGATATCTCAGAGCTTCATTACTATATTATCAGTGATTTGAATTGAACTGCAGAGATTCAGTGTGAACTGTGTAATCTCTAGAAGATTCAACACTTTCATGTGATATTCATGTGTAAGAAAGAATGAGCTTATATCTGTTAAAACAGCATCTCAACTGTTGATAGCAATCTCTGCATGTAGAAGAAGATTATATCAATCATCTTATAAGTGATTGCAGAACTTATGAAGATAATTCTTTACAGTCTGAATTATCTGTTCTGATGTATCATCAGTCTTAGAGTGATAGACAGTTGACAGACAGTGTGTAATCTTGAGAACTTGACAGATTCTAGTTCAGAGAGTGCTCATAAATTAACAGCTCTGATCTGATACTATGAATCTTGATAATTCATGCATCTGATAGAACAGGCTCTGTAGAAAAGCTTCAGTAACTTGTTCAGTATTCATCTTATTACAAGATTTCAATATTACATCTTTACTCAATCAATTCATAATGATCAGAATGTTTCTACAACTCTTACTCTCAGATAGATTAATAGTGAAGTCAATTACTACATCTCATCAGATTCTATCAGAGACATTGAGTGATTTCAATAGATCTTTTCTACAGTTCTTTCATGAGATAACAGAAGAACAGTGATTGCAGTTTCAGACAAAGTATCTGATGCTGTTTAATATCTCAGATCAGTAGAACTCTTGAGAGATCATTCTATACAGTTGTTCACAGCCTGAATAATCAGTCATATATGAATCATGCATCTCTTGCATTATCTGAGTGTGTAAGAGTTCAGAGTGAGAGACTCAGCATCATTCATGAAAGTGTAGAGTATTATTGTCATTAATTGAATATTCTGAAATATCAGTTCTTATATATAGTTCTGAGGGAAATCAGAGTGCTTCTTGATATATCACTGCAGTGAGAGTCTGAAGAAGTTCATGTACCTGAGCTGCTGTATGTCACAGTTCATTCAGTGTAGAGAAAGTGAAGATATCAATGACAGTTCTAACTAAAGAAGCATGTATTGTGTCATGAACTGTTTCATCTGAATCAACTAGTATCTTCAGATTCAAGAGCTGATGCTCTCGGTTCATTCAGTGAGTATCTGTTACATTGAATGACATATCTTGCCCTCATTGTGAGAGGGCATCTGTCATCGAGTACGGGCTGTCAGAATGATAGTATATTATAAAATGAAAGCAGCTTAAGAACTCAGATCATCACATCTATCATTCAGTAAGTTTATAGATAATTGTGAAGTATTTGAGATTCTTATGATCTGTGACTATCTCAAATTCAGAGACACTTTGAAGTTCAGAGTCTCATTCTTCTAAACAGTGTATGATCACAAGAAGTTCCTTGTCATAGATCTCATAATTATATTCAGCAGAACTCAGTTTCTTAGATATGAAGATATATGATTATAGAACATCTTTATCATTATATTATAATATCACTTCTTCTATTATATAGTCAGAGAAATTAGCTTCAACAACTGTTTTATAATCAGAATCAAATATTATCAGTAGAGAGATATTAATAAACATCTTCTCTATCTGTATAAATGCAGCTTCAGTATCTGCTAATCATTGAAACACTGAGTCTTTCTTAGTGTGTTCTGTAAGTAGTCTTGTGATATCTGAGACCTTTCATATAAATTGCTGATAGAAGTTAGCAAATCTGATGAAGCTTTATACATCTTTCACAGTGCACAGAGCCTCTCATTCAAGAATAGCAGAGACCTTCTCAGAATTCATTCAGATTTCCTTGCCAGCTTCTATGATAAAATCTAAGTATTTAGTACTCTTGACTTTGAAATCACACTTGTCAATATTAATTAATAGTTCTGCTTCTTATAGTCATTGTAATACTCTTTGCACATGCTCTTGATATTCTTTTCTGAATTCATCAGTGAAGATATGAATGTCATCTAGATAAGCAGATGTAAATTCATCAAGAAAGTCTCAGAGTGCTTAGTTAATATACTTCTGAAATGTACTGAGAGTATTGATCAGTTCAAAGAGTGTGACTACTCATTTAAAAAGACTATATTGTGTTTAAAATGCTGTAAGTCACTCACCTTCTTCAGTGATGCAGATTTTATGAAATGAAGTGATGACATCTAACTTTGTAAATCATTGAGCTTGTTCAATGCAAGCTAGAGTTTCATTGATAAGAGATAAAGAATAACAGTTTTTCTTTATTAATCTGTTCAATTCTTGATAATTCATGCAGAACTGAAGTTCTTCATCTGGTTTCTTTGTAAAGAGAATGAAGACTGCAGTGAAAGAGTTGCTAATATGCATAAATTTCTTATTCAACAGATCATTGAGTGTCTTTCAAAGAAGAAGAAGTTCATCTCAGAATATGTTATAAAGAGGGCCTTATAACAGTTTGAAGTTCTTATCATTCTTTTTCTCTAACTTGATATCATGATTCATTTCAGAATCTTGTAAGAAGAGTATATTTATAATATTATCTTATCAGAAGATATCTAAATATTCATGATATTATTCAGAGAGTTTATAGAAGAATCTGTTGTTATAACATAGAATAACTTTTCTAGAGTCTTTTTGATATTGATCAGACTGATGAAATAGATTGATATATGATTCTGCTGTCAGTGAACTTGTCAGTGACTCTGTCAGTGATTTTGATAATAACTTCTTTTTCAGAGTATTTCATAAGTGTTGACAGAAATCTGTGTAAGATTCATAGTCTTGTGAATATCATCTTCATGAATTCTATTATTATTAGAGAATATCAAGCTTCTGTTTCAAGTATTCAATAAGATGTCTTATTCAGATAGCCAGGCAAGTTCTAACATAAGATTATAATCAAGATTATCAACTTCATATGTGTAGACATCTTTATATTGATGTTCTCTCACATCTATGATCAGCTTCATCATGTAATGAGTACAAATGTCTTCTAAATCATCAAATTCTGTGAGAAGTCAGGGTTTTAATAAAGAAATACACTGAAGGTTATGATGTCTTATAACTGAAGATTTTATCATTATATAGTGATATAGATCACTGTCTATCATGGCTTTCATATTATACATATTATCAATCACAGTAGATATAAGAATTGCATTCATTGTTATCTTCTCTTCAAATTGTTATTATTCAATCTCTTCAAGCTTCTATTTATGAATTTGAACAGAAGCTAATCTTTTTCCTGTTTCATCAGAGTATTCTTATAGTTATCTTCTGAATCTTTTTCTAATGTAATATGATTGACACAGACAGGCACTGATTCATTCTTTGAATGAGAAGACACATAGATTAATCAGTAGTTGAAAGCAATGTGTTCTAATCAGTTACAGTTAATGTATACTTCATATTAATGTCAATCAGCAACTTCTTCAGAAGTGATCTCAGAGACTTAAAAGTCTGTTTGAATAGTAGAAACTCTTGCTTATGTATAGACATTTGAATCTATTCAGTTCATAGCATCTGTATCATTGCTGTTACTCCTCTTCAGTGTGAATGTATGAGTGACTGAGATGTAATGTCTTCTGTCACTGTTCTGTATACTCTTAAGCTTGATAAGACAGTCATTCAATATTCAGAGCTGTGTGCAGAAGTCTTTATAAGTCTGGTCTTTGTCTACACTTACAAGAGTCTGTAAGAGTTTGAAAGTCAATATCTTCTTAAGCATGCTAATCTTTATTCAATTCTCTCAAGATTGATTACCTGCTTCTAGAATCTTGATATTGAAGTCAGAAATGCATGTTATAAGAGAAGTGTTTCTCTGTTAAACACTCTGTAACTAATCTAATACTTTCTGTTGTATAACAGTGTCTTGAAATAAAATATCAAGATGCTTCATGATATTATCAGATGTTTGTAACACTGATTCATATGCTTTCATTCATAAATGAAACTTCTGTTTCATGTGATCTTTTAATTATTTATTGATATATCAATCTTGATTGATTAACAAACTGATGAAATCTTCATTTACACTCAGTTTTGCAAGCATTTTCATTCTTCATGATGAGTAGAGAGTGAGATCAGAAGTATTGAAATATACAGAAGTATTTAAGCATTCTTTCAGTACTTTTGTATTCAATTCTGTAGATGTTGAAATTGCATGAGTTAATTATTGAATCTCTTCATATTGAAGTTGTTGAGTTGCATGCATATCTGCTATCTATTACTGTTGTAATTTCAACATTGCTCAGAGTCACTGTGATATTGTATCTATGCTCATGTTTGAGAGTTTCATATTATTGTTAGACATGATTATATTAATTGTCAGATATGTGATATCTGTGAGATCTGAAGAAGTGTAATTGTATTCTCATATATCTGAGTGTCAGAACTCTCAGGTCTTTCACTGACATTCTCTTGTAAGATCTTGTTACAGGGCCAGAGTGACTAGCAAGCAAGCTTCTATCTGAGAACTTAATATCTGCTTAACTGTTTGACTGTTTCTCTATTTCTTACGCGTTGTTACGCGTTTGAATATCTCTTGATGAATAATTGTTTCTAATGAGGAGATAATGTGTGGAAGAACATTTTTATAATGTAAGAGGCCTACGCCGAATAGATCAGTATAATATTGATAGGTCTTATATAACAAAGATAAAAATGTTAGAGAAGGAAAGAAAGAGAAAGTGTAGAAATCAGTGATTAAGGTGGATATTTATACACATATGTGATGGCATATGCAGTGGAGCTTCGGGGCGGAAGAATCTATACGCGTTCGTGGCGGCCGAGGATCAGCGATCGAGAATGAAGCGGAAGACTCTATGGAGTGTAATGAAATAGTCTATATAATTGATCGGGCGCAGCCCGCCACAAGTGCAATGTATAGCTAATTATATAAGAATATAAAATTTCTAAGATCAATATCAACTGTAGAAAGAGACTGTCTCTGAGACTTGTTAATTATCATTACAAAGCATGAACAGACTGAAAAGTGCCAGTGAGTAATATCAAATGAAATCTCAACAGATTGAGCATGTAGATTGATCTGTGACAGTATATGAACTAAACTCTTATATATACTGAATGTAATCTTCATCTCAAGTAAATAAGTTATGATTTACTGAACAATTATTCTTATACCATTGCAGAGCTCTTCAGACAGTCAGAGATTATGCAGAAGTATAACAGAAGTACTCAGTTTTAATCTGAATATAGATGATGACAGGGCTGAACAGTTAATAGTAGTCAGATATTCACAGAAGAACTTCTCACAGCTCAGAATCAGATTATCTATATGAGTTATATCTGCAGTATAAAATATATGATCATTATCTGATATGACTGTTATAACTCATTCATTAATGCAAAATACATTCAGATTTAATACAGTGAGAATGATATAGCTTTCAAAGTAATCAGATCAGACTGCTGCAGTTCTAAGTTCAGCTGTAGAAAACACTCTCTTACACAGCACACTGATGTCAGCAGCTCAATGAATATCAAGTGAAAGATTAATACAGTTAATACAGTGTGAATTATATAATATTTAATCAAGTTAATTTATAAACATCATGTTGCCATCATCTGCAGCCAGTCTCATATTTCTTCTCAAGTATAGTACAGTTAACTGCTGTTATATATGTGAACACTGCAGACAAGCTGTAATAACTACAGCATGACTGTCACATAGTATAACAGATAGAGTCTGTACAAAATCATCATCAAATATAACAGACACATCATCAAAAAGCTCATTCAATGAATATAAATCTTGAAGAAAACAGTTAATAATCTTTATATAATAGCAGTACTGTATGAGAGTCTTATCTCAAATAATCAAATCTACAGCCTGTAGCCGACAGCTCAGTTCACTGTAAATGATTATCTTTGACATAGAATCTGCATTGAATTCAATTGAGATGATAAAATATGAGTGAGTAGTTCTATCACATAGTAAAAGAACAGCTACAATATCAGAGAAAGTCAAACAAAGAACTGTTTTTTTAACCTGCATATAGACAGCTATAGAGAGCTCTGTAAAGAAATGTTTTATCAGTACTATCAGAACTGTGTATAAAATAGTGAGATAACTGTAATTCTATTGCAGTCAGAATTGAATTATATATATAATGTTAATCATCACTTAACTGTATCTGCAGAGTATCTGCAGTGGCAATTTCCTCTATAAGATTGTAATTCTACTTCTTCAAAAGTAGATGATTTTTAATAAGATTATTTCATACAGAGCCGCATGCAGGCAGGTTAAAGTCTGTAAGAATCTTGTCAAACTCATGTAGAAGCTGCTGAATAAGAAACAAACTATAGTTATAATATGAATCTTCAGCAGAAGTATTGATAATACAGGTCAGATTTATCTGATACAGCTGATGTAAAAGATTATCATAGAGAGCATAGTGAAAACATGCTCAGAGAGCAGGCAGATCTGCAACATTTTCATAAATTAATACAGTGATGAATACTGACTGCATGCAGTGAGCAGTTGTAAATACAATAGCAGATTTAAATGTAATGATTCACTCTTTATCATCATGCAGAAGATCAAGTGTCTGACATAATATACATAATATAGAGTGATAAACATCATTCATCATTCACAGAGTCTTAAAGCTCGGTGAATAATATATATTAATAAGAAGGAGCTGTAAAAACAACATCTCACTATTATATGAACTGAGATGAGGCAGACAGTCAACTGATCTTCTCTTCACACAGCTTTTTCATCTTCAGTTATATTTATCGTAAATAAAATAACAGAGATATTCTTCATAGAGATTAGACTGGCCGCCGGAACCATGAATTTCACATTTGATCTCATTTGATCTAGTCTCATACATATCTTGACGTGAATCCTGCTGAGACTAGTCATTAAAAAAACATGCAAAGTAACTATATATCAGATCTTAAAACAAAACCATGACTTGAAAAAAATAAGAAAGTGATTTCATTTGATTTCATTTAATTCAATTGTTGACATAAAGTTACTATTTTTAGACATTTTAAGGTTTTTTTTAGACTATTTTTAATTTTGTAAAAAGTAATGCTTTTTGATAACACTTAAAAGAGATTTAAAGTTATTTAAAGCAATAAAAATAATTTAAATTGAGAAGTGGAAATCTTGATCTGATTTGAAAAATGTAATAAGAGTAGACAGTAAGTCTCACTGAGACAGTATGAGACTACTATCTAATATTAAAACTGTGTAATGAGATCAGTTGAATTGATAATGAGACTATCAAAAAATCTGATCCTGGTCTCAGACACGGTCATACGGTCAGTCTAATAGAGATACTGAATATTCAGATGTGCATTGTTATAAACAAAAAATATCATGAGCTTAAACATGTTCTTTATCAAACATTCAGTAATATATTCATAATCTTTATATTCAGATTCAGAGAAGTAAATCATCTGATGATTCAGTAGATAAATAAATAACATCTTAATAGATGAAAACTTCTGATGCATATAAAATGTGAATATACATTATACAGTCTCAGGTGAGCTGATATAACACCTGTGCAGTCAAATATCAATCTCATCATTGAAGTCAATGATATGAAGAGCAGTGTGATCTGGGCTCTTATAGATGTATTTATTAATGTATTTAATAACTTCAACAGAGATGCAGATCTCTATGTTTATATATACTTTATATGTATAAATGAGATAGAAGTTGTATAGAATAATTCATTGATTGTTAATTACAATCTTACTATTGTTAACAGTACATTTAAAGAAGATAGATGAATCATACTTCTGCCTGTACAGAGAATAGTGATTCTCTTCAACAGCTATAGCACTCTGAAAAGCGTTGAGAAAATGTTTTACACATCTGTCATTGTCATAACATAGGCTTATTATTATTATTCTTATTATTCTGTGGTTCGGAAGAACGTACGACCGCCGGATAATAACGCGGCCGCTTCCGAACACGATTACGAATGTAAAGGGGCCCTAGCAGCCACTAATTAATTTAGATAACATATATAAGAAGCCGGCGTACCCCTGTAATTATACACTGGCTTAAGCAACCTTTGAATCTCATCTGATAGCATGTCTAAAAACTGGTGAGAAGCGCAGGCTTCTTCAGAGTGTGATAATTTCATCTATCAAGTGATTCATAGTTATCATGTCAGTGTAATTCTAAAATGTCTCAAAAGATAGTGTATAAAGAAGCAGTTAGTAGAAGAGTATCTGATTGATACTGCTCTGCTTATTGAAGAAAAACTTCATGCTCAGATGAATGTCACATATGCAAATGAATAAGGTGTGAGAAAAGAGAGAAGAGCAGTGAATCAGATTCAAAAAAGATCACTCTCTATTCAGAAGAATAAAAAGAAGAGTGATCATTATCAGAGTTGTATAATAATAACAGAAATCATATCATAATATAATTATATCATGATATAATCATATAATAATATAACAATAGACATTGTATAATTAATGAGAAATCACTGAAATAAACATCTTCTCTAGTTAATACAAACAACAATCTTCTCTGCTATCTGAACTGAAAGATATACAGAATCTTCTGAAGAATTTACTCAAAGCAGTAAGAAAAGCAGCTGAGATCACTGAACTGAAAGCAAAACTCTGTATGTGTATAAGAAATCTAAACAAGATCAAGATCTTATGTATGCAGTGACAGGCTGAGATGAAAGTCAAGCAACAATTGATATTCACTCTCAATTAAGTATTCACTATGAAGAGCTTTGCTGATGCAATCACTATCATTAATAAGAATAGAGAAAACAAGATTGTAGACCTGCAACAGAAGATTAAATATTTACACAGACAGATAATTATACTGAATCTGAAGATCTCATCATAATTATTCACAACTTTCTCAGAAGTGTACATATCATCTGAGATTGATGCATATGATGAGCATCTAAGTATGAAATATATCAACCTAGAAGATCTGCTGAAGTCACTGAGCTTCAATGATGACTGAAAAAATGATGCTGTAAGCAGCTGACTAAGTCAGATATAATTATATTATTCAATTGAATATGAACTCACAGACAGACAGTCAATGAAATTTCATCAAGTCTTAAGATCTGCTGTATTTCTACATAGAAAAGTGAAGTCATTGTAAATAACTGATGAAAAGATGAATCTTACAGATCTCAAGTAATATTCATTCTTATAAATATGAAATGAGTGTTTGAAATGAATCTTGTATAACTTTGAGAAAGTGAATATATAAGATAAGCATTATAAACACTTCACTGAGTGTAGATAAGTGAGTGATCTTATATCATACTTTATACACTTCAGCTTACACTATCTCATATTAGATGAAGAGCTTTCAACATCTTTTTATTTACAGATCTTCATTTATGATCTTAGACCTGAGTTGAGAGCAGAATGAAAATGCTTAACCTCATAATCAGACATAGTGAAAGAATCATATAATATCCTTATTATACAGAAACAAGTGAGTTAATTATAATAGAAAATACTGTAATTGAGTATATCTCAACAGAGAGCAGATAATCACACTTCTATGAAACAGATCACATATCTGAATGTGATGAATCTAGATCTGAATATCATTGCTAAAGTATTAAATCTCTTAAAAAAGAAATTCTCTGAGTGAAAATCTTGATGTTATGAGTATTGAGCTTGCTTCAACTGTGAATGTCAAAATCATGATACAAAGAATTACACACAGCATGTACAGTCAAGAGGAGTAAGAGAGTCAAAAAGCTAGCAGAATCAGTGAGCTCAGAGACACTCACTGATATTCTATAAAAAGTTTTCAAAATAAAAGAGATGTCTGTGTTAGATAATTCTCTGAATTCTGTGAATATCAAGAGAAAGCAGGCTTCTAACTGAGATGTGAGTGAGGATGAAGCAGATACTCATCTCAATGTCTTGAGACTCAAAATGTTAATGTATAGAGAATACTTGAGTAAGAATTAAGAGATGACTGTAAAAGTGTTAGCAGATACAGAAGCTTCTATACAATATGTTAATAATTATATAATCTGAAGACTGAAAGAAGTCTGCTAAGTGAAGAATCTCTGATGCATAAGATTATCTGATAACTGATATTTAATATCATCTGCAAGAGTAAGAGTTCTCTTACACTTCAGAGAATGATCTTGCTATATTTGAGTATAATGGCTGCAGAATATGAAATACAACCATATTCTCAGACTCAATTGATTTCAAAGATTCAATTCACAGATTCAATGATGTATATATCATATGCAGTTAACTGATAGAAAGAAAACAGTTTCTACAATTCTATTAACTGATATGAGAAGATATTTCATGTCTCTGATATAGAAGGATTAAATCTGCTTATATATTAGCAAGCAAAGAGAATGATTTGCAAGATCTCATCTGAAAGCATTCTGTATATTATACAGAATCTGAAAGTGAAGAAAACTAAGATAAAAGATATACAGAAGAATAAGTATATGAAGAAACTTCTGAAGAAGTATAAAAATATCTTTTAAACAGATCTTTTATTGAAATTGCTGCTGAAACAAGAATTCATACATGAGATTGATACAGAGAATATGAAATCAGTCAATCAAAATGTGTACTCTCTGTCACAAACACATCTTAAAGAACAGATGCATCAGATCACAGATCTTCTAGAATGTAGTTTTATACAACTGTCATCAAGTGTGTGAGGCTTTCCAGTTCTATTTATGAAAAAGACAGATGAGAAGTGATGAATGTGTATCAATTATTAAGCACTCAATATGCTTACAATCAAGAATGAATATTCACTGTCATAGATTCAACAATAGTTGAATACAGTTGAAAACACCTGATATCTATTGAAGATTAATCTTCACTCAGAATACTGACACATCTGTGTAGACAAACTATCAGTACTGCAAACTGCATTTAATATACAATGAGAGAAGTTTGAATGTCTGACAATGCTATTTAATTTGATAAATGCACTTATTATCTTTTAAATGATGATGAATATAATTCTTTATAAACAGAATGAAATCTTATGTCTTGTATATCTGAATAATATTCTAGTCTTCTCAAACTCATATAATAAATATCTGAAGCATCTCAATGAACTGCTTACAACTCTGACAGAGTATAAGCTCTATATTAAATCAACAAAGTATATGTTTGCAATGAAAGAGTTGAAGTTCATAGAACATGTAGTGAGTGATGACTGTATACATCTTATCTCAGAGAAATTGAATATCATAGCAAATTAATCACAGCTGTGAAATGTATATCATGTATAACAGTTTCTTGAGTTAATCTCATATTACTGCAGATTCATCAATGATTTCACATAAATAGCTGTATCACTCTCAGATCTCTTAAGAGAAATAGATGTTAATCTGTGAAAGAAGAAGTTTCAGTCAATCATCTGAAATACTGTATGTGAAGAGGCTTTTCTCACACTGAGAGAACATATAATAACATTCTCAGTGCTTATTTAATCAGATTGTGATAAACCTTTCTATATCAAGATAAATGCATCTAAATGAGCTATCAGAGATACTCTTCTACAGATGAACAAGAATGACAAGCTGCACTCAGTGATATACAATGATAGAAAACTATCAGACACTGAACTCAATCACTAAGTGTATGAATAGAAATTGCTAGCAATCAAGCATACACTGACATTGTGAGATAGATATATTGATAACAGTCATTCAATAACAGTGATCACAGATCATAAAAGTCTCATCTATCTACAATTAACAATAAATCCTTCTAAAAACTTAGTATATTGAATCTCAGAGTTTCAAGCATACAATCTTCATATCAAATACTGAAAGAGATCAGACACTGTGATATCTGATACAATCAGTCACAGACCTGATTTCATAAGTAAGAGTTCTGTGAACTAGATATAAGAGAAGTTCACATTAAACACACTGAGAGAATGCAGAAAATCAGAATGAGTGAACACAATGATCTCTCACTTAAGAAACAGTAAGATGTCAAATGACAAGTATCTTGTGAAAGTAGTAGAAGAGATACTTCTGAACTTCAAGCTGAGAAAATTAAAAAACAATGTTATACTTTATCATAATCTAGAATATGTGAAAGCTCTCTATTTAGAACATTTATTTAGATATAACTTGATAACTCACATGCACAAGGAATTCAGTCATTTAGAAAGTTCTGAACTCATAAGTATACTTGAATCAAGAGTGTACTGATCAAGCATGGCTGAGAACATTCAGATATACACTCACAGGTGCCAGAATTGACAGGTTGTAAGAGGATCTAAGAAAGCATTAGAATATGAGAAAGTGCAATATCAGATGAAATGTATAATACAATTATTCAAACAATGAAGAGTGAATCTCATAGACATATTACTGTGAATATCAAATGAAAATCATTGAATACTTAAAGAATAAGTATTTTGAGCTCTTTTTCAATCTCTTGAAAAATGGATATCATTCTGAATGCTGGAGAGAAGCCACTCGAGTGATTCTTGCAAAACCTAATGAAAAAACTTCAATTTATAAGTCATATAGAGTAATATCTCTATTAAACTGTCTAGGAAAGGTTTTGGAAAAGATAATAGCTACTCAACTATCTTTTATAAGCTCTATTAATAACTCTCTTTTATTCAGTGAACAAATGAAAGGTAGAAAACAATGTTCTTCAATTGACACTGTTCTCTCAGTTGTTCATGATATTTAAATAGCAAAGCATGAAGATCTGGTCTCAACTGCAGTTTTTATTGATATAAAAGAAGCATTTGATCATGTTTCAAAGTCAAAATTAATTCAGACATTGAAGATGTTAAAACTGCCACTTTCTCTAATAAAATGAGTTAACTGTTTTATATCTAAAAGAATTATATCACTTTTCTTTGATGAAATGAAACAAGACAAGACTGAGTTAAAAATAGAAGTATTGCAAGGATCTTCAATCTCACTTATTTTATTTACATTATACACTGCATATCTATTCAAGAATAGAAATATGAGAATAGTGCAATCTCTGAGTTATGTGAATGATATTGATCTAGTCTACAGCTCAAAAACTATCAAAGAGATTTTAAAAGTAATTGAAGAAGCTGCAAAGGATATCTTTGTTAGAGCAGATATCAATCAAATTCAATTTGATATGAATAAATCTGAGTTAATTCATTTCTTTTCTAGATTCAATGAGAAAGAACTTTCTCTAACTCTTTTAAATAGAGAGATTAAACCCAGTGTAAATATCAAATGATTAGGAGTATGATTAAACTCCAAGTTAAATTTTAAATATTACATTCAACAAAGAACTGTCAAGACAGAAAGACTATTAAATAACATTATCAGACTACTAAATACAGAGAGAGGTCTGTCCTTCCAGGATATGAGACACTTATATATAGCCTGTATTACATCAGTAGCTGATTATGAAGTTCAAGTTAGATGAAATAATCAAGGAAATTTCACTGAACTCTTTCAAAGTCTGCAAAACAGAGCTTTGACAAGAATTCTGATAGCATTCAAATCATCTCCTATTAAAGCAATGAAAATTGAAGCTTCAATTCCTTCTTCTGGTATTAGATTTGAAAAGACCTGTATGAACTATGCTCTGAGAGTTATAACAATAAGCTCAAATCATATAATCAGAGAAAGAGTCTCTTCTTCATTTTCATCAATTAACTCTGGAAATGAACTGAATTGAAATAGATTTCTTGATTGAAATAAAAATAATTCTTCAAAGAAAATGCCTTCTCAACTGTACAGACTATGCTCACTGATTAAAAATCAATTTTCTTCTTTAAATGTTGAAAAAGTTGATCATGAGAAGTTATTTCTCTAGAGAGAAGAGCTTGAATCTCTTATATTCTTACAAATAAGTGAACTATCTAAAGAGAAAGAATATGAACAGTATTTAAAGAGAATTTCTACAATCAATATAAAAGACTCTATTCTGATTTATTCAGATGACTCAAAAAATGAGAATTTGAATAGATTAGGTGCAGACATTGCTTATACTGAAGATAATATTAATTTTATCTCAGATTTCTAAAATCTAGGCTGTGAATCTGAAGTCTTTGACACTGAACTATTTATAATAGTGAAAGCTTTCAAACTTATTGAAATAAAATCTCATAAAAGAGAAAATAGTTTGAAAGAGATATGAATATTCTCTGATAGTCACACTGCTTTAAAAAGACTTAGAAATAGTCAGATTTATAATAATCAAATGAATCTTGAACTAATCTTAAACTTCATTTTAAAAATTCAAAAGAGAAGAATATCAAAGCTGATAATTCATCTGCACTGAGTTTCTGCTCATATGAATATTCATGACAATGAATTGGCTGATTCAGCCGCAAAAAAAGGTTCAGAAATAAGCAGATCTATTCAAAAAGTTTTGTTCTGGTCTTTTATAAAGAGAATAATAAAAGAATCTTGTTTAGACAAGTGGAATGAAAGCTGGCAGAAACAAAAGAAGAGTATATATTATTCAAGATTTGAAACAAAACACAAGTGGAAATCTTGTTCAATTAAATGTAAAAAGAAAATATTCTCATCTATAATACAGCTAAAACTAGGATATGACTATTTCAAATCTCATATGTAAAGATTTGATGATAGATTTGATTCAATGAAATACTCATTCTGCAATTCAAATGAGAATCCTGAGTATATTGTAATGCACTGTGCATTATACAATAGTCTCAGAGTCAGATTGAAAGAGAAGTATGATCTAAATCAATTAAATATGAGATGCTTATTCTCAACTAAGACAGGAATTAAATACTTAATAGACTTTCTATCAGAAACTCAAGCAGCTACAAGGAAATGTCTGAATTCAGAAATATCTGAATATGAAGAGAAGGAAATTAATCAGATATAGTCTGTTAAAACAGCTATATACTATCTTTTGAGAATTTGTTTCATTACAGTCTCTCTTTATTTTACTTTATTTTTTCCTTTCTACTCTTTTCTATCTATCTATTTAATGTGTCTATCTTTAAGACTGTGTTCTCTTTTCTTTTGTCATGATATTATCAAATGGTTTCAAAGTATCAGAAGATGTTAAAACACTGCAATTTGTAAACAGTTTTTATATTCTGAGCTAGAATTTTCTGATTTTGCATATCTGAAATTGGTGAATGTATGATAGTTATCTTTATAGATATAGGAAAAACCCTGAGAACTTTTAATTCTCAGGTAGATGTCATAGTCTCTGACTGCATACATCTATAATTGAAAGAATAATAATAATCATAATCATAAAATCATTGAATAATTACTGCTATTGACTACACTACTGACTGACCAGTCATGAAAGCAGTTTCAGAGATGACAGATAAGATAATAATGAAGTTTCTACATAATGAGCTCTATGTCAACTACGAAATGCTATATGGGATTCTAACTGATAATAATGTGAATCTTGTAGAAGAAGTGATGAGGCATTTCATGAGCCAGTTACAGATAAGACATTGTAGAACAACATCACATCACTCACAGATGAACAGAAAGATGAAATACTTGAATGAAATCTTAAGCAACATACTGATGAAATATTTAGTGAACAAGTCTACAAGATTATGAGATGAATATCTCAGTCAGGTGGTATTAGCCATGTGAATTCAGCAGCATGCAGTCTTCAAGCATTCATCATTCTTCCTGTTGTATGAATTGCATCCGCGCATTTCAGAGAATGCTTTGAAAAAAGTGAGAAAGGGAACAGCAGTTGCAGATGCAGCAGTTGTGAATGCAGAATCAAGATTGAAAGAGATCAGCTATGTATATGCAAAAGCTAATAAGTTTCTTCTGAACTGAGGAATTCTATCAAAAAGAATATAAAACTCACTAGTTAAGAAATTGAGTCTCAAGATGAAAATATGAGTTCTTGTATGCAATGAGAGTTCTGAGAAGTTTCAATCTAGATAATTTGAGCTCTATAAAATACTCAAATCACATTCTCTGAGAATATACACATTGAAGAAATCAGAGACATAGATCTTATACAACTTAATAAATAATTCATATCTTGTGAAGATGAAGATGTAAGATCTGAGCAGATTATGATTATTCACAGTACTATCATCAGTGTTGAAAAAGAAGAAGCTTACAATTGAAAAGTCTCACAAAGTAAGAGAAATCATAGACACTTACAAATCAGATAATCTCACTTATTTCAATCTTTTCACAATTACAAGGAAAGAATGAGAAGAAATGAAGAAATCAGATGAATATCACACGTCAATAAGTGATGAGACTATAGTCAGTGATATAATAATGTGCTGCAGACAGTGAGTGCAATGTGATAAAGAGCAGTCTCAGAGCAGCAGACTTGTATATGAGTCAGATTGCAGAAGAAAAAGAAATTCAGAGTTGAATTTGACTGTTTATATCAGTTCAATTGTAAAGATAACAGAGGACGAAGCATCTGAAACATCTGCAGATGTGTGACACTAAGTCATCTCAATCTCTGAGAACACTCAGAGATCAGATAAGATTAGTTTCAATCAGTCATTCACTGTAGTGATCTAAGCAGGTGAAGAGAGACAGTATAATATGTGAGACAGAATTACAAGATGAAAGCTGCTGAATCTAGTCACTGAACACTATATTATATAGAGGTCATATAAGAGTAGTGACTAGCAGACAAAGAAAAAGTGTAAGACAAGGAAAAAGAATAACTCAGAAGATAATGAATTGATTATCAACTGTAAGAGTCAGCTGTAAAAAGACAAATGTTATTATACACATCTCATTCATTTCTATATATTATATGTTTAATCTATTTCCAACACCACACCACCTGAAAAATGCTAAAAATAAAGGAAATCTCAATACCTGAGATCTGCAAGAACTTCAAAGAGTGTAAGATGCTTCTATAATAACATTATACACATCTCTGATTTCTCTATCACTGTGTGTACAATATTAATATCATTTATCACAAGAGTAACTGAAATACTAATATAGAAATGTGTACATGTGTGTGTAGAAAAATTGAAGAAGAGTGTGAGACCTGCAGAACTCAGAGTCAGGGTAGAGAAGATGAAGATGAAAGAAATGAAAGAGAGAGAGAGTACAGAATCAGATGAATAACAGCAGAAATCATCTGAGACTGAATATTTATAACTCAGTATGCACACAATCTTCACTGCAGAGAAGAAAGAGAAAGTGCTGAGAGAAGCTTGAAGATGAGATTGAATAGTCTTAACAGTGTTATTATCTTCAATTAAAATAGCCTCTGATACTGAAGCAACTAAGAATCATTTTTAGTGTATGAAAATGATAAAATCAGAGATAAGAAGAGTTACTGAATGAACATCTGCTGATCTTAAAATTGTATATATAATTACAACATGCACAAGACTTCTCAGAAACAGAGAGAAGAATGCAGAGAAATACAGAAAGTAGAATACAGTGCAGAACAGCTTATTTTTATAATAATATCTCAGACAAGGTGTATAAGTCTCATACTCACAGATATAAAAGAGTACAATATCTGTGTTCTTATTTCTGAAAACATGAATATTCTTCATCTGTATTATGAAGTTGCATGAGAAATATCAGAGAATAGACTGATATAAGTTAATCATTCTGAAAATATTCATCAGAGTGAATATACTCACAATATTGAATTTAACAGTTATAAAAAGTTTCTTGATATTTATAGATATCATGACTTCGTATATGATAAAACTCATAACAATTTCCTCTAGAAAAATTAGTATTAGAAGAAAAGATGAAAAAGAAAAGACTTACACTTTTAACACTGTTAAGAAGAGGGATAATTCTCTGCTATAAATACACAATTACTTTATTATAAATACTTAAAGTCAATGTAATAATCAGCAATTATAACTGAGCTGCAGATAGTTGTATTATATACAGTCTTTATACAATAGATTATTCTAGAGATCAGTAAAAAGAGTGAAAGTGTATATACTGAAAAATATGATTTACTAAGTCTATATAATATCTTCTTAAAATGAGAAGAGCTGATGATAACAGCAGAAGTAGCAGAGGCAGAAGAAGTAGAAGTAGCAGAAGCAGAAGAAGTGAGAGTAAAGATTGCAGAAACAGAGATAGCAAAAGTGAGAGAATCAGACACAGAAGTAAGTGTAGAAGATTGAGAGAGAGTAGCAGAGAAAGAAACAGAGAGAGTAGAAGAGAATACAGAAGACTCAGTTATATATAATACAGACAATTTCTGCATTATTATATTTTTCAAGTTCTTAATTAATAATTTAATATTAAGTTCACTATTATTGACTGACATGAATCTGTTAATATATGAAGATTCTATATAAATAAAAACAAATATATCAGTATCTGTGTTCATGCAAAATCATGTCAGAAAACATAATCAGAAGCTTACTAAGAAGAAAAATAATTAAGAATGTATAAGAAGATGAAGAAGATATGTCATTTATAATAATATATTGTAATAATTGTTAGAAGAAAAACAAGTTCTGATCATGTTTCACAATGCATTACACTCACTGCTAATAAACTGCCTGATATAGACACTATAATGATACTTATTATAAGAACAGAAAGCTATCACTAGAAATGTATACAATGTAATAGATGAACAGATAGAGAGTGTTAAATAGAGAGAGAGACAGAAATCTGAAATAAGATAATAATGTTTAATAATGATAATAATGAAGAAGATAATTGAAGAATGAAAAAAGTTAGTGAATGAGTGATGTAATATAGTGAAAGTTTCTTTAAGAGAATGTACAAGAAGTGCTAGCCAGATCAGAATAAGCTGTACAATTATAAATGCTAGTGACATACTAATCTGCATGAGACTAGGGCTTACATCATAGTCATGTGAGCGTGACTGAATCTGGTGGGGGAGGATGTGATTCAGAAGAATGTACAACTGCCGGATAATAACACAGCCGCTTCTGAACATGCTTACAAATGTAAAGGGGCTCTAGCGGCCACTAACTAATTTAGATAACATATATAAGAAGCCGGCGTACGCCTGTAATCGTACGCTGGCTCAAGCAACCATTGAATCACAATTCTTCTATTATACTCATATGCAAGCGGAGCTTGTGATGAGTCCTTGTGTGATGTTAAATACAGGTCAAGTGTTGATTATACAGGAGGAAATACAGGTGTTGAGACCATGCCAAGATAACAAGAACATAGAAAAATACAAAGAAGTGATAATTAGATACATGTGATAATAACTTCTCAGCTCAGAAATATAGAGTGATTCATTGAAGTGATTTGTACACCTCTGTCTTTATTAGAAACCTGAGGTGCTTGAGTTCTGGATTTAATGTATCCTCTGCGGGTTTTGAACCCACGCGCCTTGGTTTCCCACGCCAAGGTGCTACCAGGTGGCTGCATTAATCATTCGGCCACCGGGGCCATAACATAGGCTTGCTTCACCAGCATTACATGAATTATGAATTATAAATTTACAGATTAATTCATTCAACCTGTCTATATTCTCAGCAGGGCTTGGCAGCTCTGCAGATATAATATTGTTAATTGTATTAGACTGTAAAAACTGCTCAGAGTTCTTAGTGCGATTAACAGATGCATATAAGACAGTTCATGTTTTTAATATTCAATTATTTATACTCTGATCAACATCAGTCTGAACAGCTGCTCAGATTTGACAACATTAAAAAAATGAAAAATCTTTATTGTAAAAACACATACAATTGAATCTAAGTAGTTCACTGTAGTCTGATCAGAGAGTAACTCATAGATAATCTTCTCTCACTCAGAATTGCCTGTGAATATAATGAAAAGAATTGAACATCTGTAGTTAAACACAATTGTCATAGAATTCTGAAACAGTTTATGCATAAAGCATTCACTGTTTATATAAGAAGTAGATAGTATCACACAGTGATCAAGCTGCTTATAATCTGTATTATCTACCTGTATACTATCATGTCAATCACTATATTAATCTGCACGAAGTTTCAGTTGATAAGTATGAACTCAGTTCAGTCACCGTTCATTAACATTTATGTAGACATTAACTAAATATTGTTGAAATAGATGTTTAGTCTGAAAAAGAGAAACATTAACATCATCTCATTGAACAAGATTATATACATATCATATATACAAAGTCAGGCTATGACTGTCATACTTATCTTCATTCTTAACAGTATGATTAATATTATTATCAGAGTCATTGCAGGTAAGTGAGAGATCTATAAGCATATTTAGACTGGCTGCTGAGATCATGAATTTCACATTTAATCTCATTTGATCTGGTCTCATACATTTCTTGATATGAATCCCGCTGGGACTAGTCATTAAAAAAATATGCAAAGTGACTATATATCAGATCTTAAAATGAAACCATGACTTGAAAAAAATGAGAAAGTAATTTCATTTGATCTTATTCAGTTTCATTCTTAGCATAAAGTTACTATTTTTAGACATTTTAAGGTTTTTTTTAGACTATTTTTAATTTTTTAAAAAGTAACACTTTTCAATAACACTTAAATGAGATTTAAAGTCATTTAAAGTAATAAAAATAATTTAAATTGAGAAGTGAAAATCATGATCTCATTTGAAAAATGTGACAAGAGTAGACAGTAAGTCTCACTGAAACAGTATGAGACTTCTATCTAATGTTAAAACTGTGTAATAGGATCAGTCAAATTGGTAATGAGACTATCAAAAAATCTGGTCCTGGTCTCAGACACGGTCATACGGTCAGTCTAAGTATATTGATATCAATATATCAGCTGTGATCTCTTGAAGAAAAAAGTAGAACATAATACAGTAAAAGATAAAATAAAGTGTGAGAATTAATAGATGTGAGACTCAAGTCAGCACTGAGCTGTTATAGTGTTAGAAGAATGACATAGAAATAATAGATATTACTGAGAGTGTTCTGTATAATAACTGCAATCTCAGAGACAGTAGACAGATTCTCATAGCAATGATCATTATCTATCTTCAGCTGTAGAACAGAGTTTAAACTGAAATGCATAGCAGAGCTATTCTGTAGTACCTCTCATACAGATCAGTAAAGCTGAATAAAAGAATTAATCTTTGAAATATTAGCAGTTATAATAATATAATAGAAGAATGTGAAAAAGCAAATGAATAAACAGTAAGTAATATAACACAGATATAATTAAATATACTAGAATATATAACAGAGTCAGCACTGTTTAAAATATCTGCATCAAATCACAGATTATGAATTCATATTTATATTAAACAGATATTCTTATCTGACTCAGACTCTAAGTGTTCTGATAGATGATAGAGGTCTCTCTGTATTTGAAATAACATTGAGCTGCTAGTAGTCAGATGACTCAGACATGAATTCTGCTTACACTTCATAGATGTAAATGCCAGGGCAGAGTTGTAGTTCTGAATATACTTGAAGAAATGCTTCGCGTCAGCTGTATTATTATTAAACAGCTTATATAGATCTTGTGAGAATGCTTTGACAGACAGCAGTCTTATAGCATCTCTTGCACAGCATGTGAAAAACACTGGTAGAGTCTTTAATAACTTATATACATGTTTGTTAATTGAATACTCAGCTCTGCAGACAGAGCAGCAGACATTCATTCAGTCAAAATCAAGTAATTGATGATGTCAAATGTAGAACTGAAAGCTGCAGAGAATAGATCAGTGACTGTAAGTGATTGAAGAATTAACATCTGATTCAGAGATAGTTGAGCTGATTCAATTGTTGAGAATATTAAGAGACAGCTGCTCTGATGAATCTGCATGTATATAGTCTGCAGGAACTGCTGCAGCAGCTCTCAGATAACAGTGTTTAGCATCACAGATATATTTATAATTGAGAGTCTGGCAGTTGTTGCAGTTCTTGAACATATGATTGACGGTGTGTAACAGATGAGATGAACAGTTTTCACAGTATATATCACAGTGTGACAGATCAACTCACTATGAGTTAAGCACAGAAGCAGCTACATCTCTCAATGACAGATAGAAGATTTGAACTGGATATGTCTGATATATGTGATATTGAGCTTGATAGCATGTAGAGCATGTACAGAATAATGCATTGAATTGAGAATGTTGAAACATGTTAAGAGAATGAGAATTCTTACATATCAAGCAGCAGTGCATGAAATAAGTATATTGATGAATATACAGATTGTAATAAATGTAGATAAGAGTATAAAGAATGTAAATACAGTAGAGAACATCTGTAAAGAAGAAGATGAAGATTATCTATCAGAGTTGTACAGGTCACAGAGCCAGATGTTAATTCCAGCTATAAATTTAATGAGATGCATATGATGGCATGCGAGGTCATGTTACAGTGTTTTTTACACGGAAAAGTGAGTTTTTCTTTAATATATAGAGAGATTCTCATACAAAACTCTCTTAATAATATCATGAATATCTAGATGTCTTCTGACAGAATAATGTTATAAATCTACTTCTCTTACAAGACTCAGAAGTAGATCACAGTATCAAGCTGAAAAAGAAGAATGAAAGAATTTCAAATCACTGTGAAACTCTCTTTATAATATGTTCTGAGATGAACTTCTGCTTCTTTGAAAGACACTTAATAATCTATTAAATAAAGAATTCATATACATTAGTCACTCTTTCACTGCAGCTTTTATTCTGTTTGTAAAGAAAGCAAACAGAGATCTCTGATTCTGTGTGAACTATTGTAACATGGCGGAACTGAAGCGGTGGCTAGTCAGCAGCGTCACATAGAAGTAGTTGATTAGAAAGCTGTATGAGTGAGCTTGACTATCTTGCTTAAATAGTAAGCTTGTAGACTACAGGGTTATTGTGAGAATATCACAGATATAGTACTTAGTATACTATGAAGATTATATGAGAAACACAGTAACTCTTGTATATATTTCTATAGAAGAAAAATGAATTGCTGACTTCTTTAATGAGAAGTCAGCATCTAGCTATTCTATATAGATAATAAGTGAATATTCTTCTCTCATTCTATAAGCAAGAATAGCTGAAGTGATACCTCAGCAGCACCTCACTATCAAGAAAGAGTAATCTCCTGATCTTATATAGAAGTGAGATTCTTATATTCATCAATCAGATCTTTCTATGATATATTCAAATAATATCATAGAGTGATTAGAAACTGGTTTAAATAAGATGAAATTATTCACATGAAAGTGATGAGCTGTGTGAAACTGTAACAGAGTCTTGACATAGCTGAGAGTGTAATAATGCTCTTCTGTTTAAGAGCATAGTCTCAATACTCTTAAGATTATCAGATTAGAAGTTATCTTTATTATATAGTAATAATTACTAACTGATTAACAGTGTATATACTGTATATAATACAAAGAAATAGATGAGTTTTTCTGCTAACTGTGTAGATCTTTCTTTCTCATCTCTGTTCAACTCAAATGCATGATAAGTGAGTTTCTTATATATTAATTTAAAATATAAAAAATATAGTTAATAGGTGACTTACAGATCTCTTATCATATTCTGTTCTATATATGAAATTCTCTGCAGAAGTGATGTATTTTAGAGATAAAGTTAACAGTAGTGATAGAATTTTTCAAAAAGATTCTCTCTCTCTATGATACATTTTTCTTCCTTCTCTCTCAATTGTAACAGTGAGTGTATGAGAGTATCATTCTTAAAAGATAATAAAGAACTTATTCTGATATTTTCTAGTGATTAAACATCTTCATGATACAGCTGCAGTCTCTGTAACTGTTAAGAAAGTCAGATTGAAGACAGAGATAGTAGAATCAATGACCTGCAGAAGTACTACTCTCATTATCACATCTTCTTCTTCTGCATCTCTTGTGACTGTGATGATAGTAGCAGTGCATTGCAGTGAGATGTTATCTCTTCTATCAATCAGTTTATCTGTGTCTGATTCTTTCTCTGCCTCTCTCACTGCTGTTGTGATATTATTTCTTTTCTCAGTCAATACAGTGATGTATGACCCTATGTGATCATTCAGAGAGAATCTCAGAGAGAGCTTGATTTCAGAAATAGTGACTCTGAGAAGCTCAATCTGTAGTTTCTCTTCAATGATACATCTGAGCACTGCTTAGCATGCTGCTGAGTTAGATCTACAGAGTTCTGTGATTTCTTTATCTTCTCTCTGTGAGAAGGCTCTGATGTAGTCTCTGACTAGTACTATCACTTATCTACACTGCACTAAACAGCTGAAGAAAGAGAAGGTCTTATACACTCATCTCTTCTCTCACTCTCATTATTTCTGTTATACTTATAACAACAACTTCTATCTCTCTGTAAGTATTATCTCATAGAAAGACATTATATCAGCTCTGATAAGAAGCTTAGATACTTAAGTAGTACAGAGTGAAAGTCTCAGAGCTTTAAGTATTAATGAATTCTGTCAAGACTGAAGAGATTCTTCTTACTCATTTGTAAAAGCAGATGAAAGTGTGAATCTCTGAGATGAAAAAATACCTCAGAATAACTAATCTTAAGAAGAAATCAGTCAGTACTGCTGTTGAAAGTATTATAGAGATCAATTACTGATTGAAGAGAATCTCACTTCAATTGAAACAGATAACTAACATACTTTATAAATTAATAAGTTAATATCTCAAGTATCTCTTATACTCTTCTACAGTATACTTCTCTACAGCACTGCAGTACTAACTTCTTAACAGATAAAGATATCAGTGCTAAAGACTTCAACAGTGAAGAATGAGTTTAATAAGAATATAATTATTAATAAGTAAAGTCTGATCTCTCTTTTTACTTTTTTAATAGACTGTGATCTCATTAGAATAGCAGCAGCTTATAAGTTAATAATATTAATCTTTTATTGATTTCAAATATTTCTTTTCTCTAACTGCTTCAGGAATTTTACACTTGTATAGTCTTATTAAACTTCTAAAAATCCTTTGAGAGAAAATAGAAGAAGAGTATTACAGAGTTCACAAGATATCAGTTTATCACTGTGAGATTATGTCTAAAAAAACTCCTTGAGAAAAAATAAGAAGTTTTAAATAGCATTTCTTACTCAATGTCTCTGACATGTAACAGAGTAATCTTTACTAGCTATCTCATAGCTTATAATCTCTGTCTCAGCATTTTTCAAATACTCAAGCAGTTCTCATAAATTCTCTGATAATGAATAATCTTCTCATTTTATAACATATTGAAGCTTGCTGTAATATATTCACTTATTCAATATTTTCTTCATAAGATATTCAGTATCACTCTTGATCTTGATATTATTCAGTCAAGACAGCTTCACTTCAGAGTATTACTTATAGAGCTTTAAATAGAAAATGTGAAAAATAGAATAAATTGATTTTAATTCTGAGAGTAATTTTAACTTATATATCTGCTTACTCATCACTCTTATTATTAGAATAGATTCTAGCTATCACTCACTGAGCTTCTTATATAATCTTATTATCTTAATATTCTTTGCTGAAAGTAGCACTTGATTCTCTATTAAGAACTTCATTGAAAGATATTTTCAATTATAGTATTCTATCTACTGCTTCTGAGTATGATGAATACTTTTTATCATCTTCTTATGAATTTTATTCAAAAGTTTCAATCTTGCTTTTACTTCTGATACTGAGAGATACTCTGTTCTCTATATCTTTTTAACATTCTGACTGTCTATTCTTCTCTTTGAAATATTATCTATGATATCACTGAGTAATGAAGAATTATATTCATAATAAGTATTAAAAGAAGATATCTTTAAGATTACATTCTTTGCATTATTATATATGAATTCAGCAGTCACAAGATGTTTAGATTAATCATTCTGATAATATAAATAGAACACTCAAAAATACTGTTCTAATGTCTGATTCTGATGTTCTGTCTGATCATCTGTCTGCAGATGAAATACAGTACTGAGAAGACATCTTATTATAAGATGATAGTAAAAGATCAATGAGTATTTACTGATAAAGAGAAATTCTTGATGTATTATCAATGACTTCAGAGCACTGTGATTATAAATAATAATATCTAAAAATAGATCAGTCAATTCAGAGGCTTTAATCTTTTTATAAGTAGAAATATATTTAATCATCTTTATAAAGTGATTAATAATAATTAAAATTAAGTTATATTCTTTGACTCTTATTAACTTCAGTAGATCAACTATGAAATTCATCAATAGATTCTGTTATAAACTCTTTGAAACAGACAGTAGTATTAACTCACTGTATTACTTATACTGTGAGATCTTTATTCTTTAATAGATATTATAAGTCTTAATATACTCTTTGACATCTGTTCAGAGCTTGTTATAAATATATTTATATTTTAGAAGCTTCTCAGTCTTCTCTAATATGAAGTGTCTCATATGAGAATTATTATGATAAATTCTCAATAACTTCTGACATATCACTCTACTACAAGAAATGAAGACTGAATCATTCAGTAGTAGAAGTTTATATTCTTCTAGTTATCAGTGACTTGATTTCTTAGCAGCACTGTTCTGCTCAGAGTCTATCTCTTTCAAGTTTAAACTGAATTCTTTCTTCTTCAACTTCTGAATTTAAGCTGTAGTAGAGATATCTCTCTTCTATAACTTATCAATGAATTTCAAAAGTAGTTAAGTTAAAAGATTATAGACTGTTTCATTTTTTATTAATTCAATAATAGTAAGATATAATATAAGAAGCTTATAATCTTCAGTGTTAATTCTCTAAAGAGATCTGAATTCTCTTTCATCTTCTATACTGAGTTATGCAGCTGTTTTATCAGTGCTGTTTCTGAGCTTTAGAGAATCTCAATTCTCTGCAGTCAGCTTCTTCTGCAGTGATGATGAAGATTCTTTTATAGAATTCTTCTTCACATCAATAATATTATAATCAGACTGTTTAAACAGTGTGTTGACAGAGTTAAGCTGATCTGAACAGTATTAGATATAGAAATCATACTCTGAAAGCAGCTTCACTTTCTGACTTGATGTTCTGTCAAGCTCTTTGTTATCAAGAAGTAACACAGATTTATATAATCAGTGAGAACTTACACTAGATACTTACTACTCTGAAGATAATATTATCAGATCTTAAAGAATTTAACAATTACTAACATCTCTTGATCATAAGTATCATTCTTCTCTGTGTAAGTAATAACTTCTTGAAGAAGAAGATCACTGATCTTCATTCATAGTATCTTATAAACTCTGTGAAAAAGTCTTCTCTTATAGATATTTCATTATCTATATTCTCAGAAGTGATTATTCTCTAATTCTTTTAACATTGAAAGATGTTCAATATCAACTGTGAAAAGATTTCATAGATCTTATTCTCAGATATATCAGTCTCACACTGACTGAATAAGTCAGAATTAAAGTGATTCAGTATTTTAACATCTGTAAAAGCTTATTTCAATTCTACAAACATCTGTATAATGTCTTGAGTGAGAATAAATAATTCTGTTTTTCTGTCTTTCACACTTTTCTTTAACAGATCTATAAGAGAGATAGTAATCTATGAATATGTATAGATGAATCATCTGTAGAAGTTCATGAAACCTCAGAAATATCTGCATCTCAGAGTATATTCACAACACTGACTAGTTCTTAATAATAAAGACTCAGCTTCTGTTCATTGAAATACTGTTCATCTCAATAATATAATATAAGAAATCAATCTTCTGCATGTAGAATAAGCATTTTTCAGTGTTTATATAGAGTTAATACTGTCTTAAGTAACTCAATACTTTTTGAACATGAGTATCATGTTCTTTCTTCATTTTTGAGAAGATTAGAATATTATTTAAGTATACTATATAGAAGACATCAGCAAGGCCCTGCAGTGTCTCATTTATATAGATATAAAAGATGACTGAAGTATTACAAAGATTAAAAGATAAAACAAGATATTCAAAATTACTGTACTTGATATAAAAAGTCATTTTTCAAATATTGTCTTTGTTAACTCTGATTTTATAATAGATATCTTATATATCATTCTTTGAAAACATCTTTGCTTTAGATAATTGATCAATCATCTTGTTAATTAACAGTAATGAATAGTAATTCATAACTATCATCTTATTAAGATCTCTGTATTCTATACATAGATATAGTCTATTATTCTTCTTGAGTATAAAGAGTATAGATACTTCTGTTAAACTTTTCAATAAGTATATTCAGTTCTTTGATTGCACTTTCTTAAGATATGTACACAGAATATTCAATTTCTTTACAGACAAGTTGTAAAGAGACTTATACAGCACTGTTATATCATCTTCAAGATAAATCTTATATCATATCTTGATATCAGGAAACTTCACTGCTTCTCTTTCTGAAAAGACATTCTTATAATCTGTAAAGAGATATTATATACATTTATCTTCAATGATGCATACTACTACTAGTCTTATAGTAAGAGTGATAACTTCTTCATCTATCTTCAAGTCTCAGTTATCTGTTATACAGTATATTGACTCTATCTTTTTCTCAAGATTCTTCTGATGAAACTCTTCAGATTTCTCTATCACTGTCTCTTTATTAGTGAGATAATATCATCATATCTAAGTAACTCAGTTAATAAGAGAATTGTTTTCTCTTAATTATAGAAGATCTAGAATAATGTTCTTATCTATGATATTCACTGTATAAATAAGCAGACTGATCTTCTTAAAGATTTCTTTTAAGTCTGTGATTATATACTTCACTTAGATTATATCAAAATAGTAATATTTTATTTTATCAGTAAATTTCATATAATCTGACAGATCTATCTTCTTTCAATTCTTTATTAAAGAAAAGAAATAGAATATGAAGTTAATATTCATTTCAGAGTTAAGTAGACATCTCACTAGTATCTTCTTATTTAAGATATATATTATGATTGTAACATGAACTTAGAGATATAAGAATTATTAATTCTTTATTTCTTTATCTTATTTATCTTTCACAGATACATTTGTTAGAAGAGAAGTCAACTTTAAAAAGATATCTTATCAGTTTCTTTTCTTCTTCAGCTTCTTATAATTATTAGTATAGTAATTATCAGCTTCACAGTTAAAATAGAGATCTTTATCAAATCTTTTTTAATATTTCTTCACAGTAAGTGAAGAATAAGAATACTTGAAATTCTTCTTTACTTTCTCTATACTAGATCTGTCATGACACTGTTTAAATCTCAGTATTAATTACTTAGAAGAGATCTTATTAATCTTTTTCTCAGAGTATTAATTATTGAAATAGATTCAGAAAGCTAAGTTAACAAGCTCAGTGTAATTAATTAATAAACTCTAATACTATAATATTATTATTTATATCTTATAAGTCAGCTTTATAAGATAAAGCTGTGTCTTTAATTAATTCAAATTATGAGTTAATTTTCTTAATATTCTTCAGATGTTATATTGAAATTGAAAGAATTCTTATTATCTTATTAATATAATGAGTTAAATTACTACACTGCTGTAAAGCTGCAGTTGTAATAATCTTCAATTTAATTTAGTAGAATATTCTTGAATTCTTCTCAAGTTCTTACAGTATTATTACACTCAAGCTCTCTCTTCTTAATAACTCAAGTAGACACAGAGATGTCTTCAAGAAGATTAACAGTGTATATTACTTATATCTCATAAGTATTATACTGGCTCAGATTAAGGTGAAATTTCTGTTTAAGAATATAGATAATACTGTGAAATTCAGATAATGTATTTCTCTTCTATCTCAGAGAATCTCTGATCTTAATCTCTCTAGCTCTATAATAGATATAGATGTGTAGAAGCTGTAGTAGTAACAGAACAGTTGAAAAGCTCATATTAAAATATATAGCAGATTCAGAAATCTCAGATTTCTGTTAAGATAGAGATATACATACTCTAGAAGATAATATGCAGTTTCTCTCAGAGAGTGAGATTAGATCAGTTTTAGTATAGATATATATAATTATATTAGTCTATTAAAGCTTGACTGATTCAAACTTATAATCAGATAGAGTAATTTCAATTATAATATAACAGAACTGAAGTACTAACTAGTTAACAGTGTTATATAGAGATAGTTATTTAAGAAGCTATATAAGTAAGCTTGACTATCTTACTTGAATAGTCAGCTCATGAGCTATAGAGTTATTATAAGAATATCACAGATATAATACTTAGTATACTATGAAAATTATATAAGAAATACAGTAACTTTTCTATATATTTCTGTAGAAGAAAAATGAATTGCTGACTTTTTTAATAAGAAGTCAGTATCTAGCTATTCTATATAGAGAATGAGTAGATACTCTTCTCTCATTTCATAAGTGAGAATAGCTGAAGTGATACCTCAGTAATGTCTCACTATCAAGAAAGAGTAATCTGCTAATCTTGTATAGAAGTGAGGTTCTTATATTTATCAATTAAATCTTTCTATGATATATCTGAATGATGTCATAGAGTGATTGAAAACCAGTTCAGACAGAATGAAATCATCCTCATGAAAGCAATGAGCTGTGTGAAACCGAAAGAAGGCCTTGGCGCGGCCGGGAGCGTGACAACTATTGAGTCTTGAAGAATAACATTGTTATGTTGTAATCTAACTACGCGAGTTACACTAAATAGATTGAAGTGACATGTGACTAGAGTAAATGTAGTAATCACTAACATCTTCTCTTGCTACACTGTGGCCTATAATAAGCCATCATCCGGGGCCTCTCTCATTCTCACATCTTTCAAAAATGCAATAATAATTAATTACATCAATCAGTCCCTGATTTTCTCACTAGAAAAGACATCTGTATGACAATAACTGTAAAAATCAAGAAATACATACAAAATTCATTGATTCACTGTATCATTATTATCATTCAATTATTCCTTCTTCTTAATTTTCTGAATACTAATTCTTTTGATAAAATCTTCAAATGCAGGCTTCATCAGTGACTTGATAAGACTGTCAGCTATGTTCACTATAGAATTAACATATTTCATCATAATTTCTTCTTTTTCAATTAAATTGTAGAGAATATAATATCTAATCTTGATATAATATAATCTTCATATTAAAAATTCTCCCTTTACTAGATTGATTACTCTCTTATTATTAACTTATAGATACAAGTATATTTTCACTTTTTCATTATTCATTAACTCAGTGTTCTATAATATATTATTCAATTAGATTATCTTACAAGCTGTCTCACTAGCTGTAATATATTCAGCTTCTGTGATTAATTTAATAATAGATGTCTGTCTCTGTGACTGTCATGAGATTGATGACTCATTAATCAATATAATATAGTCAGTAGTTAATTTATATTAAGAATTCATCCTCACTCAGTCTGAATTGCAGTATATTACAGAACTCAGATTCTCATCACTGATCTTGTTTCTGTATAATATGTCATGATTTTTCATCTTCTTGATATAACATAGAACATGCTTCAACACTGCTCAACATGCTTTGTATAAACATAAGTTAAAACATGAGACATAGTTGACTGTGAATATCAGATCTGACTGACTGCTTGAGATTAAATACTGCAATGATCTCAATTCTTAATAATATCTTATAGCTGTAAAGTCATCATTCAATTCATTATTCTCATCAGATGAAAATTCCAGTCATATACTCATCATCATTGAGATTCTCACAGGATTCATCTTATTCATGTTAAAATCTTCAAGAGTCTTCTCAATATAATAGCTCTGTATAACTGCTAGATCATTATTTCTCTGACATTTGATATTCATTTCAAGATATGACTTGATCTCTTTGATATTCTTTGTCTCAAATCTCTTTGTAATCTCTCTTAATACTCAGTCTAATTGCTGTTCTTGAGATTCTGTCACTCAATAATCATTGACATACAATGTCAGATAGATCTTATGAACAGAATAATATAGAAATTTATCATCATAAGATGATATCTTGAATCTCAATATGATGAGGTGTTTCATTACTAGGAAATATCATACTCTTATAACTTGCTTCATTTCATATAGACTCTGATGAAGTAGTCTTATCAAGCTCTCTCTGTCATGCTTAACATCTGTGAGTAGTTGTATATAGATCATCTCATTCTGTAATAGTATATTATTCAAAAACACGGATACATAGTCAATCAATTTAATCTTTTATTCTTTGATAGTTGATATAATAAATAGACTGTATGATGTAGACTCTGATATCACTGCAGTATATAATCTTATATAATGAATACTCTGCTGTTATAAGAATTCTTTAATTACTCAGTAAGTTCTAAAGTGAATGATTTCTCTCTTATTATTGAATTTTTAATCATTTACTCATTTATCTGTAAGAATATTCATTTTCAGACTCTTCTTAACAATAATATATGTCTTCTTCTATTCAAATATCTTAATCTTCTTTTTCATTATCTCATGTCAATAGTCTCAGTCTGAGCTTCTCTTAGCTTTTATCAGCATAGTTGATCAGTCTGTCAGAACACTTAGAACAGAATCATTTTTATTAACAGAGTCTTCAGACTCTTCATTCATGACAAGCTGTGTCTCATTATTTAGAAGATAGATTGAATTAATTACACTCTCTAAGTCTTCATTGATAATTACCTTCAAAACATCTGACTTTTTCTTTACTTGATGTTGTAGTAAGCAGTGCTGTCATTCTTCTCTAATATTTAGAATGTTCAATTTATTAGATAATTCATTAAAGTCTCTCACTGTATTTACAGATGTATTTCCATCTATGTCAAGAGCTTCATCAAATATGACATCTCATGTAATCTCAAGATGATGTGCAACAGAATCTCACACATAATATTAGTGTAATTCTTGATATTCAATCAGCTGTCATTTCTTACTATCAGTTCTATTCACAAGCTTATTTATTACTTTTAAATTCTTTTTTTAGATCTTGCATTCTCATCTCTGTATTCAATGAATAGAAGATTGCACCTCAGTTCAAGCTTTAAAAGATATAAGTGATGTTTCTTTCTTGCATTCAAATATCTTCATTGATGTTGAGAATGTGTTGATCATCATAACTGCAGCTTGAATAGCTTTATCTCAAAGCTCTTCTATAAGCTCACTGTTAAATAGTAAGCTTCTTGTCTTTTCATCTATAATATAATTGATATGTTCTGCAGAACTGTTAAACTGTGATGTATCAGATATAGTGATCTCGTATATGATTTCTTTCTAGTGATAGTAGATCTTTAATTCATCACTTTTAAATTCATCACTGTCATCTCAGTGTAAAGTCTCAATTTAATATTGAGTAGTGGTCTCAATTCTGTCAATAAAGATCATCAAATGCACAGTGATCTCATTCTTTAATATTATAAGAATAATTCATCTGTAGTGTGTAGCATTATCTGTAATACTTATTCAATAATTAGCTTCTCTCTGAGTAGAGAGGTTGACTTCATTATATAGTGTACAGCTATTATCTGCAAGATTCATAAAGAATCTCATTGCAGGTTTGACAGTTCTTATCATTGATATGAATGTTGAATGTGCTATTTTTACCTGTACACAGGTCATGCAGAATGACAAAGCTCTGTCACTTCTGATTCTCATTGCTAGTTATGAATCAGTCACTAATTTAGTGATATCTGTGAAATTGAGATAATCAAGCTTTTGATGTTATTGTAACATTGTGTGTTCAACAATCTTGATATTCTTATTGAGCAATGCTAGCAGAGGATATTTTTTCTCTGCAGACTGTAGAATTTTCACAGGTTCAAATTCATTATTTAGTATAGCAAACTGAATCAAGTCTCTGTATATAACCAGCCTTTCCATCTCATAGATATCATTCTCATTTAATCTTGCTGTAAATGAGAACATATGATTGAGAGATATAATCAACATAGTATGATTATTCCCATGTGTCAACTGCTTATAGGTATAACTCTGATGTACAAGCTTACTCATACTCATGAGATTCACTTCTAACTTTGAGACATAGCAGACATCATTTAACAGCATATCTGTCTCTTTCACTGAAATCTTTGTATCTTCTATAGCTGCAGCAGAGACTATCATTTCATCTGTTATTTCTAACCTCACTTTCACCTTCTGAGGTTTTGCCACAACAAGATCCCTGTGAGATGTGACATGAGCGCCTGATTCAGAGTCTAGAATTCAGGTATCTTTTCCTATATGGTCACTCACATAGGCCTTTTCTTTGATGCAAAATACTTGCTTCATAACATTGTGAACAGGAGCAGCACCTGTATACTTCACATTCTTGTCTTTATCCTTGTTCCTATTTGTATTGAAATTCAAATTCAAAGAATGTTTCTCAGGGTATTTCTTTCAACAGTCAGTGTGAATATGATTAATCTTTTGACAATGATAGCAGGTTGTCGCGTTATTATCTCTATATTTAGATTTGAATTCAGTGTTCTTATTCTTATTATTGTCTTTCTCTTTATTCTTGTCTTTCTTATTCTTATCTTACATGTTATTGATAGGATTTCTAGACACATCAGTATTTGCTTTATTTACAGCAGAGAGTTACAAAAGAATATCACATCACAGGCTTATAAAATCATTCTCTAAGAGTTGAGTATTATTCTTGTCAATTTGATTCATTCAATTCCTTATAAATGAGGCCCAACCTCTGTTGACTTCTGTAAGCAGTCTGTCAAAAAACACAACATTCAGGGTCTCATATTCTAGGCATATGTAGTCAGTTCTTATAATAATTAATCATTCAATTAAAGCTCTGTCAGATTCTTTGCTTTTGAAGATCATTTCAATAAGCTCTTCAAATAAATGAGTTCTGTGTACAGTAGGTCTCTCAGAAAAGTTATCCTCTATGATAGTTCATAGAGTATAAACTGATAATTTGAACTTCTTGAGTATAGTGAAATGAGTCTTGACCTGCAGAGCAATTGCAGACCACATGTAATTATATAATCAAAGATTGTATTCTTTTCAGAAATATTATATATTCATAGTAGCATTCTCATGAAGACTATTATCTTCAAGAATATTATCAGTTTCAGACTATTCTACAGTCACAAGAATTTGCTCTCTTCACATTCAGTAGTTAATGAATTCAGTGAGAACTATTAATCTTTTGATGAGTCTTACTTAGCTTCTGAATTCTTCAAGAACTTTCATTATAATAGATGTCTTCTTCTTTCATTGAAGATATTCTGTCAGATCTGCTTTCATCTCATCATCTGCAGAGTCACCTCTACTAATCTTTATCTACTCAACCTCATGCTGAAGTCTTGCAATTTCTAGTCTCATGTGAGTCTTCTCACTCACTGAGCTATTGTCATTTCAGTTACTTGAGCCCTCTGCATTGCCTGACATCTCACTGATATCTTCAATCAGGTCTTTGTATTTGTTAAACTTATCAGACTGTTTCTCTGTGATCATTTCGTCCAGCTTCTCAGAAGCTGTCTTTCAATTTATTATTGATGTTGATAATGATCTGTGATTTTGCATCTGCTGTTCTAATGTCTTCTCATTTCTCTGCCTTGAAGGCATGTGTTCTTTCATTAAGTCAGGCATTTCCTCAGATTTTAGATTAATCATGAGTTCAATCACTTATAAAAAACATCTAGATACATGTAATGATACATGAAGATGTAGTTAACACATTATTTCAGCGGTTTTCATTAGCTTAATAAGAGTTTCATAACCTCTTAAAAAATAACATTGTTATGTTGTAATCTAACTACGCGAGTTACACTAAATAGATTGAGATAGCACGTGACTAGAGTAGGTGTAGTAATCATCAACATTGAGAACTGATCAGATTAATAAGAAAAGACTGCTATTTTTTATCTCTTATCAATGAAACTCTAGCTCACATCAGACAAGCTCAATAATTTATAAAACTAGATATTATCACTGCTTTTTATAAGATTTGTATTAGTGAAGAAGATGAGTGACTTACAGTATTTTAAATATAATATAATCTCTTTGAATGAGTAGTTACATCTTTTGAATTAACTAATACTCTCAGTATATTGCACAAGTATATTAACTTTATTATTATTATTATTCTGTCATTATACTTATATGCAAGCGGAGCTTATAATAAGTCCTTGGATGATGTTAAATACAGGTCAAGTGTTGATTATACAGAAGGAAATACAGATGTTAAGATTATACCAAGATAATAAGAACATAGAAAAATACAAAGAAGTGATAATTAGATACATATAATAATAACTTCTCAGCTCAGAAATATAGAGTGATTCATTGAAGTGATTTGTACATCTCTGTATTTATTAGAAACCTGAGATGCTTGAGTTCCGGATTTAATGTATTCTCTACGGGTTTCAAACCCACGCGCCTTGGTTTCCCACGCCAAGGTGCTACTGAGTGGCTGCATTAATCATTCAGTCACTGAGGCCAAGTATATCAACTGAGCACTCTGAGATTTTCTTGATAAGTTTGTATCTGCTTATCTTGATAACATTCTCATCTTTACTGATGAGTTTAGAAAAGAATATCAAGAACATGTATAAAGAGTACTGCAATGACTATGAGAAGCAGAACTATCAATAGACATAGATAAGTGTGATTTTAAATTCAAGAGTATAAAATATCTAAATTTTATCATAGAAGCTCATAAGAGAATCTGAATGAATTCTGAGAAGATCTCTGGTATTCTTGATTAAGAAGCTTTATACACTGTGAAAGATGAATAAAGCTTCATTGAATTTACTAACTTCTATTAATAATTTATATGAAACTTCTCAGATATTGCTAGATCACTTACAGAACTCACTAAGAAGAACTCAGTATTTTAATGATCAGCAGATGCTGAAGCTGCATTCACACAGATAAAGAGAATATTCATTAATACTTTTCTACTAATAATATTTGACTCTGACTATAAAACAGTTATTCAAGCTGACTTCTCTGACTATATTACAGAAGAAGCAATATTGTAATATAATAATGAAGATGTCTTATAATTAGACTGACTTCTGAGATTATGAATTTCATGTTTAGTCTCATTTAATCGGATTTCATACATTTCTTGATGTGAATCCCGCTGGGACTAATCATTAAAAAAACATACAAAGTGACTAGACTAGCCGCCAGGACCATGAATTTCACATTTGATCTTATTTGTGTAATTCAAAGGTTGCTTGAGCCAGTGTATGATTACAGGCGTACGCCGGCTTCTTATATATTGTAATATTGTATGCTAAATTAATTAGTGGCTGCTATGACCCTCTTTACACTTGTAAGCAAGTTCAGAAGCGGCTGTGTTATTATCTAATGATTGTACATTCTTCTGAATCACATCCTTCCTCACCAGATTCAGTCACACTCACACTCACATGATGTTCATTCTAGCTTCATGCGGATTAGTGTGTCACTAGCATTTATAATCATGTGCTCTATTCCTGATTCAGCTAGCATTCTGTATACACTCTTATAAAGAAACTTTCACTATATTACATTACTTATTCACTAACTTTTCTCATTCTTTAATCATCTTCTTCATCATCATCATCATTGAACATTATCATTATCTCATCTCAGATTACTGCTTCTTCTCCTGTTCAACACCTTCTATTCATTTACCTATTACATTGTATGCATTTCTGGCAATGGCCTCTCATTCTCATGACAAGTATTACTGTAGTGCTCATACTAAGCAGTTTGTTAGCAGTAAGTGTAACACATTGTGAAACATACATAGTCAGAACTTGTTTATCTTCTAATAATTGCCAGAATATATTATTATGAATGACACATCTTCTTCATCTTCTTATACACTCTTGACTGTTTTTCTTCTCAGTGAGTTCTGATTGTGTTTTCTGACACAATTTTGTATAAATGCAGATGCTGATATATTTATTTTTATTCATATAGAATCTTCACATATTGACAGATTCACATCTGCTGATGATAGTGAACTCAATGTTGAATTATTGATTGAGAACTTGAAGAATGTGATAATGAAGAAATTGTTCATATCATGTGTGACTGATAGACTGGCCGCCGGGACCATGAATTTCACGTTTGGTCTCATTTGGTCTGGTCTCATACATTTCTTGGCGTGAATCCCGCTGGGACTGGCTATTAAAAAAACATGTAAAGTGACCATATATCAGATCTTAAAATGAAACCATGACTTGAAAAAAATGAGAAAGTGATTTCATTTGGTCTCATTTAGTCCCATTCTTGGCATAAAGTTACTATTTTTAGACATTTTAAGGTTTTTTTTAGACTATTTTTAATTTTTTAAAAAGTAACACTTTTTGGTAATGCTCAAATGAGATTTAAAGTCATTTAAAGCAATAAAAATAATTTAAATTGAGAAGTGGAAATCATGGTCCCATTTGAAAAATGTGACAAGAGTAGACAGTAAGTCCCACTGGGACAGTATGAGACTACTATCTAATGTTAAAACCGTGTAATGGGATCAGTCGAATTGGTAATGAGACTATCAAAAAATCTGGTCCTGGTCTCAGACACGGTCACATGGTCAGTCTAGTGACTGAGTCTTCTGTGTCTCTTTCTATCTTCTCTGTTTCTTCCTCTGCTGCTGCCTCTCAATCTTCTACACCTGTCTCTGTGTCTGGTTCTCCTGCTTCTGCTACTTCTGTTCCCACAACCCTCACTTCTGCTACTTCTGGTTTTACTGTCTCTGCTTTTATTATCAGCTCTCCCCATTTCAAGAAGATATTGTGTAGACTTAATGAATCACATTTCTCAGTGTGTACACTCTCACTCTTCTTACTAACTCTCAGAATGATTTATTATATGAAGACTGTGTATGACATGACTATCTGAAGCTCAGTCACAGACACTGATTATTACATTTATTTTAAATATTTGTGATAAAGTAATTATTTATTCATATCAGAGAATCATCTCTTCTCTTAACAGTATTGAGATTATAAGTCTTTTTCTTTTTCATCTTTTCTTTCTGATACTGATTTTTCTATTCTTAGAAGAAATTATTATGAGTTTTACTGTGTATAAAGTTATGATATTTACAGATATTAAAGAACTTTTTATAACTATAAAGTTTAATATTATGAGAATATCTGCTCTGCTGAATTTCTTCAGAATAATAGATCTGTATTAGTCTATTCTCTGATGTCTGTTATCTGACTTCATGATGCATATAAAAGATATCTGTGTTTTCAGAAATGAGAATGTGAATGTTATACTTTTTTACACTCACAGATGTAAGACTCATATGTCTTGTCTGAGATGTTATTATGAAAATGAGTTATTCACACACTGTATTCTGCTTTCTGCATTCTCTCATATCTCTCTCTCTCTTTCTGAGAAGTCTCATACATGTTGTAATTGCATGTACAACTCTAAGATCAGCAAGTGTTCATTCAGTAACTGTTCTCATCTCTGATTTTGCAGTTTTCATATACTAACAATGATTCTTAGTTGCTCCAGTGTTAGAGACCATTCTAATTGAAGATGACAATGCTGCTGAGACTATTCTCTCTCATTCTCAAGCTTCTTTCATCACTTTCTCTCCCTCTTCTACAGAGAAGATTGTGCATACATCAGATTATAAGTGTTCAGCCCTGAGTGACTCTCACTGTCATTTGTCTAGTTCTGCATCTTCTTCTTCTTCTGTTTCTTCCACCTTCATTCTCCCTGCCCTGGCTCCTGGTCCTGCAGGTTCCATGCTCTTCTTCAATTTTTCTACATGTACATGTACGCATTTCTATATTGATATTCCAGCCAATCTTGTGATAAATGACATTAATGTTATATACAGAGCAGTAGAGGAATCAGAGACATGCATGATATTATTGTGAGAGTGACTTACAGCTCTTGAATTCCTTGCAGATCTTGAGTTTTGAGATTTCCTTTGTTTTTGATGTTTTTCAGATGATGTGATATTGGAAATAGATTAAATATATGACATGTGAAAAAGAATGAGATGTGTATGATAACATTTGTCTTTTGTAGCTGACTCTTACAGTTGATGATCAATTCATTTTTCTTTTCTTACACTTTTTCTTTGTCTGCTAGTCATTACTCTTACATGACCTCTATATAATACAGTGTTCAGTGACTAGGTTCAGCAGCTTTCATCTTTTGTGATTCTGTCTCACATATTATACTATCTATCTTCACCCGCTCAGATCACTACAGTGAACAGCTCATCAAAACTAATCTCATCTGATCTCTGAGTATTCTCAGAGATTGAGATGACTTAGTCTCATGTGTCTGTAAATGTTTCAGATAGTTCATTCTCTATGATCTTCACAATTGAACTGATGTAAACAGTCAAATTTAACTCTGAATCTCTTTTTCTTCTGTAATCTGACTCATGTGTAAGTCTGTCACTTTGAGACTTCTCTTTGCTGTGTTGTATCTGCTATCTGTGATGTGTTATCATACAACTGGCTACAGTCTCATCACTTATTAAAGTGTGATGTTTATCTGACTTCTTCATTTCTTCTCATTCTTTTCTTATAATTGTGAAAAGATTGAAATAAGTGAGATTATCTAGTTCATAAGTGTCTATGATTTCTCTTACTTTGTGAGACTTTTCAATTATAAGTCTCTTCTTTTTCAACACTGATGATAGTGCTGTGAATAACTATAATTCACTCAGGTCTTGCATCTTTACTTTCATAAGTTATGAATCATTTATTAAGTTGTGTAAGACTCATTTCTCTGATTTCTTCAATGTATAAGTTCTCAGAGAATGTGATTTGAGTATTTTATATAACTCAAATCATCTAGATTGAAACTTCTCAGAACTCTTATTGTATACAAGAACTCATATTCTCATCTTGAGACTTGATTTCTTAACTAGTAAGTCTTATATTCTTTTCAATTGAATTGCTTGATTCAGGAGTAACTTATTAGCTTTTGCATGTGTGTGGCTGATCTCTTTCAATCTTGGTTCTGTGTTCACAACTGTTGCATCTGCAACTGCTACTACTGCATCTGTAACTGCTGTTTCTGCTGTGTCTGCAACTATTGTGTTCACAACTGTTGCATTCACAACTGCTGTTTTCCCTCTCATCTTTTCCAAAGCATTCTTCAGAATGCGCGGATGCAATTCATACAACAGATAGAATGATGAATGCTTGAAGACTGCATGCTGTTGAATTCGCATGATTAATAGTGCCTCTCTGAGATATTCATCTTATAGTCTCATAGACTTGCTAACTAGATATTTCATCAGTATATTACTCAAGATTTCATTTAAGCATTTCATCTTTCTATTTATTCATGAATGATATGATGTTGTTCTACAATGTCTTGTCTGTAACTGACTTATAAAATGCCTCACTACTTCTTCTATGAGATTTGCACTGTTATTAGTTAAAATCTCACACAGTATTTCATAGTTAATATAGATCTCATTATATAGAAACTTCACTATTATCTTCTCTATCATCTCTGAAACTGCTTTCACAACTGGCCAGTCAGTAGTGTAATCAATAGCAGTGATTATTCATCAATTTTCATTTAATGTTCACAGTAATATATCTATGAGATTCATCTCTTATTGTTTAAACAATTGTATTGTACACTTCATCTGATATTATACTTTCTCATATTCTAATTCTTACTTAGATTCTTTCACAACCTGATAATTCAGGCACTTATGAGTGTATGTCTGAATGTTCTCAGTCATACTTGATCAGTATACTCTTGATTTGAGTATATTTATGAGTTCAGAGCTTTCTAAGTGACTGAATTCCTTGTGCATGCAAGTCATCAAGTTATGTCTAAATAAAGATTCTAGATAGAGAGCTTTGACATATTCTAGATCACAGTAAAGTATAACATTGTTTTTCAATTTCCTCAGCTTAAAGTTTGAAAGCATCTCTTCTACTACTCTTGTAAGATACTTGTTATCTGATACCTTGTTATTCTTCAAGTGAGAGATCATTGTGTTCACTCATTCTGATTTCTTATACTCTCTCAGTGTGTTTAATATGAACTTCTCTTATATCTGATTCACAGAACTCTCACTCATGAAATCAGATCTGTAACTGATTGCATCAGATATTACAGTGTCTGATCTCTTTTAGTATTTAATATGAAGATTGTATGCTTAAAACTTCAAGATTCAATGTGCTAAGTGTTTGAAAGGTTTTATCATCAATTATAGATAGATGAGACTTTCATGATTCATGATCATCATTGTTGTATATCTGTTGTTAATATATCTATTTCATAATATTAGTATGTGCTTGATCACTAGCAATTTCTTTTCATACACTGAGTAATTGAGCTTGACATCTGATAGTTTTCTATCATTATACATCACTGACTGAAGCTTGCTGTTCTTACTCATCTGTAGAAGAGTATCTTTAATAGCTTATTCAGATGCATTTATCTCAATGTAGAGAGGTTTATCACAATCTGATTAAATAAGCACTGAGAATATTATTACACATTTTCTCAGTGTGAGAAAAGTCTCTTCATATACAGCATTTCAGATAATTAAATAAAACTTTTTCTTTCACAGATTTGCATCTGTTTCTCTTAAGAGATCTGAGAGTAGTGCAGATATTCATATGAAATCCTTGATAAATCTGCAGTAATATGAGATCAACTTAAGAAACTGTCATATATAATATACATTGCTCAGTCACAGTCAATTTACTATGACATTCAATTTCTCTGAAATGAGATGTATACAGTCATCACTCACTACATATTCTACAAACTTCAACTCTTTCATTTCAAATATACACTTTGTTGATTTGATATAGAGCTTATGCTCTGTCAGAGTTGTAAGCACTTCATTGAGATACTTCAGATATTCATTGTATAAGTTTGAAAAGACTAGAATGTTATTGAGATATATAAGACATGAGGTTTCATTCTATTTATGAAGAATTGTATTCATTATTATTTGAAAGATGACAGACACATTTATCAAACTGAATGACATTGTCAGGAATTCAAACTTTTCTTATTATATATTAAACATAGTTCACAGAACTGATAGTTCATCTACACAGATCTGTCAGTATTCTGAGAGAAGATTGATCTTTGATAGATATCAGATATTTTCAACTGTATTCAACTATTGTTGAATCTATGACAGTGAATATTTATTCTTGATTATAAGCTTATTAAGTGCTTAATAATTGATACACATTTATCACTCCTTACTCATCTTTTTCATAAATAGAACTGAAAAGTCTCATACACTTGATAAGAATTATATAAGACTACATTCTAGAAGGTCTGTGATCTGACACTTCTGTTCTTCAAGATATATTTGTGACAGAGAATATACATTCTGATTGACTGGTTTTGCATTCCTCATGTCAATCTCATATATGAATTCTTGTTTCAGCAGTAATTTCAGTGAAAGATCTGTTCAGAAGATCTTTTCATACTTCTTCAGAAGCTTCTTCATATGCTTTTTCTTTTATATATTCTTTATCTTGATTTTCTCTGCTTCTGGGTCCTGTATAACATACAGAATGCTTTTGAATGAGATCTTACAAATCATTCTCTTTGCTTGTTAATATGTAAGCAGATTTAATTCTTCTATATCAGAGATATGAAATGTTCTTCTCATATCAGTTGATAGAATTGTATGAACTGTTTTCTTCCTATCAGTCAACTGTATATGACATATACATTATTAAATCTGCAGATTGAATCTTTGAAACTAATCAAGTCTGAGAATAAGGTCATATGTCATGTTCTGCAGCTCTCATACTCAAATATAGCAAGATCATTCTTTGAAGTGTAAGAGAACTCTTACTCTCATAAGTGATATCATATATCAGTTATCAGATAATCTTATTCATCAGAGATTCTTCACTCAGCAGATCTCTTTCAGTCTTCAGATTATATAATTATCAATATATTGTATAGAAGCTTCTATGTCTGCTAACACTTTTGCAGTTATCTCTCAATTTTTATTCAAGTGTCTCTTATATATTAATATTTTAAGTCTCAAGATATTGAGATGAGTGTTCACTTTATCATGCTTACTCACATCTTATTCAGAAGTCTGCTTCTTCTTAATATTCACAGAATTCAGAGAATCATCTAACACAGATATCTCTTTCACTTTAAAGACTTTTTATAGAATATCAGTGAGTGTCTCTGAGCTCACTGATTCTGCTAGTTTTTTAACTCTTTTACTTCTCATGACTATACACACTGAGTGTAATCTTTTATATCATGATTTTAACATCTGTAGTTGAAGCAAGCTTGATGCTTATAATATTAAGATTTTCACTCAGAGAATCTCTTTTTCAGAGGATTCAGTGCTTTAGCAATAGTATTCAGATTTAGATTCATCACATTCAGATGTGTGACTTGTATTATAGAAGTCTGATTATCTGTTCTCTACTGAGACATACTTGATTGCAGTATTTTCTGTTATAATTAACTCACTTATTTCTGTACAATGAGAATGTTGTATACTTCTTTCACTATATCTGATTATAAGATTAAGCATTTTCATTTCACTCTCAACTCAGATATAAGATCATGAATAAAGATCTATAAATACAAAGATGTTGAAAGCTTTTCATTTAATATGAGATAGTGTAAGCTGAAGTGTGTGAAATATGATATAAGATTACTCACTTATCTACACTCAGTGAAGTATTTATAACACTTATCTTATATATTCACTTTCTCAAAGTTATGTAAGATTTATTTGAAAAACTTATTTCATATTTATAAGAATGAATATCACTCTGAGTCTGTGAGATTCATCTTTTCATCAGTCATTTATAATGACTTCACTTTTTCATGTAGAAATACAGTAGATCTTAAGACTTGTTAGAATTTTATTAACTATCTGTCTATGAGTTCATATTTAATCTGATAATATGATTGCATCTGACTTAGTCAGCTGATTGCAGCATTATTTTTTCAGTTATTATTAAAGCTTAGTAATTTCAGCAGATCTCTCAGCTTGATATATTTCATGCTCAGATTCTCATCATGCACAGCAGTCTCTGATAATGTGTATACTTCTGAAGAGATCATGAACAATCATGATGAAATCTTCAGATTCAGTGTAGTTATCTGTCTATGTAAACATTTAATCTCTCACTGCAGGTCTAAGACCTGATTTTCTCTATTCTTATTAATGATGATGATTGCATCAGTGAAGCTCTTCATAGTGAATACTTGATTCACTGTGAATATTAATTATTGTTTAGGTTTCATCTCAGTCTGTCACTGCATACACAAGACCTTGATCTTATTTAGAATTCTCATATGTATACAGAGCTTTGATTCTGATTCAGCAGTTTCAGCTGCTTTTCTTACTGCTTTGAGTAAACTCTCTAAGAGATTCTGCATATCTTTCAGTTCAGATAGCAGAGAAGAGTGTTGTTTATATTAACTAGAAAAGATGTTCATTTCAGTGATTTCTTGTTAATTGTATGATATCTATTGTTATATTGCTATATTGTTATATTACTATATTGTTATATAATTTCTGTTATCATTATACAACTCCAGTGGTGGCCACCTCCCTTCTTTTATTCCTCTGAGTGAAGAGCGGTCTTCTTTGAATCTGGTTCACTGCTCTCATTCTCTTTCTCACACCTCATCTGTTCACATCTCATACATGGCATTTGTCTGGATGTGAAGTTTTCCTCTGACAAGTGAAGCAGCATCAATTGAATACTCTTCTGCTCACTGCTCTTCATACACTATCTTTTGAGACATTCTAGAATCACACTGGCATGATAACTATGAATTGCTTCATAGATGAAATTATCACATTCTGAAAGAGTCTGTGCTTCTCACTGGTTTTTAGACATGCTATCAGATGTGATTTAAAGGTTGCTTAAGCCAGTGTATGATTACAGGCGTATGCCGGCTTCTTATATATTGTAATATTGTACACTAAATTAATTAGTGGCCGCTATGGCCCCCTTTACACTCGTAAGCAAGTTCGGAAGCGGCCGCGTTAATATCCGACAGTCGTACGTTCTTCTGAACCACATTTGATCTGGTTTCATACATTTCTTGATGTGAGTCTCATCAGGACCAAGCATCAACATAACCTGACAATGAATCATTTCTTCCAGAAATGATGTGAAAAATGACTAGATTTAATTCAAGAGCAGTGAAATGAGAGTAATTTCTCAGAATAAGTAGTAAAAGATAATTATTCTTTCAAAATCAGAATAAGACTAAGACTGAAGATTAAATTCAGTCTCATTCAATTCATTCAGTAATTGCTTATATAATCAGAATTTGATAATGTTTATTAATAACACTTATGAAACAACTAAATATATTCTTATACAAGTTTATTCTTCTCTTTCTTATGAAAACTACACTTCTCTGATATACTGTGATCAGAGGTATTAAACTGTTGAATAATTTTATATTTTACAATTATAAGTTTCTTGATTATTTCTTCTTATAATTGTCTCTAGTGATAGTGATAAATATCTCAGCTTGAGTTGAACTTTCACTTCATTCTCATCTCTGTTAATGAAATTATTAGAATATTATATATTATCAGTACAACAGTTGAATATATATTCTCAACAGTTTTTCATAACTCTAGAATTGATTTGATGTGTAAATTCATCAGATCATCTTAAAAATAGAAGTTAAATTCAGTTTTATAAGTATATAGTTTTATCTGATTTTCAGTTGTAATTATTATATACAAGTTCTGTTTCAAAGTTAGTATTATAGTTCTATGTGATATGAAGTGTTACTGAAGATTATTACTTACTGAAGAATTGTATTTCACTGTCTTCACATCTGTAATATTCACTTATTAAAATCTCTGATAGTTAGTATTGTAGTAGTCTTGAGCTAATTTAATATATAAGTCTTATTCCTTCTCTGTTCAATCTTAAGAAGTGTAGATATTAACTTAATAGAAGAAATCTAGTAGAGCTGCTACAGCATAGTACTCTGTAAAAGATTGTTCAGTTTTGCTGTAGTAATATACTAGTTTATTTCTTACAGTAATAATAGTCTACACTATAATATTATCTCAGACTGAATTTCTTTTTAAGTGATTCAACTGCTTCTTAAGATAAGTAAATAAACTGTTATACACTCATCAGACTGACTGCAGTATTGATGTACAAGTGATTGAAACTATCTTAGTTATTGTATAAAACTGAAACAGTAAATCAATTATATATTTCAACTGAGTTCACTTCATATCAGAAAGTTTCAATATCTGAATCTTTTCTCAATTAGAGTGTTACACTTAATGATTAATAATCTGACATAATCAAAGAGTCTGAACAGTTATTTTATTTATTGAACTTTACTATATTCTAATATTCTGTATCATATTTAGTGATATATCTGATTTATTTATTTATTGAATATTATGAAATCATTATTATTGTTTAGAGAAGGTACAAATTATATTGACAATGTTTCAAATCTGTGATATTTAAATTATTAGTCAATGTATTCAAAATTAACAGTAGTGTTATCAAAAAATATTATTCAAAAGCAGTATGAAAAAGTATTATCAAAAAAACATTATCTATTGCAGAGTAAATATAAGAGTTACTTAAGTAATCACTTTCATCTCATTCTCATTTCAAGAATCAGTCATCTTATTATTCTTTATCAGTGTTTGTATCACAAGTTAAATCACATGAGTAATGCAGAGAATATGACCTTGTTTATTATTTCAGGAATGCAAAGTCAATTTTTACTTCAAGCTCTTCATCATAGTATAGTTATTCACAGCATTATCAGTTGTAATTGTAAGAAGACTGTTACTAATATCTTAATATTCATTTTTAATCACAGTCATTAATATCTCTACTATATAATTCTCAGTATGACTACTGATCAATGATTTAAATTGAATTAATATCTCTTAATAAGTTCAGTTCTTATCAATCTAACAACATGTAACTTTTATAATTGTAAGATTATTTATACTAGTTTATACATTCACTGTGAGAGACACTCTTCAATAATTCTTTAACTCTGATTCTAGATATTGTATATTACCTTTGTAGTATATCTTGAGGTTAGACTGAAGACAGAATTGATGTGAAATATGAAGATTTAAATTAAGCATTTGAAGAAGTGTTCAGAATTCAGAGTTTTCAATCAATTGAAGAGAAAGATTCAGAGATATATATATAGAAACTAATTGTTCACAAAAGTTATTAGATAAGAGTTATGAAATCAGAGTACTGATATATGATTATTTTCACATAATTTTCTTCAAATTAGAAAGTTAGTATTATTAAAAATTATTATCTGATAGAGTAACTTATCAGCTAAGTAGTAATTTTCTGATTATTTTTCTTATATTATCTGCATTCTGATGACTTCAGATGTCAGAAATTTTCTTCAGAGCTATGATCAGTCTATGATGAATGTTTCTGAATGAAGTTACAGTGATTACAGTAGAGAGATAACTCTTCAGTAATCTGTAATACAATATGTTAATAATTATTTCATAGTTCATCTCAATGTTTGTGTTAAGTTTTTCATAAATTCCATGACCTGGAATCAGATATAAAGAATGAAGTGATTATTTATTATAATTAAATATGAGTATTCTATGTTGAATTGTAAATAACATAGACTTTGTGATTCACAGTGATTTCTTGAAGAGTTTGTGAATCTTCAATAGAAGTGAAAGAAGTGAAAGAAGTGAATTCAGAAGATATAATAAAGATTTCACAAAGATAATAATTTATTTTCAATAACTAATCACTGAAGTGTGTAAGAAGAATTATTATAAGAGAAAATAATCTTCTTTCTTAACTTAGTTATAATTTTAGTACTAACTCAGATTGAATATTTTTAATATATAAAAGTAAATAAACATTCTTGATTAATCTCTGTTATATTTCTTAAAATATATTAATATTCTGAAAGAGAGTATTATCAAATTATATTATTAGATAATATTATTAAAAATATATTAATATTATGAATATTAATGTTGAAAAAATGTTGACACTTATACATTATAATGATTTGTGAATCATGATAGTTAAATATATATATATATATTATTTCTGACATTGATTACAACTTGCACAATAATTTTTAAAAATTTAAAATTAATTTCAATTATTAATAGTTATACACTTATAAATAACAGCCAGCGTGGCTCAGTTGATAAGACTGGTAATCAAGACTGCATACATTAGAGATGTGTGAGTTCAAATCTCACTACTAGCAACTGTTACTTCTTACCCATGAAAGGCCTCATGTAATAGAGGCTGAGTCTAATTCGTAAGGCTTGATGTGAAGTAGAACTCTCTACTGTAAGCTAAGTCACTCATTAAGCAAGATTCTGTGAACACTTATCAGAGCTGATATAAGATATTAATATCTCACTATTCTATTATACATCTGTCAAGATTCTAACAATATAGAGTCAAGTCTAATGTAGTGATTATACACTACTTAAGCCAGTCTCTAACTAGAGCTGTCATCAGAGCCTAGTTTCTTCTCAAATACAGAGAATGATTTTGAAAATCATCTGACTAGCAGGTCTAGACATGTATCTAGACTCTAGACAGAGGACTCTGATAGACTAGAGTCTACAAGCTCACTGTCAAGCTCTAATACTGGCAGGAAGAACTGCAGTTATCAAGTCTATGATTAGTCTCTAACACAGAGTGAGGTCACAACAGCTGATTGATAGGTCTATGAGCATCTGAAAGCTTGATGTGTATGTCATCAAGTGAGCAGTGACAGCCACTAACTAATGCCCCTCGAAATTAGTGGCTGGCCCGAGAGGATGAACGCGGTGGCCAGGTAATTATAGAGGGGTAAATTTAATTAGCTTAAGATGCATCCTGCGGGTGGCTAGCACCTGTAGTCAAGGAAATTTCACTGAACTCTTTCAAAGTCTGCAAAACAGAGCTGTGAGAAGAATTCTGAAAGCATTCAAATTATCTTCTATGAAAACAATGGAAATTGAAGCTTCAATTCTCCCTTCTGCTATTAAATTTGAAAAGGCCTGTATGAACTATGCTCTGACAGTTATAAAGATGAGCTTAAATCATATAATCAGAGAAAGAGTCTCTTCTTCATTTTCACTAATTAACTCTGAAAATGAACTAGATTGAAATAGATTTCTTGATTGAAATGAAAATAATTCTTCAAAGAAAATGTCTTCTCAACTATGCAGACTATACTCACTGATTAAAGATCAATTTTCTTGTTTAAATATTGAAAAAGTTAATCATGAGAAGATATCTTTCTGAAGAGAAAAGCTTGAATCTCTTATAAACTTATAAATAAGTGAACTGTCTAAAGAGAAAGAATATGAACAGTATTTGAACAGAATTTCTATAATTAATATAAAAGACTCTATTCTGATTTATTCAGATGACTTAAAAAATGAGAATTTGAATACATTAGATGCAGACATTGCTTATTAGACAGACCGCTGAAACCATGAATTTCACATTTGATCTCATTTGGTCTGATCTCATACATTTCTTAGCGTGAATTCAGCTGGGACTAGTCATCAAAAAAACATGCAAAGTGACTATATATCAGATCTTAAAATGTAACCATGACTCGAAAAAAATGAGAAAGTGGTCTCATTTGATCTCATTTAGTCCCATTCTTGGCATAAAGTTACTATTTTTAGACATTTTATGGTTTTTTTTAGACTATTTTTAACTTTTTAAAAAGTAACGCTTTTTGATAACACTCAAATGAGATTTAAAGTCATGTAAAGCAATAAAAATAATTTAAATTGAGAAGTGAAAATCATGATCTCATCTGGAAAATGTGATAACAGTAGACAGTATGTCCCACTGAGACTGTATAAGACTACTATCTAATGTTAAAACCGTGTAATGGGATCAGTCGAATTGATAATAAGACTATCAAAAAATCTGGTCCTGGTCCCAGACACGGTCACACGGTCAGTCTATTACTTATACTGAAAATAATACTAATTTTTATCTCAGATTTCTGAAATTTAGACTGTGAATCTAAAGTCTTTAACACTGAACTATTTATAATAGTGAAAGCTTTCAAACTCATTGAAATAAAATCTCATAAAAGAGAAAATAGTTTGAAAGAGATATGAATATTCTCTGATAGTCAAGCTGCTTTAAAAAGACTTAGAAATAGTCAGATTCATAATAATCAAATAAATCTTGAAGTGATTTTAAACTCTGTTTTAAAAATTTCAAAGAGAAGAATATTAAAGCTGATAATTCATCTACACTGAGTTTCTGCTCATATAAATATTCATGATAATGAATTGACTGATTCAGCTGTAAAAAAGAGTTCAGAATTAAGCAGATATATTCAAAAAATTATGTTCTGATCTTTTATAAAGAGAAAGATAAAAGAATCTTATTTAAATAAGTGAAATAAAGGCTGGCAGAAACAAAAGAAGAGTATACATTATTCAAGATTTGAAATAAAACTCAAGTGAAAATCTTGTTTAATCAAATGTAAATAGAAAATATTCTCATCTATAATACAGCTGAAACTAGAACATGACTATTTCAAATCTTATATACAAAGATGTGATGATAGATTTAATTCAATAGAATGCTCATTCAGCAATGTAAATGAGAATTCTGAGTATATTGTAATACACTGTATATTATATAATGGTCTCAGAGTCAGATTGAAAGAGAAGTATGATCTAAATCAATTAAATATGAGATTCTTATTCTCAACTGAGACAGGAATTAAATACTTAATAGACTTTATATCAGAAACTCAAGTAGCTACAAGAAAATGGCTAAATTTAGAAATATCTGAATATAAAGAGGAGGAAATTGATCAGATATAGTCTGTTAAAACAGCTATATTCTTTCTTTTAATAATTTGTTTTATTACAGTCTCTCTTTACTTTACTTTTCCTTTCTATTCTTTTTTATCAATCTATTTAATGTGTCTATCTTTAAGACTGTATTCTCTTTTCTTTTGTCATGATATTATTAAATGGTTTCAAAGTATCAGAAGATGTTAAAATACTGCACTTTGTACACAGTTTTTATGTTCTGAACTGAAATTTTCTAATTTTGCATATCTGAAATTGATGAATGTATAATAGTTAACTTTATAGATATAGGAAAAACTCTGAGAATTAAAATTTCTTAGATAGATGTCATAGTCTCTGACTGCATACATTTATAATTGAAGAATAATAGTAATAATAATTATAAATAACTAATATAGAAAGAAAAAAACTTTTTCTACTTATTATCTTTCTTCTCTTTCTCATTCTTCTTATTATTCTTTATAATTCACTCTTCATTCTTATTCTTCTTCTTTTTCTTCTTATCTGAGATGATAATTGTCTCAAAATCTCTCTCTACTGCCTTCTCAGAGAAGAGTTCTCACTACTTCCTCTCAGTTAAATTAATCTGTATCTCAAAATCCTGCATTTTCTGATCTGCTGTCTCAGATTCTATCTCAGCAGTAAGCAGATTAATATACTTAGAGGGCAGAGTGTAAAGAGCCTACGCCGAATAGATCAGTATAATATTGATAGGTCTTATATAACAAAGAGAAAAATGTTAGAGAGGGAAAGAAAGAGAAAGTGCGAGAATCAGTGATCAAAGTGGATATTTATACGCGTATGTGGTGGCGTACGCGGTGGCCGAGGATCGGCGATCGGGAATGGGGCGGTAGGAATCTATGAAGTGTACAGAATAGTCTATATAATTGATCAGGCGCAGCCCCCCACATTAGCCCCTCTCTTCCAGAAGCAGTTCCCATCGGTCAAGGGCCGCCATTTCAGATAATGCGGAACTCAGAGTCCAGGTCAGTTAATCATAGCTGATTCATTTCACAAGATATTGTCAACTGCAGCTGTGTGATCTCTCATTGAGAATATCTTCAATCTCTCACTCAAGCTCATTATCTTCTTCTATGATCCCTGGCAGCTGTCAGTTGAAAGTTAGTTAAGAAGAGAATAGATCAGTGACAGTACAGCAGAGCAAGCTTGTATGAAAGATATTATGAATTTCTGATAATATGTTAAGACAGTAGTTATGACTATCTAGAACTTCTATCACTTTATACTTGATATAGTGATAATCTAGTGTATGAGATGAATATGTGATTTATATATTCTTAAGATTCAATCATACTAGATCTTCTATCTTATATTATTCAGTGAGGTCTCAGTGAATATTGATTTAATTCTCTTGATCTTGTTTCACAGTTGCTATAAAGGCCTCTGCTTAATCATGAGTATCTTCAAGCTTTATTACTATATTATCAGCAATCTGAATCAGACTACAGAGATTCAGTGTGAACTGTGTAGTCTCTAGAAGATTGAATGTCTTTATATGATAACTGTGTATAAGAAAGAACAGACTTACATCTGTTAAAACAGTATCTTATTCATTGATAGTAATCTCTGTGTGTAGAAGCAGATTATATTAATCATCTTATAAGTAATTACAGAACTTATAGAGATAGTTCTTTACAGTCTGAATTATCTGTTCTGATGTATTATCAGTCTCAAAGTGATAGATAGTTGACAGATAGTATATAATCTTGAGAACTTGACAGATTCTTGTTCAGAGAGTGCTCACAAATTAGCAGCTCTGATTTAAGACTATTAATCTCAGTAACTCATGTATCTGATAGAATGAACTCTGTAAGAAGACTTCAGTGACTTATTCAGCATTCATCTTATTACAAGATTTCAATATTATATCTTTACTTAGTTAGTTAACAATGATCAGAATGTTTCTATAACTCTTACTCTTAGATAGATTAATAGTGAAGTCAATTACTATATCTTATCAGATTCTATCAGAAATATTAAGTGATTTCAGTAGATCTTTTCTACAGTTCTTTTATAAGATAATGAAATAACAGTAGTTACAGTTTCAGATGAAGTGTCTGATACTGTTTAATATCTCAGATTAATAGAACTCTCAGAAGATCATTCTATACAGTTATTCACAGTCTGAATAATCAGTTATATATAAATCATGCATCTTTTATATTATTCAGATGTGTAAGAGTTCAGAGTAAGAGACTCAGCATCATTCATGAAATTATAGAGTGTTATTATTATTAATGAAATGTTCTGAGATGTCAGTTCTTACACATAATTCTGAGAGAAATCAGAATGCTTCTTGTTATACTGCTTCAGTAAGTGCTTTCAGAAGTTCATCAGTTTAAGCTGCTGTGTATTATAGCTTATCTAATGTAGATTCAGAAGAAGTTAAGATATCAGTGACAGTTTCAATTGAAGAAGTATATATAGTGCTGTGAGCTGTTTTATCTTGATTAACTAGTATCTTCAGATTCAAGAGTCAGTGCTCTCAGTTCATTCAGTGAGTATCTGTTATATTGAATGATATATCTTGCTCTCATCATGAGAGAGCATCTATTATTGAGTTCTGACTGTCAGAACAGTAGTGTATCATAAAATGAAAGTGACTTAAGAACTCAGATTATTATATCTATCATTCAGTGAGTTTACAGATAGTTGTGAAATATTTGAGATTCTTATAATCTATGACTATCTTGAATTCAGAGATACTTCAGAGTTCAGAGTCTCATTCTTCTAAATAATGTATGATTATGAGAAGTTTTCTATCATAGATCTCCTAATTGCATTCAGTGAGACTCAGTTTCTTAGACATGAAAGCATATAATTATAGAATATTTTTATCATTATATTACAATATTACTTCTTCTGTTATATAGTCAGAGAAATTAGCTTCAATAACTATCTTATAATCAGAATTAAATATTATTAATAGAGAGATATTAATGAATATCTTCTTTATCTGTGTAAATACAGCTTCAGTGTTCACTGATTATTGAAATACTGAGTTCTTCTTAGTGAGTTCTGTAAGTGATCTTGTGATATCTGAGAAGTTTTGTATAAATTACTGATAGAAGTTAGTGAATTCAATGAAGCTTTATACATCTTTCACAGTATATGAAGCTTTTCATTTGAGAATGACAGAGATCTTCTTAGAATTCATTTAAATCTTCTTATCAGCTTCTATGATGAAATCTAAGTATTTAGTACTCTTAACTTTGAAATCACACTTATCAATATTAATTAATAGTTCTGCTTCTTATAGTTATTATAATACTCTTTATACATACTCTTGATACTCTTTGCTTAATTCATCAGTGAAGATGAGAATGTCATCTAGATAAGCAGATACAAACTTATCAAGAAAATCTCAGAGTACTCAGTTGATATACTTCTGAAATGTACTGAGAGCATTAGTCAGTTCAAAGAATGTGACTATTTATTCAAAGAGATTATAATATATTCAGAATACTGTAAGTCATTCATTGTCTTCAGTGATACAAATCTTATGAAATACAGTGATGACATCTAGCTTTGTAAATCATTGATCTCACTTAATACATGTTAGAGTTTCATTGATGAGAGATAAGAAATAATGATCTTTCTCTGTCAATCTGTTCAGATCATGATAGTTCAAACAGAATCAGAGTTCTTTATCTGACTTCTTTACAAAGAGAATGGAAGCTGCAGTAGAAGAGTTGTCAATATGTATAAATCTCTTATTCAACAGATCATTGAGTGTCTTCTGAAGAAGAAGGCGTTTATCTTGAGACATATTATAAAGAGAGTCTTACAGTAACTCAGAGTTCTTATCATTTTTCTTTTCTAACTTGATACTATGATTCACTTCTGAGCCTTATAAAGATGATATATTCGTAATATTATCTTATCAGAAGACATCTAGATATTCATGATATTATTAAGAGAGTGTTGTGTGAGAATCTGTTATTGTAGTACAGAATAACTTTTCTAAGATCTTTTTAATATCAGCCAGACTGATGAAATAGATTGATATATGATTCTGCTATCAGTGAACTTGTTGATAACTCTATCAGTGATTTTAATAATGACTTCATTTTCAGAGTATTTTATAAGTATTGACAGAGATCTGTGTAAGATTCATAGTCTTGTGAATATTATCTTCATGAATCCTATCATTATTAGAGAATATCAAGCTTCTATTTCAAGTATTTAGCAAGATGCCTTGTTCAGATAGTCAGGCAAGTTCTAATATAAGATTATAATTGAGATTATCAACTTCATATGTATAGACATCTTCATGTTAATGTTCTTTCACATCTATGTTTAGTTTCACTATGTAACAGATACAAACATCTTTCAGATCATCAAATTCTACAAGAAGTCAGAGTTTTGATAAAGAGATACACTGAAGATTATAATATCTTATGACTGAAGATTTTATCATTGCATAGTGATATAGACTGCTGTCTATCATGGCTTTCATATTATACATGTTATCAATCACAGTAAATACATGAATTATATTCATTGTCATTTTCTCTTCAAATTATTATTGTCTGATCTCTTCAAGCTTCTGTTTACAAATTTGAACAGAAGCTAATCTTTTCTCTGTTTCACTGAGACATTCTTATAGTTATCTTCTGAATCTTTCTTCACTGCAATGTGATTGATGCAGACAGGTACTGATTCATTCTTTGAGTGAGAAGATATAAAGATCAATTAGCAGTTGAAAGCAATGTGTTCTGATCAGTTACAGTTGATACACACTTCATATTGACATTAATCAGCAAATTCTTCAGAAGTGATCTCAGAGACTTGAAAGCCTGTTTGAACAGCGGAAACTCTTGCTTATGTATAAACATTTGAATCTATTCAGTTCATAGCATCTGAATCATTGCTGTTCTTTAATCTGAGTGTATAAGTTACTGAGATGTAACATCTTCTGCCACTGTTCTGTATACTCTTAAGATTGATAAGATGATCATTCAATGTCTGAAGCTGTGTGCAGAAGTCTTTATAAGTCTGGTCTTCATCTATGCTTATAAGAGTCTGTAAGAGTTTGAAAGTCAATGTCTTCTTAAGCATGCTAATCTTCATTGAATTCTTTCAAGATTGATTATCTACTTCTAGAATCTTGATGTTGAAGTCAGAAATGAATATTATAAGAGAAGTATTTCTCTATTAAGCACTCTGTAATCAATCTAATGCTTTCTGTTGCATGGCAGTGTCTCAGAACAGAATATTAAGATGTTTCATAATATTATCAGATATTCATAATACTGATTTACATGCTTTCATTCATGAATAAAACTTCTGTTTCACACAATTCTTCAATTGTTCATTGATATATCAATCTTAATTAATTAATGAACTGATAACATCTTCATCTACACTCAGTTTTATGAGCTTTTTCATTCTCTATAATGAGTAGAGAGTGAGATCAGAAGTATTGAAATATGCAGAAGCATCTAAGTGTTCTTTCAGCACTTTTGTATTTGATTCTGTAACTGTTGAAATTGCATGAGTTAATTGTTGAATCTCATTGTATTGAAGTTATTGAGTTGCATGCATATCAGCTATTTATTGCTGTTGTAATTTCAACATTGCTTGAAGTCACTGTGGTATCACTTCTATGTTCGCATTTGAGGGTTCTCTCATATTGTCATTAGACATGTTGTTCATTGAGTGTATGATATCTGTGAAATCTTAAAGAAGTGTAATTATATGAATATCTCATACATCTGAGTGTCAGAACTCTCAGGTCTTTCACTGACATTCTCTTTGTAAGATCTTATTACAGGGTCAGAGTGACTGATAAGCAAGCTTCTATCTGAGAACTCAGTGTCTGCTTAACTGTTTCTCTTTCTTATGCATCATTACATGTTCAGATATCTCTCAATGAATAATTATTTCTAATGAGAAGACAATGTGTGAATAATCATTTCTAATAAGAAGACAATGTGTTGATGATTACTACATCTACCCTAGTCACGTGCCACCTCAATCTATTCATTTAGTGTAACTCGCGTAGTTAGATTATAATACAACACAACAATGTTATTCTTCAAGAGATTATGAAGCTCTCTATGCAATGAAAAGCTGCAAAATAACATGTAATTGACATCTTCACATGTTGTTACAAGCATGCCTAGATGACTTATTAAGTGATTGAACTCATGATTAATCTAAGATCTGAGAGAATGCCTGACTTAACAAAAGAATACATGCCTTCAAGACAGAGAAATGAGAAAATGTCAGAGCAGTAAATGCAAGATCACAGATTACTGTTAATATTAATAATGAATCAGAAGGCAGCTTCTGAGATGTTTGAGCTAAATGAAATCATCACAGAGAAACAGTCTGATGAGTTCAATGTATATGAAGACTCAGTTGAAGATATCAGTGAGATGTCAGACAATGCAGAGAGCTCAAGTGACTGAAACAACAATAGCTCAGTGAGTGAGAAGACTCATATAAGACTAGAAATTGCAAGACTTCAGTATGAGATTAAGTGAATAAAGATCAGTAGAGATGACTCTGCAGATGATGAGATAAGAGCAGATCTGATAGAATATCTTCAATGAAAAGAGAAGACATCTGTTATAATAAAAGTTCTTGAAAAATTCAGAATTTAAGTAAGACTTATTAAAAGATCAATAGTTCTCACTGAATTTATTAACTACTCAATGTGAAGAGAGGAAATTCTTTTGACTGCAGAACAGTCTGAAGCTGATAATATTCTTGAAGATAATAATCTTGATGAGAATATCATCATGAACATGTAATATTTCTGAAAAGAACATAATCTTTTATTATATAATTATATATGATCTGCAATTACTCTGCAGATCAAGACTTATTTCACTATACTTAAGAAATTCAAGTTGTCTACTTATACTCTATAAACTATTATAGAGAATAACTTTTCTGAGAGACCTGCTGTCTGCAGAATCTGTCTGTTTGAGAAACTGATTAATATGACTGCTAAGTTAAAAGACTCAGATCACACTTTCATTGAATGTCTGATTATCATAAGAACTGATTATATCTGTCTAGGATATGAGATCTCAGATGTCATGTTTTTCAACAGACTGCTTACAGAAGTCAACAGAGATTGAGCCTCATTTATAAGGAATTGAATGAATCAAATTGACAAAGATAATACTCAATTCTTAGAGAATGATTTTATAAGCCTGTGCTGTGATATTCTTTTGCAGCTCTCTGCTGTAAATGAAGCAAATACTGATATATCTAGAAATTCTATCAACAATGTGCAAGATAAGGATAAGAAAGACAAGAATAAAGAGAAAGACAATGACAAGAATAAGAACACTGAATTCAAACCTGAATGTAGAAATAATGATATGAGAACCTGCTATCATTGTTAAAAGATTGATCATATTCAGACTGACTGTTGAAAGAAATACCCTGAGAAATGTTCTTTGAATTTGAACTTCAATATGAATAGAAACAAGGATAAAGACAAGAATACAGAGAATACAGATGCTGCTCCTGTTCACAATGTCATAGAGCAAGTATTTTGCATCAAGAAAAAGGCCTATGTAAGTGATCAGACAGGAAAAGATATCTGAATTCTAGACTCTGAATCAGGCACTCATGTCACACCTCACAGGAATCTTGTCATGACAAAACCTCAGAAGATGAAAGTGATGTTGAAAATGACAGACAGAATGATGATCTCTGCTGCAGCTATAGAAGATACAAAGATTTCAGTGAAAGAAGTGAATATGCTGTTAAATAATATCTGCTATGTTCTGAAGTGAGAAGTGAATCTCATGAGTATGAATAAGCTTATATGTCAGGGTTATATCTGTATGCAGTTGATATATGAGAATAATTATACTATGTTAATTATATCTCCTGACTGCATATTCTCATTTACAGCAAGATTAAATGAGAATGATATCTATGAGATGAAAAGGCTGATTATATACAGAGACTTGATTCAGTTTGCTATACTCAATGATGATTTTAAATCTGTGAACACATTACAGATGAAAGATGACACAATATTGACACTATCTGAAAGGAATGATATAAAGATTATAGAACTTATAATGATGCAATGTCATTAAAAGCTAGAATATCTGAATCTCATGAATATTGCAAAAATAACAGCAGATTCATAACTAGAAATGAGAATAAAGAGTGACAGAGCTTTGCCATTCTGCAAGACCTGTATACAGATAAAAATGACACATTCAATCTTCATATCTATGATATGAGCTGTTAAGTTGATAATGAGATTCTTCATTGATCTGGCAGGAGATGGAAAAACACTTTTCAATGAGAATGACACTCTCACTAGAAAGAGTGTAAGCTACTGATTGAGTATAACAGATAATACAACTCATTATAGGTGAATAATTCTTATAATGAGAAAGAGAGAATCTACTGCAAGATTAATGAATTTCATCACAGATATTGAGATAACTACACAATATTGAGTTGAAACTCTACACTGAAATGATGAAGAAGAGTTCAAAAGTCAAGAACTTAAGATCTACTGTCAGAGTAAAGAAATAGTATACTACATCTGATACATCACAATTGAATGACTCAATGAAATGTGCGAATTGAATAGTTATAGAAAAGACATGAAGTCTACTATTTAATAGTGAATTAGAAAGAGAACTTTGAGATAAAGCAATGTAAGTTATAATCATAATAATCAATACATTCTCAACATCAATAAAGATATTTGAATGTAAGAAAGAAACATCACTTATATCTTTTGAAGCTTGAACTGAGATGCAATCTTCTGTTCATTGAATACAGAGATGAGAGTGCAAGGTCTACAAGAAGAATTTCAAAGTGTTGAATAAGCTTACAGATAGAACTGACAGTAAGAAATAACAGCTGATTGAATATCAAGAATTATATTAATATTGTGTGTGAGATTCTGTTGCACATTGTCTTGAGCTTGTATGAGATGTTATATTTGATGAAGCTCTTGACATGAGTGCAAATACATCTGTAAATATAGTGAGAGAATTCAATGAATTGTCTAATGAATTGAACATTCTGAATGTCAGAGAGAGATAGCAGCACTGCTTACTATGACATCTAGTGAAGAAAAAGTCAGATGTTTTAAAGATGATTGTCAATGAGAACTTAGAGAGTGTAATTAATTCAATCTACCTTCTAGATAATGAGACACAGCTTATCATAAATGAAGAGTTCAAAGATCTTATTAATAAGAATGATTCTGTTCTAAGTGTTCTAACAGACTGATCAAGTACACTGATGAAAGTCAAAAGAAGCCCAGACTGAGACTATTGACATGAGACAATGAAAAAGAAGATTAAGATATTTGAATAGAAGAAGATATATATTATTGTTGAGAAGGCCCTGGAAATGAATATTCTTACAGATAAATGAGTATATAATTGAAAATTCAATAATAAGAGAGAAATTATTCACTTTAGAGCTCACTGAGTGATTAGAAGGTTCTTATAACAGCAGAGTATTCATTATACAAGATTATATACTGCAGTGATATTAGGGCCTATATCACACAGTCTATTCACTATATTGACTGTTAAAGAATGAAAGATCAAATCAATTGACTATATATCTGCATTTTTGAATGATATACTATCACAGAATGAGATGATCTATATGTAACTATTCACAGGTGTTAAGCACAGTAGAAAAGGCTTGATGAGACTACTTCATCAGAGTCTATATAAAATGAAGCAAGCTGTGAGAATATAGTATTTTCTAGCAATGAAACACCTCATCATATTCAGATTTAAGATATCATCTTATAACAGCAGATTTCTATATCACTCTATTCACAAGATCTATCTGATATTGCATGTTAATGATTATCAGGTGATGAGATTCTAAGAACAGTAATTAGACTGAGTATTGAAGAAGATTGTAAAGAGATTTGAGATAAAGAATGTTGAAGAGACTAAGTCATATCTTGAGATGAAGATTAAATATCAGAGAAATGACAATCTAGTGATTATACAGAGCTGTTATATTGAGAAGATTCTTGAAGATTTCAGCATGAATAAGATAAATCCAGCTGACACTCTGATAACAGCTGGTATATGACTGAAATTCTCATCTGATGAGAGAGAGGGATTGAATAATAACTTTACAGCTATGAGATATTATCAAGAATTGAGATTATTACAGTATTTAATCTCAAGTAGTTAGTCAGATCTGGCATTTGCAGTCAACTATCTCTCATGTTTTAACTCATGTTCACACAAAGCATGTTGGGCAGTGTTGAAGCATGTTCTATGTTATGTCAAGAAGACAAAAAACCATGACATATTGTACAAGAAGGAGATAGAAGATGACCTGAGTTCTATGACATACTGTGATTCAGACTAGACAGAGGTGAATTCTCAATACAAATTGACTACTGACTATCTTATATTGATTAATGAGTCATCAATCTCATAACAGTTGCAGAGACAGACATCTCTCATCAAATCAATCACAGAAGTCAAATATATTACAGCTAGTGAGACAGCTTATGAGATAATCTGATTGAATGATATGTTATATAATACTAGGTTGATGAATAATGAAAAAGTGAAAATATGCTTATATCTATGAGTTGATAATAAGAGAGCAATTGATCTAGCAAAGAGAAAATCCTTAATATGAAGATTATATTATATTGAGATTAGATATCATATTCTCTGTGACTTGATTAAAAAAGAGAAAATAATGATGAAACATGTTGATTCTACAGTGAACATAGCTGATGAGCTCACCAAGTCACTGATGAAGCCTGTGTTTGAAGATTTTATTAAAAGAATTAATTTGAAAGAGATCAGAAAGAAATGATTGAATAATAATAATAATACAGTGAATCAGTGAATTTTACATGTATTTCTTGATTTTTACAGTTATTACTGTATAGATGCCTTTCCTAATAAGGAAATCAGAGTCTAATTAATGTAATTAATTATTATTGCATTTTCAAAAGATTTGAGGATGAGAAAGGCCCCAGGTGGCGGCTTATAGGCCACAGTGTAGCAAGGGGAGGTGTTGGTGATTACTACACCTACCCTAGTCACGTGCCACCTCAACCTATTCATTTAGTGTAACTCGCGTAGTTAGATTACAATACAACACAACAATGTTATTCTTCAAGACAATGAATGTTTTTCTAATGTAAGAGGCCTACGCTGAATAGATTAGTATAATATTGATAGGTCTTATATAACAAAGAGAAAAACATTAGAGAAGAAAAGAAAGAGAAAGTGCGAGAATCAGTGATTGAAGTGAATATTTATACGCGTATGTGATGGCGTACGCGGTGGCCGAGGATCGGCGATCGGGAATGAGGCGGTAGAAATCTATGAAGTGTACGGAATAGTCTATATGATTGATCGGGCGCAGCCCGTCACACAGAGCTATCTTCTCAATATTCTGAATCATAGAGTGCATTTGAGCTCTGAATAAGATCTTAATTCTCTTCTTCTCTGCCAGCTTCTACTAATCAATTAGAGAACAGAAGTATTATCAAAATTCATTCTCTCTTAATACAAAACTCATTAGTTTTGATGTCTTTATCTTCTACTTTAACATCTTCTCAATCTTCTTCTACTACTGCTTATTTACAGTAATATTCTTCTTCTCTCTCTCTCTCTTTATCTTGATCTCAAATCACTCTCAGAACTTCTTCTAGTTTCACTGCTACTGTATAAGACTCTTCACTATCTTCTTTTTTAATCTCTTATATGAAGTGCTATCTGTATTATTTCTATACTTAGTTCAGTCTAAATTCATCAGAAGTGTTACTTAAAATTTTTATCATTCTACTCTCTTACAGAGTCTCTTCAAGGTATTATAATATATCTTATAATCTGTCTTTTCTTACTTAACTATCTTCTTCTTCTCTCTCTTCAATCTGTGATAGCACTGACACACCTTAGTAATTCACAGAACTGTAGAATATTTGAAGAGAGATATCATAATTAATTTTAATAAGTATTAAGAAAGAGTGAAGACAGTTAATAATAATATAATAATAATAATAATAATGTTAATGCTGATAATAATAATAATGATAATAATAGTAATGATAATAATAATAATAATAATAATAATAAAAGAGAGAGTGTATTGAAATATATTATTAACTTATCAAATATAAAGAGACTTAAAGAAAATATTAACAGCTTTCAGAGATGTATAGAAACAGCTACAGTGATGCATAGTAACATTATCTTCATTTAATACATACACTATTGATATTCTTTGTATACAGTTATCATATAATCTATATCAGAGATATATGCAGAAAACAGATCTTTATTACTAGAAAGAATAATTACAGCAATTCTCTATTTTTATATTATAAAGATAAGTTATTCTTATTTCTTTCTTCTCTCTTTTCTCTTCTTCAACTCATCACTAATTTCAAACTGATATGACAACTATTAAAACAGTCTCAGAAATCCTCAAATTGAAGAGTATAGACTAATCAAATTTTAAATACTGAAGAAATCAAATTATCTTCTATAATATCAATTATCTCTTCTTCTCTTAATAAAATAGCAGTCGCGTCCTCTTCTCCCCCTCTCAAAGAAAACATGGCCTGTGAAAAGCAAGTACTACATCAGGTCATAATTATCAACACAGTCTCAGCACACAGAGATGTATACATGCAGTGCATGCTGAACTGAGAGACTGTGTGAGTTATAAATCATTGACAGCATCTCAAGAAGAGTCATACAGTGTGAAAAAGTAATAACTCTCAGTTATATGTACAGAGAGTGAATCACTGTAGTAAGTGTATATATATTATATGAAAGTAACACTTTTTAATAACACTCAGTCTCTGATATTATAAAAATAGAGTCTCTCTATGAGATCTGTTTTTATCAGAAGTCAGAGAATCTTATATTTTTCAAGATTATCTTCACATATCTTATTCATGAAATTGATGAGAGAAATTATCAATTTCAGTATTCTATTCTTAATATTATTCAAGTGACAGTAGAGTTCACTCTGATCACACTTTTTAAGTGTATATTTTCTAATTATTCACATTTATACAGATATATACTGATTGTTTATTAAATAATGTTAAGATAATAATTTATCACAGCTGTGTTACTCTCACTATAAGAGATACATAATTAATAATAAATATTATAAAAACTCTGAAAAGTAAGTATTTTAAGAGTACTGCAGCTCTGTGATCTTGATTTGTTTTGATTTTTTTTTTTTTTGTTTTTTTCTTTTTCTTTTTTTTTTCATAATGATTTTTTCGTGTTTTTGTTGTCTAGAAAAGGTCAACCGCTCCACCACGAACTAGCTCGATTTTTTGAATAAGAACCCGCTGATAGATTCATTGAAAAGCCCTTGATCATATGAGCATTTTGACCCCATCGCCGACTGCATACCCCGTGTGATAGTGGAGTTATTCAGCCAAACATGAACCAGATGTTGTTCAAAACTCCTGTATGAGATTATCCCCTGTTCTTCCCTACCACACCACAACCCCGGGTCAAATTGCCATACAAATTGCAAGATCAAAAGAGCTAGCTATATAGACCAATCTTCTCAATTTTAAAAGATCTCTGATCTGTAATTGTGAAGATATCTGAGAAGTAATATCTGTAAAAACCCTGTTCATCTTTGATATTTCAAAACATCAATATCAAGTCCCACCCTTGTACCGCCCTTCTCAATCTGGCCCATCCTCAGCAGAAAAATACAAAAAGATATCTCAGAAATAATATTAAGTACATAATCAACAGACACTTCTAAAGTGCAATCTCTATAAATACTCTGTCTGTCTTCAGTGTATCTAGACATTAAAACTAAGTCTCACTCTTGTACTATCTCTGTCAATCTGACTCATCACTGATAGAATAATACAAAAAGATATCTTGACAACAGTACTCAATATATAATCAGCAGATAATGAGTCAACAGAACAAGTCAACAGCATATTAACAACTATAAATTCAGTATATCTCAAGATCTGACTGAGCCTTTGATCCCTGCATAGTGAGATATATTAAATCTAGTTTTAATATCTCAATATTCAATAGATTCTGTAAGAAATTAAAAACAGTAACACTAGATTTCTATTGAATTTAAGAATTAACTCTATATTAATATAATCATTGATAAAGTCTTCTATTTTAAGATATAAATAATCAGTTTCTCTACATCTCACTGATAATATTTATATTATTATATAAAAACAGACTTATATTCTCTATAATATCAAGACTCTGAAGAGAGAAAGTCTTGATAGAAGATATACAGTAGTGTATATCTTAGCAGTTTCTATCTCATTCTTCTGCAGCAGTTAATGCAAAAAAAAGATCTTAGAAATAGTTTTTTACTTCTCTTGAAAAAGTAAGATGATTTTCTCTGAATTTTATACAATATTATTATAAAGAATTAAAAACAGAGTTATTTTCTATCATAATTTTATATTCTTTTAAGTAAGATTTCTCTGAATTTTATACAATATTCTTATAAAGAATTAAAAACAGAGTTATTTTCTATCATAATTTTATATTCTTTTAAGTAAGAATTACTTTTTCAGTGACTGAAGAGCTTTTATTAATACTTAATTCTCTTTTACACTCTTTATTAACTGATTTGAGTTGCACACTTGTTGTGTGACAAGAAATAAATAATTTAAAATAAAATTGAATAGTTTTAATTAATTTCTCTGCAAGAAAATGACTTATTTTTTATCAGTTTTTCTCTTCAAAACTGTCATATTATCTAATTTATTATTAATTGATATCATACTTTTTCTCACTGTATCTCAAGAAAGAGTTTGTAACAATTTTATTAATTTATCTTAAAAATTAATTTTAGTTTATTACATTGTCTTTAAAAATCTAATCTAGTTACTGAACTAGTGTGAAAAAAATCAGATATTTCATATATAAAAGTCTTTCATTCTTCTTTTGAAACAGTCTGATCAACTTTTCAATTGAAAATAGACTAATAAATCTCTCAACTGAAACAGTCTGATCAACTTTTCATGTGAAAATAGATTAATAAATCTCTTAATTGAAACAGTCTGATCAACTTTTCATTTGAAAATAGATTAATAAATCTCTTAATTGAAACAGTCTGATCAACTTTTCATTCAGTGAGTAAAATAAGTTTCAGAGTACACTTAGTTAATATGAAAAAAGATGATTTCTCAGATACTGTTTCTGAGATTGAACTTCTAAAGAGAAAAAAGAAGAAAGAAACAGAGAAACAACAAGTTCTTGAAATACAGAAACTGACAAAAGTAAGCAAAATTCTTGAAAAACAGTGTCTGAGTGAGACAAATGAATCAGTTCTGTTAATTCTTCATACTCAGGCTAGACAACTATAAGCAGTGATCAAGTTCAAACTTGGAATTTCAAACACAATTTAAAAAACATTGAAATCTTCTAGTACAGTCACTGACTCTTTTTCATCTTCTGCTTCTTTATCTTCTTCTTCAAATCAGAAGAAAATATATGCTCAAGTAACAGAATCTGCTGTCTCTAAACCTGCTATTTCAAAACCTGCTCAAAATTCTGAGAAAACTGAGAAGAATATTACTCAGATCTCTGTTCATAGAAAGAAAAAAGAAGAAATATAAAAAGAGAAGAACTTTCAAATCTTCAGAAATAGAAGACTTATTCTCAAAGTCTCAAATCAGGAGATTTTGCAAAAAAACAAGCTAAACTCAAATCTTATTTTCAGAATTAGAAATGAAATTAATCAGCAGTGCTTTTCTCAGTTAATGACTGATATTGAAGTTTAAAAATCAGTTATTGCTTCAATTGAGTCATCTTTCTTTGAAAAATCTATTATTTTGACTACAATATCTGAATTTAATGTAGAATTCCTCATTCAGAATAAGAATCTATGAAAATCAGCAATAGAATCTCTACTGAATACAACAATTCTATCTAAGAGAGATAAAAAGTGAGATAAATTCATTTTTCATGATATTTCAGTTGAAATTTTTGACTGTGAGAAAGAAATACTACTTCTTAAAAATGAATTAGAAGAATACAATTCTATTCAACAGAGAAAAGAGTCTGTATGACTTAATTCAATTGAGTTCAGATAAAGCAGAAGAAATGCCTCTGTTCTAGTATATACAAAGATACTTGAACAGTCAAAGATCTCTGAAGTAAGAGTAGCAGGTTTGAAAATGAGAGTTCATAAATACAAAGACTCAAGAATGAATCTCAAAGCTCAAACAGAGTGTTCAAACTGTCAGAGATATGAATACTTTACAATCTCCTGTTTCAGAGACTTAAAATGTGCATTCTATGTCAGAGATTATAAAACTAGTGAACATAAATATGAAACATGCTTAAAAAGAGATGAAATATGTTAACATACTCTGCTTAAGTGCTTTAATTGCAAAGAAAAACATGCATCTAGCTCAAAAGAATGTGTATTTACTTCAAGAACTCAGAAGAACTGAAGAAAAGATAAAGCTCAAAGTGAATTCAAAACTGAAGAGAAAAGTCAAGCTGATAAATCTACAACTGTAAGCTTAAAAAGAAGAAACTCTCAACTATCTAGATCTTCAAACTGCAATTCATCAGCTAAATGTAAACAGAATTTGAATTCTCAAACTTCTGTTAAGATTAGAGCATTGAGAAATGACTCTGATAATAAACTAGATAGAATGTAAGCAGTTAAGATTCCTGCTTTTCAAAATAGTTAGAATCTACTATCTGATGATAGTGATTAGATTCTACTCTATCTTCACTCTCTTTTAGTATGAATGTACAATAAAAATAATAAAAAAAGTTTAAAAACTCTTTAAAAATAACATGTATTCAAAACAATGTGAATAGAAACTCAAATTACATTTATTCTTGTCTTCAGATTGTATTTAAATAAAAAGTTGACTTTGTACTTCTTCAAGAATTAAACTTTGATACTGAGTAAAAGTACATCATTTCTCATTCAAGCTATTACTGCTTTCTCTCTGAAAAATCTGAGATAAAATCAAGAGTAGTAATCTATGAGAGAAAAAGATCAACATATTAATTTAATCTGAGATTTAATATCATATATGACTCTGATATTCTAGTGGGTGATATTATAGATAAAGATAATGAGTTTGATACTATTCAACTTATAAATATCTATAATGAAAAGTCATTGAAAGAAAACAATAATACCTGAACAATTGACAGTGAATTTTTGAATATAACTCTTATAAAAAACTCTATAACTGTAGAAGACTTCAATGCACATCATCTCTAATGAAGCTCAGAGTACACAAGACTAGTAAGAGCAGATAAACTGATTGAATGAACTTTTAAGTATTCAATAGATTTAGTTAACAAGTCTGATCAACAAACATTCTTTAGAAAAGATATGAAACAGAAATCTATTATGAATCTAACTTTCATGTCATAAAATCTAATTAAAAAAAGACTTATAAACTAATTTATTAATTCAAATGAAACCTCAGAATCAGATTATGAGATCATTCAATTTGATATTAAACTGAGTGAAAAATAAAGAAGTGAAAATCCTCTTCTCTCTAATCAGTATAACTTTGAAAAAGATGATTGAATAGCAGTTGAAGAAAGAGTAAAACAGCTGAAATCTGAAAGACAGAGTAAGCTCTATTGAAATCAAAGTCAAGATATCTCAAATGAAATACTTGAGAATAGAGTAAAGCTGATTACATCTATTCTTCTAATAAGTATTGAAGAAAATATTTCAAAGAAAAATCTTCTGAGTATTTCAAATCTTGATGAAATGAGAATATCACTTCTAAAAGAAAGTAATTAGTCACTGCTAAGAGAGATTGAAAGAATAACTTAATATCTGATAAAGACTTCAAAGCTATTCAAAATGAATATTTTTCAGATATTCAAAAAGTCAAAACAGATTACTTAAACAAATTTCTTGAACAAGTATAAGAAAAAGAAGTTTTTAAAGTCTTCAACTATACTAAAATAAGAAGTGTAGCAAAGCTTTCAACCATAGAATATGAATTTCAGAATGAATTGTATACAGTAAACTCTTTTGAGAAAAAATGTCAAGCTTTTATGAGAATTCTCTTTCAAAACTCATCACATTTAGAAGAGAAGAATATGATATTTCATGAATATATTGATGAAAATAACTGGGAATGACCTGAGCTTACATGTGATGAACTAGAGTCAGTAATATTCTCAAGTTCAATTAAAACTACTGCAGAGCCTGATTCAATTAAGCACTTGATTATTCAAAACACATATTTCTACTGGAAGAATGAATATTTTAAGCTCTTTTTCAATCTCTTAAAAAATGATTATCATTCTGAATGCTGAAGAGAAGCTACTGAAGTAATTCTTACAAAATCTAATAGAAAAGCTTCAATTTCTAAGCTATATAGAGTAATATGTCTGTTAAACTATTTAAGAAAGATTCTAGAAAAGATAATAGCTACTAGATTATCTTTTATAAGCTCTATTAGTAATTCTATTCTATTTAATGAATAAATAAGAGATAGAAATCAATGTTCTGTAATTAACACTGTTCTCTCAGTTATTCATGATATTCAAGTAGCAAAGTATGAAGACCTGGTCTCAACTACAGTTTTTATTGATATAAAAGATGCATTTGATTATGTTTCAAAGTCTAAGATGATTCAAAATTTGAAGATGTTAAAACTATTACTTTCTCTAATAAAATAAGTTAATTATTTCATATTTAAAAGAATTATACAACTATTTTTTGATGGAAGAAAACAAGATAAAACTGAGATAAAAATAGAAGTATCAAAAGAATCTTCAATCTCATCTGTTTTATTTGCAATATACACTGCATATCTATTCAAGAATAGAGAGATGAAAATAGTGAGATCTTCAAGTTATATAGATGATATTGATCTATTCTACAGTTCAAAGACAATCAAAGAGAATTTAGAAGTGATTGAGAAAGCAGTAAAGAAAATTGTTGTTATAGCAGATATCAATCTAATTGAATTTAATATGAATAAAACTGAGTTAATTCACTTTTTTCTCAGATTTAATGAGAAAGAACTAAGTCTAACCCTTTTGAATACAGAGATTGAACTCAGTTTGAATGTCAAATGACTAGAAGTATGATTAAACTTCAAGTTGACTTTTAAATATTATATTTACCAAAGAATTATCAAGGCAGAGAGACTACTGAATAGTATAATCAGACTATCAAACACTGAGAGAGGTCTATTCTTTCAGACTATAAGACAGTTATACATAGCCTGTATTATCTCAGTAGCTGATTATGAAGCTCAAGTTTGATGAAACAATCAAGATAATTTCACTGTACTCTTTCAAAGTCTATAAAACAGAGCTCTGAGAAGAATTCTGAAAGCATTCAAATCATCTTCTATTAAAGCAATAAAAATTAAAGCTTCAATTTCATCTTCAGCTATTCAATTTGAAAAGGCCTGTATGAACTGTGCTCTGAGAGTCATGAAGATGAGCTTAAATCATATAATCAGAGAAAGAGTCTCTTCTTCATTTTCATCAGTTAACTCAGGAAATGAACTGAATTGAAATAGATTTCTTGATTAAAATGAGAATAATTCTTTAAAGAAAATGCCCTCTCAACTGTATAGACTATGTTCACTTATTAAAAATCAATTTTCTTCCTTAAATATTGAGAAAATTGATCATGAGAAGATATCTCTCTGAAGAGAAAAGCTGAAATCTCTTATAGACTTACAAATAAGTGAACTATCTAAAGAGAGAGAATATGAACAGTACTTGAAGAAGATCTTTACAATCAATATAAAAGACTCTATTCTGATTTACTCAGTTGACTCAAAAAATGAGAATTTAAATAGATTAGACACAGGCATTGCCTATACTGAAGATAATATCAATTATATCTCAGATTTCTGAAATTTAAACTGTGAATCTGAAGTCTTTGATGCTGAACTATTTGCAATAGTGAAAGCTTTTCAACTCATTGAAATAAAATCTTATAAAAGAGAAAATAGTTTGAAAGAGATATGAATATTCTCTGATAGTTAACCTGCTTTAAAAAGACTTAGAAATAGTCAGATTCATAATGATCAAATGAATCTTGAACTGATTTTAAACTCTGTTTTGAAAATTCAAAAGAAAAGAATATTAAAACTGATAATTCTTCTGCATTAAGTTCCTGCTTACATGAATTCTTATAGCAATGAATTGGCTGATTCAGCTGCAAAAAAGAGTTCACAATTAAGCAGATCTATTCAAAAAACAGTGTTCTAATCTTTCATAAAGAGAAAGATGAAAGAATCTTGTTTAAACAAGTGAAATGAAAGCTGGCAGAAACAAAAGAAGAGCATACATTATTCAAGATTTGAGATAAAACCAAAGTGAAAATCTTGTTCAATTAAATGTAACAATAAAATATTCTCATCTATAATTCAGCTGAAAATAGAACATGATTATTTCAAATCCTATATACAAAGATTTGATGATAGATTTGATTCAACAGAGTACTCATTCTGCAATATGAATGAAAATCCTGAGCAAATTATAATGCATTGTGCATTATAACAATAATCTCAGAGTCAGATTAAAGAAGAAGTATGATTTAAATCAATTAAATATACGGTTCTTATTCTCAACTGAGACAGAAATTAAATACTTAATAGACTTTCTATCAGAAGCTCAAGCAGCTACAAGAAAATAGCTGAATTCAGAAGTATCTGAATATGAAGAGGCAGAAATTAATGTGTAAGAATAAGTGCTCGCAGGCGATTATTCGGGTGTTTGCAGCTTGGCGTGATATGTACTGTTAACTACTAGAAGTATTCACAGTAGAAAGATAAAATGTAGAGATTAAATGTATAATAGTATTCAAGCTGAGTTATAAATAGTATTCGCGAACTCCAGTCTATATAGTTGTGTGTAGTCAAGGGCTGCTAACTCTATTGATTACATGAGAGATAGAAATAGAGATAAAGAATCTGTGAGAAGCAGAATTTCTTACATATCTCTCTCTCTCTAAGACTTCATCTGTGAAGCCTTTCACTGAGTGACTTCATAGAATCAGCTCAGCACTGCAGTGATACTCACTAAAAATTCTTCACATCTATAAAAAACCTCAGTGAGGAAAAATCCCTTGTTACTGTGAAGAGAAAAGAGTCTGTCACTCAGTTTCTTATTTCACAAGATTCTTTATAATTTACAGATTCTTCTCTGACTATTATACAGATTCATCTCACATCTTTCATTCAGAAGAATTTCAGTTAACTCTCAATCATTTTCATAAGATTCTTGTGTGATTATTATACAGATTCATCTCATAGATAAATCACTCTCTGTGAGATCATCTTCATTAAAGAGAAGTATTCACAAGTTAATCTTTCACTCATTCTTATAAATCATTGTTCTTTGACACTGTAGAATTGTGAGGAATTTTTCATTCTTTTATTAACTCTGTAGAATTGTAGAATCAAGATATCTGCAGTCTGTAGTCACTCTTTGTATTCACATAGAAAGATTCAGACATGTAATTCATAATTACTCTTGTTTACTAGAGTGATCTGACTGTTTCATAGAATCACTCACAGTGTAAGTAAATCTCTCTAGAGTAGTATAAATACTTCAGATCTATTCATAAAATTTCATCTTCTTTTCTCTTTGTCTATAACAGCTTTCATTCTCATAAACTGTGAGTATTCTTATTCATTTACAAAGTGTTTTCACTCAGATAATAGAGAGAGAGTGTTTCTAACAATGTCTATAATATTGGATTCAGAACTTCTCAGGAAATAAAAATTTTTCAATTTTAATATCTTATAAACAATGTTTAATCATCACTGAGCTTCTTATGAGTATTCTCACAACTTCTCTGATTACTTTGTACTGACTGATGAAGTAGAAACATCACTGCTCATAACAGTGTCTTCATCTCTCTCAGCTCTGTCACTGCACTCAATCTTCAGATTAGCAGTCAATCTCATGTCTTTCTCAGACCAGTCTCTGACTTCAAGCAGTGCAGTTTCTCTCTTTACTGTAAGTCTTCTCATAAATAATTTATTACAGATTCTAGCTGATAATTCTTATAAAGCTCTCAGTGTTGTCAGTGTCTTCTGCAGTCTTATAAGCCTACAATCACTTCTCTTCTACTCACACAATCTCTGACCAGACATATGTGAATATGTCTAGATTTTCTAAAAATGATTCTCACACTGTGGCGCATTTCCACAATTTCATTGTCAATGAGAGATGAATCTCTGAGTATCTACAAAATCTGAGTAATTAAAACAATGTGAATATTATGAATTCATAACAGAAGTTGATCTGGACAGATGAGCTCTCTCTCTATATCTCAATTATTTTCAGACTGAATACTTCAGCACAACTGAGAGAGCAGACACAGCTTCATAAGAGATATCTAATCACACACACAGACAGTCAGTCTTTAAGACTCTGTTACAACTGTATACACTCTGATATCTGACTTCTCTGAAGTCTGTACATTTCTGACAGTCTTCATATCAAATATAACAATTGTCTGTACTACAGGTATAATACTCTCTGCTTCTTTGAAGAAGAAAATTAGTAGTTGTAAGAGAGTTAAGTATCACAGATATTGAGAATGTGAGTATGAATTTTCTTTATTTTTTCTTTGTTAATCTATAAATTGTGTTCACAATCCTGTTTATTTTCTTGTTTTTTAGCTTTAATAAGAGTATGATTTCTTCTTTTCTTTGTATATACTGCAGACTGTTCATCTCAGTAGAAACTTATTATCTTATAAACTAGGATTTATAAATAACAGTGTTAATATCTTTATCACAATCAGATTCTTAATAAAGACTGTGTCATTCTGACTTATCAGAATTCACAGTATAAAAGTCATGTCTCAGCTTCTGTAGATATCTTATCTGCTCAGATGATTTCTAAGTAAACTTATTCATCTTATCAGAATATGCTTATCACTGAATCTTGAATCAGAGCTCAAGATCTCACTTCTCTGAGTTAATAATCTCTTTAATCTGATATTCTCTTTTACTCTCTAGTACTTTATAGATAGAGTGATGAGTCACAGAATTCTCTTCTAAGAATTTCTTATATTTATGATGCAAAGAGATATGAAAAATATTATATATCTGCAACTTAAGTAACAGTTTCAATCTGTAGAACTGCAAGCTAACTTTCTTTATAATCTTACAAGACTCTATCTGTAAGAGATTCAGCTTTTTACTAGATCTCTATGTGATGATGTTTTCTAGACTCAGTCAGACTCTATCATCTTTCTTAAAACTCTTTATAATATACTTAAAGTCATAGTATCTCTTCTGATACTCTTGAGTCTTTCTCAAGAATTCACAGACTTTCTTCTGAATCTTCTGAATTCTCTCAGTCTGTTCATAAGCATCATCACACTCTATAGTATACTCTCATGAGTTCATCAAGATTATCTGTGAATGAGTCTCAGTGAGCATCTCAAAGAGGGTTTTATCTATGCTGACATGCTTTGAGTTATTGTATATAAACTCTGTAAGTGATAATCAATACACTCAGTCATTCTGATTGTAATTAATAAAGCACTGCAGATACTATTTTAATATACTCATCAGATATTCTGTCTGATCATCTGTCTATTGATGAAAAGCTGTGCTTAGATCTCATAAGATCTTCAGTATAGTTATCAGATCAGATCAGAACTCTTCTACAAAGATTGATTCTCTGTCTAAGACAATGTTCATAGATAACTCATACAACTGAATCACATTGCAGACAAAGATATGAGTTAAATTCTTTGACTTCAAGTTCTTGCAGATGAGTATAAAGTGTGTCATCTTAATAAAGTAATTCACTATCATCAGTACACTGTCAAAGCAGGTATTATATATATTCTTACTTTCAGAGAGACTTATAAGAATATTCATTTCTAGCTGTTCTCAAGATTCTCATGAGATGAGTAGAGAAGTAAGTTCTTTATATAATCTGAACTGCACTATCTGTGAATTCTGATAAATAGCATAAGAATTCACTATCTTCTTTTCAAGTTCTCACATCTTTGATCAGAAGTATTTTCTTATGAGTAACTCATGAGTTCTAGTATCTGTAAAATAACCTACTAGAGAAGAGATATGATATCTTTTAATAAGTTCTATGTATAGAAACTTATTCATAGATATATAAATCCTACTCTCTCTTTACAAGAGATTATTTAAGTCTTTTCAATTCTTTGTTTCTGTAGAATTGATCTCTACTGTAAGCAGTTTTTAAATATACTAAGTATATTCATTCTTCAGTTGCAGTTCAGATAATCTGAATAGAAATCTTACAAAGACTTATACTCTGTTTCTTCTTATATCAGATCTTTCACAGTACTTCTTAAAGTCTGTAATCTCTTCAAATTATAGATATTCTCTTCAAGAATTCTCACAGAGATTCTCAGAGTGTTGACTCTCAGTGTTATAGAGAGTAGTTATACAGGCTTCTTTTCTCTCTCTCTTCTCTTCTCTTACAGAGAATTGAGAGACTCTTCAGTCAATCTCTTTATAACACTCAGTCTGAGCATTCTGTAGAGCTTTTCTATCTTCTCTAGTCTCTCTGTGTTTATTATTCTGATCTTCTTAACCTAGTCTGATCTGTGAGAGAATTCATCTGCTGAGTTCTTAGTTCTCTTGATATATTCTATCTTAAATCAGAATTCACTCAGTCTCTGAGTTCAGTGAATCTGCTACTGTGAGAGTTTCTTAATTGAAGTAAACTATTATAAGCTATTATAATCAGTTCTAACAGTAATCACTGTTATAAGATTCTCAAAGTAGTAATATCAGTGATAGAAGAATTTCACTATTATGAGAAGCTTCTGATCATGAATGTTATAGTTGATCTCTGCAGATTACATCTTCTATGAGAAAAAGATTACTAAAACTCAGTTCTCATTTAACTGTAGTTATAAGACTATTTCTGAAATTGTAAAGAAGAAGATATCTGTCTCTAATCTAATTAAGAGCAAGAGATCAAAGTAAAACAGTATTACTATATCTGTGAATATCTATTTCAATCTTACAAAGATCTTATAAGCTTCTGAGATAAGAAAGTTCTCACAGTTCTCTCTTCTTAATAATCTTTTCATTCTCTATTTATAGAATGACTTCTTCTTATTTTCATTCTTCAGTATATCTGTAAGAGCTAAGAAGATTCTCATGAATATAAAGATAAATCATCTATAGAAATTCACAAAGCTCAGAAAGATCTGAATCTCATGAATACTAGTTAACTCTAATTATAATAGAATAGTCTCAATTTACAAAGATTCTATCTGAATATCATCTACAGTGATTACATATTCTAGGAAATTAATTCAGCAGATACTGAAGTTATACTTTATAAGCTTAATATACAGTTCTGTCTTATCTAAGACCTTTAACACACTTTGCACATGCTCAGTGTGTTCTTTTTTCTTTATAGAGTATATTATCACATCATTCAGATATATTATCACAAAGACATTCAGATATATATGAAGTGTTTTATTAATAAAAGACTGAAATACTGTGAAGATATTAGTCAGATTAAAAGACATTACTAGATATTTAAACAATCTCAGTGCAGTTCTAAAGACAGTCTTTTATTCATTCTTAGATTATATTTACAGCTGTGTATATATATTGATTATATTCAGTTATATAAATATAACAGCTTCTGTGAGATAGTTGATCACATTCTTAATCAGAGACAGAAAATAGCAGCTCTTTATTATCTTGAAGTTCAGATTACAGTAGTCTATATATAATCTAAGTTCTTTATTCTTCTTCTTCACAAACATCACAGAGGCTTCTGCAGAGATCTGTGAAGATTAAATAAAGTTATTCTTCAGATTCTTCTTCACATAGGTCTGTAAAACCTCTGTCTCATAATGAAAGAGCTTATAGATTGATTCTCAGAAGAGTTTCTACTCTTCTATCAAATCTATTATCAGATTCTTCTTACAGTGAGAAGAAAGCTCAGCTGTCTTTACTAAGCTGAATATCTCTGTAAGATCTCAGTATTTCTCTAGTATCTGAAGCTTCATTTTCATGACTGTAAAGTTCTCAGACATTTGCAAAGTCATTATATAGATAAGCTTATCTTCTCTAATTAACTCTGCAGTATCAACTAATTCTATCTCTGTAAGTAAGTCTGTCAACACTGATCAGAAGTATAAACCTGACTTATGAACAGCTATGTGTGAATTGTGTCTTTGAAGTCATACAAGTTCTAAGTACATGTTATCTGTGATATTTATAATAATCTCAGTTTCTGCAAATCTTCTTCAGATTCTGAAGAGATCTTGCAATTCAAAGATGACTTTTACAAGTCTCTCAGCTCTCAGATCTGAGTTCTCACACTCTACTTATTATAAGAGCAGATTCTCAGTTTTCACTATTCAGCTTATTCACTCTGTGAGCTTTAGAAACACTACAGTGATCTGAGATTCTGAGTTTATCAATACTTTTCATACTTGTGAGACAGTAGTACTGCAGTGTGATCTCTCTCTATGAGTGAGTATTTTCATCAGAGAAGTAACAGATTCAGATGTCAGCTTTAAGACTTTTAAGAAGGCTGTTACTAACTCTGTCTGTGACTTCTTAAATTTCTATTTTAATTTATCTGAACAGTTTGTGCAGAGATATTCTGATTTAGAATAGATAAAGCAGAGTATCTTTTTCTTAATCTCTCTGTTATATACTCTATGTATAAGAGCTTATAAAGCTCTCTCTCTCTGCTCAGCAGTCAGATATGAATCTCTCTATATCTTATTATTCTTTTCTGACAAATCTATTCTCTGTTGTTCTGACTCTTATAAAATCAGTTGATGATTCACTCTCTATGAGTCTGTGACTCTTACAGTGATCTGTAAGTGATGAATGAGAGTTATTAGTTTCTTCAGAGTTAAGAGCTTAGAGTCTTACTCAATGAGCTTGTTCTGCATATCTTTATTCAGTCTTTTTATAAATATCATTATTCAGGTCTTATTTCAGAGCTCTGTTTTCACAGATCTCAATTCACATTATAATTTCATGAAGTGTTGTAAGTAGTATTCATCAGATTTCTCATCTCTTTTTCTAATATTGATAATCACAGTTCAGATGTTCTCTGTTCAGCTTATAAAGTCTCTCAACTTATTCTCTAGATAGGTCTTGAGAACAGATCAGTAGAATCTCTTGTGATTATTCTCTAGATAATTTCATCAGTTCTTGACTTCAGTGTAGTAGAGATCTGTTATTGTATAGATGACAGCTTCTTCATCTTTCATATCACACAGTCAGACTTGTGAGTCAATTTCAAATACAAACTTGTAAAAGCTTTTATAGATTGTGATTCAATAAGTAATCTTAAGTGATCACAGCTTAAGAAAGTTTCTTTTCAGTTTATAAGTATCTTTGAAGATTATGTCTAGAAACTCAGTTCAAGAATGTTTGCAGATAGTAAGCATTTCTTGTAGAAAAATAGCTTGATTCTGCAGAAGATGCTCAAGAATGTTCTTCACTGAGATTGATTTATTCATGAGTTTGAAGAGTTTCTCTGTCACAGATACAGAGAATAATATCTTATAAGTTATTGATAAGTTCTCTGAGACTTCTTTTATAAAGATTGTTCATGATTCAGATGACTACTTCTGAGTGTCTGTAGTAGAGTTCACAGAGATTGAAGTATGTGAGTTTCTAGTTCTTTCAGTTATAATAGATGATTACTGACTGACTGAGCTTGAAATGTAAGAATAAGTGCTTACAGACAATTATTCAGGTGTTTGCAGCTTGACATGATATATACTGTTAACTACTAGAAGTATTAATGATCAAAAGATAAAATGTAGAGATCAAATATATAATAGCATTCAAGCTGAGTTGTGAATAGTATTCGCGAACTCCAGTCTATATAGTTGTGTGTAGCCAAGGGCCGCTAACCCTATTGGTTACACAAGAGATAGGAATAGAGGTAAAGAATCCGCGAGGAGCGGGATTTCTTACATAATGAGATATAGTCTGTTAAAACAGCTATACACTATCTTTTAATAATTTTATTTTGTTATAGTCTCTCTTTACTGTACTTGTTTCTTTTTGTCCTTTTATATCTATCTATTTAATGTGTCTATCTTTAAGACTATGTTCTCTTTTCCTTTGTCATGATATTTTCAAACAATTTCAAAGTATCAGAAGGTGTTGAAATACTGCAATTTATAAACAGTTTTTGTATTCTGGGCTGAAATTTTCTGATTTTGCATATATGAAATTGATAAATGTATAATAGTTGACTCTATAGATATAGGAAAAACTCTGAGAAGTAAAGATTCTCAGGTAGATGTCATAGTCTCTGACTATATATATCTATAATTGAAGAATAATAATAATAATTCTTGTTTTTGTTTTGTTTTTTATTTTTTTATTTTTTTGTGTATTTTATAATTTTTTTATAATTAAAATTATATGAATTATAATTTATGTTTAGAAAAGTAATAATGTTTGATAATACTTTTTATTGAATTTTCAACAAATGCATACTATATTACAATATTATATAAGTAAGAAATGATTTCATAATCTCATTTAATACCATTCTCAATAATGAGATCAGAATGAAAATGTGACTAAGAATTCAAATATATTCTTATCTGAGACTAGATTTTTATTTGAAAAGTGAATCTGAGACCTTTAATATTTGAAATAACATGATTTGAAATCAATGTAATGAACACAAATTATGATCAGAAGTAATACTTTTAGATAATATAATAACTGTAAAGTTTGATTCTGATCTCAGACACGGTTACACAGTCAGTCTAAAAGTGACTATTCATCAGATCTCAAAATAAAATCATGACTTAGAAAAAATAAGAAAGTAATCTCATTTAATCCCATTTAGTTTCATTCTTAGCTTAAAGTTACTATTTTTAGACATTTTAAGGTTTTTTTTACACTATTTTTAATTTTTTAAAAACTAACGCTTTTTGATAACACTTAATTGAGATTTAAAGTCATTTAAAGGAATAAAAAGAATTTAAATTGAGAAGTGAAAATCATATTCTCATTTGAAAAATGTAATAAGAGTAGACAGTAAGTCTCAATGAGACAGTATGAAACTACTATCTAATCTTAAAACCGAGTAATGAGATCAATTAAATTGATAATGACATCATCAAATATTCTGGTCCTGGTCTCAGACACGGTCACACGGTCAGTGTACTTATGATTATATGTCTTCATATCTAAAACCTGAGTCCTACTGAGTGCAATTATGAGATCTATGACAAGAAACTTCTTGCAATAGTATACTGTCTAGAAGAATGAGACTCTGAACTTCAAAGTGTCTTCAAATTTGAGATAGTCACAGATCACAAGAATCTTAAACATTTCATAATCATCTGTAAGCTTACTGAACAGCAGAGGTGATAATCTGAGCTATTAGATTGTTTTCATTTCACAATACACTATTACTCTGGCAGTCAGAACTCAATGATGAATACTCTCTTATAATGAGAGTAAAATATGTCTTTCAATATAACAGATATCTGCTGAATAAATTAAGAGCATCAGCTCTTGAATCTGAAAATACTAGTTCATTACAATGAAAAAATCTATGACACTATACACATTTCTCTGATTAGAACATTTTCTCTCTGAGCTGTCACTGACATTCTGACTTCTTTCAAACCTACACTGAATGAGTTGTGATATACAACAGCTCAAATTGATAAACTTCTTTCAACACTCACTGAAGTAGTGTATCAAGAAGCATTCTGATTCCTCTCAGAACTATATATAAGAACTGATATCTTAAAATGCTTCATTAATGATAATAATGCTCTGTGATTTTGTGAATGATGCTGAGTCTCTCAATCTGATCTCTTACACATCAGAATAATGCAAGAGATGCATTATTTGTATATAATCAGTTATCTAAGTCATGAGCAACTATATTGAATAATCTCTTGAGAGCTCTACTAATCTGAGATATTAAATAGTATTAGATGTTTGTCTGCAACTGTAACTATTATTCTTCTATTATCATATAAAAGAACTATAGAAAAGATCTACTAAAATCACTTAATATCTCTGATAGAATCTAGTGAGATATAGTCATTGACTTTACTATTAATCTCTCTAAGTGTAAAGATTGTAAGAATGTTCTGATCATTGTTAATTGACTGAGTAAAGATATAATATTTAAACCTTGTAATTAGATGAATGCTGAACAGATCACTAAAGCTTTCGTACAAAGTCTATTCTATTAAAAGTATGACTTACTGAGATCTATAGTATCTGACTGAGACTGTTAATTCATAAGTACTCTCTGAACAAGAATCTGTCAAGTTCTCAAGATTATATACTGCTTGTTAACTGCTTATCACTCTGAGACTGATAATATATCAGAATAAGTAATTGAGACTGTAAAGAATTATTGTTATAAGTTCTGTAATTATTTATAAGATGACTGATATAATCTTCTCTTACATACAGAAGTTATTATCAATTATTGAGATGCTGTTTCAACAGATATAAGTCTGTCCTTTCTTGCACATGATTATTATATAAAGATGATGAATGTTCTAGAGATTATACAGTTCACACTGAACTTTTGCAGTTCAATTTAGATCACTGATAATATAGTAATGAAGCTCTGAGACATCTGTGATGGAGCAGAAGTCTTCATAGTAAGTATCAAATAAGATTAAGAGAATCAAATCAATGTTCACTGAGATTCTGCTGAGCAATATAAGATAGAAGATCTGATGTGATTGAATCTTAGAAATATATGAATCAGACACTCATCTTGTACACTGAACTATCACTATGTTAAATACAAAGTGACAGAAGTTCTAGACAGTCACAACTACTATCTTAATACACTGTCAGAGATTCATAATGTGTTTTACATGACCTTGCTCTGTCACACTGTCACTGATCTATTTTCTTCTCAACTGACTTTTGACCGACAACTGCCAGAAATTATAGAAGAACATAATAAACTTGGATAAGAGATTGAAGATGTTCTTAATAAAAGGCTCTACACCTGCAGCTGACAATATCTTGGAAAATGAGATGATTATAACTGTTCAATCTGAATCTCAGACTCTGCACTATGTAATAGAGCAGCTCTTAACTGATAAAAACTGCATCTACTTTCAGAAAGAAAGGGTTAATATAGTGAGCTGTGTTTGATTATATAGACTATTTCATTTCACTCTATAGATTTCTCAGCCTGAAAGCTCTGATTCTTGAAAGCTTCAATTCTCAGTCACTGATTCTCAGCTGTTGTCAATTCTTAGCTTATAAACTTATGAAGTTTCTATTCTCTCACTCTGAAGCTTCATCTCATACTTGTATAAATATTTACTTCAATCACTTTTTTTCGCACTTTCTCTTTTTTCCTTCTCTAACATTTTTCACTTTTGTTATAAAAGACCTATATCATAATGTTAATCTATTCAGCGTAGGCCTCTTACATGCAATTTGTAAAGAGTTTTTATATTCTGAGCTGGAATTTTCTGATTTCACATATCTGAAATTGATAAATGTATTATAGTCAACTTTATAGATATTAAAAAAATTCTGAGAACTAAAGGTTTTCAGGTAGATATAGTCTCTGACTGTATACATCTATAATTGAAGAATAATAATAATAATACAGTATTATGGAATAATAATTTATAAAAATAAATGAAATGTAAGAGGTCTACGCCGAATAGATCGGTATAATATATAGGTCTTATATAACAAAAGTGGATAATGTTAGAGAAGGAAAACAGCAAGAGAAAGTGCGAGAATCAGTGAGTGAAGCGAATATTTATACACAAATGAGGTGAAGCTACAGGACGGAAGAAGAGAAACAAGCGGATATCTATACATGTATGAGGTAAAGCTTCAGAGTGAAAGAATAGAAACTCTGTGAGTTCTGCAGCTGAGAATTGATGATCAAGAATCAGAGCTTTTGCCAGAAATCTATAAAGTGTAATGAAATAGTCTTATAATCAGGCACAGTCTGTTACATTAGTCCTCTCTTTCTGAAAGTGATATTACATGTAGTTTCCATCAGTCAAGAGTCACTATTTCAGATAATACAGAGCTCAGAGTTCAGGTGTGATGATTATAGCTGACTCATATTACAAGTTGTTATTGACTGCGGCTGTGAAGCCTCTTATTAAGAATATCTTTAATCTCTTATTCAAGTTCATTATCTTCTTCTATGATTCCTGGCAGCTGTCAGTCAGAAGTCAGTTAAGAACAGAATGAGTTGATAACAGTACAGTGAAGCAAGCTTATATAAAAGATATTATAAATCTCTGATGATGTGTCAAGACAGTAGTTATAACTGTCTAGAACTTCTATCACTTTGTATTTAACATGATAATAGTTTAGTGTACAAGATAAGTATGTGATCTGTATATTTTTAAGCTTCAATCATATGAGGTCTTCTATCTTATATTGCTTAGTGAGATCTCAGCAGACATTGACTTAATCTTCTTAATCTTGTTTAGTACTTGTTATAAAGGCTTCTGCTCAGTTATAAGTATTCTGAAGTTTTATTACTATGTTATCAGCAATCTGAATCAGACTGTAAGAGTTCAGTGTGAACTATGTAATCTCTAGAAGATTCAACACTTTTATATGATAATTAAGTGTAAGAAAGATTGAGCTTATATCTATTGAAATAGCATCTTGATCATTGATAATAGTCTCTGTATGTAGAAGAAGATTGTCTCAATCATCTTATAAATAATTACAGAACTTATAAAGATAGTTCTTTACAGTCTGAATTATTTATTCTGTTGTATTATCAGTCTTTAAGTAATAGATAGTTGATAAACAGCATATAATCTTGAGAACTTGACAGATTCTTGTTCAGAGAGTGCTTACAAATTAACAGCTCTGATCAGATACTATAGATCTCAGTAAGTTATATATCTGATAGAATAAATTCTGTAAGATGACTTCAGTGACTTATTCAGCATTTATGTTATTATGAGATATTAATATTACATCTTTACTCAATCAGTCAATAATCATCAGAATGTTCTTATAACTCTTACTCTCAGAAAGATTAATAGTAAAATCAATTGCTATATCTTATCAGATTCTATTAGAGATATTAAGTAATTACAGTTGATCTTTTCTACAGTTCTTTTATAAGATGACAGAAGAACAATAGTTGCAGTTTCACTTAAAATGTCTGATACTGTTTAATATCTCAGATCAGTAGAACTCTTGAGAGATTGTTTAATACAGTTATTCATAATCTGAATAATCAGTTATATATGAATCATACATCTCTTACATTATCTGAGTGTATAAAAGTTCAAACTCAGAGACTCAACATTGTTCACAGAATTACAGAGTGTTATTATCATTGATTGAACATTTGAAGATGTCAGTCTTTATACAGAGTTCTGAAGAGAATTGAGAAGCTTTTATTATATCACTTCAGTGAGAGTCTGAAGAAGTTTATCAGCTTGAGCTGTTATACATCACACTTCTTTCAGTAAAGATTCAGAAGAAGTTGAGATATCAGTGATAGTTCAGAGAGAGAGTGTTCTAATCAGAGAAGTATATATAGTGACATGAGTTGTTTCATTATAATCAACTAGTATCTTCAGATTCAAGAGCTGATGCTCTTACTTTATTCAGTGAGTGTCTGTTACATTGAAAGACATATCTTACTCTTATTATAAGAGAGTATCTATCATTGAGTTCTGACTGCTGAGAAAGTAGAGTATAGAGAAATGAAAACAGCTTAATAGCTCAGATCATGACATCTGTCATTCAGTAAGCTTACAGATGATTATGAAATACTTGAGATTCTTATTATCTGTCATTATCTCATATTGGAAGATACTTCAGAGTTTATAGTCTTATTTCTCTAGATAGTGTACTATTGTGAGAAATTCCTTGTCAAAGATCTTGTAATTGCATTCAGCAGGACTCAGTTTCTTAGATATAAACATGCATGATTGTAAGATATCTTCATCATTATATTGTAATATAGCTTCTTCTATGATATAGTCATAGAAATCAACTATAACAGCAGTTTCATAATTAGAATCAAATATTATCAGTAGAGAGATATCAATGAATATCTTATTTATCTGTGTAAATACAGTTTCAGTGTCTATTAATCATTGAAATACTAACTTCTTCTTAATAACTTCTGTAAGTGATTTAGTAATATCTGAGAAGTTTTATATAAATCACTGATAGAAGTCAGTAAATTCATTGAACCTTTGTACATCTTTTACAGTATATGAAGTCTCTCATTTCAGAATAGCAGAGATCTTCTCAGAATTCATTCAGATTCTCTTACAAGCTTCCATGATAAAACCTTGATATTTTTTACTTTTGACTTTAAAATTACACTTGTCTATAGCTATGAGTAGTTCTGCTTCTTATAGTTATTGTAATACACTTTACACATGTTCTTGATATTCTTTTCTGAACTCATCAGTAAAGATGAGAATGTCATTGAGATAGACAAATACAAACTTATTAAGAAAATCTCAGAGTGCTCAGTTAATATACTTCTGAAATATACTGAGAGCATTAGGCAATTAAAAAGATGTAACTACTCCTTCAAAAAGATTATATCATGTTCAGAATGCTGTAAGTCACTCATCTTCTTCAGTGATACAGATCTTATGAAAAGTGATGATGACATCTAGTACTATAAATCATTGAGCTTGCCTGGTATATGCTAGAGTTTTATTGATAAGAGATAAAGAATAGCTATCTTTCTTTGTTAATCTGTTCAGTTCTTAATAGTTCATACAGATTCAGAGTTCTCTGTCTGATTTCTTTGTAAAGAGAATAGAAGCTGCAGTGAAAGAGCTACTAATATATATGATTTCTTTATTCAACAGATCATTGAGTGTCTTTCAAAGAAGAAGAAGTTCATCTCAGAACATATTATAAAGAAGGTCTCATAATACTTTAGAATTCTTTTCATTCTTCCTTTATAGTTTGATACTGTGATCTATTTCTGAATCTTGTAGAGAGAGTAGATTTGTAACATTGTCTTGTTAAAAGATATCTAGATATTAATGATATTATTAAGAGACTTTTGTATAAGAGTCTGTTATTGTAATATGAAATAACTTCTCTAGAGCTTTTTTGATATTAATCAGATTGATGAAGTAGATTGCTATATAATTCTGCTATCAGCAATCTTGTCAGTGACTCTGTTAAGAGTTCTTTCAAAGTATTTTATAAGTGTTGACAGAGATCTGTGTCAGGTTCATAGTCTTGTAAACATCATTCTCATGAACTCAATCATTATTGGGAAATATTAAACTCCTGTTTTAGATGTCCAATAGAATGCCCTGTTCAGATAATCAGACAAGTTCTAGTATAAGATTATAGTCAAGATTATTAACTTCATATACATAAGCATTCTCACATTGATGTTCTCTGATATCTATGTTTAGTTTCATCATGTAACAGGTGCAAACATCTTTTAAGTTATCAAATCCTCTAAGAAGTCAGGGTTTTGATAAGAAGATACACTGAAGGTTACAGTGTTTTATGACTGAAGATTTAATCATGGCATAGTGACATAGACTGCTGTCTATCATAGCTTTCATATGATGTATATTATCTATCACAGTAGATACAAGAATTGTATTCATTGTCATTTTCTCTTCAAATTATTATCATCTGACCTCTTCAAGCTTCTGCTTGCAAGTTTGAGCAGAAGCTAATATTTTTCCTGTTTCAGTGAGATGTTCTCATAGTTATCTTCTGAATCTTTCTCTAATGTAACATGGTTTATATGAGCTGTCAGTGTTAATCTTTCTCTTGAATGAGGATTATTATTATTATTCTTCAATTATAGATGTATGTAGTCAGAGACTATGACATCTACCTGAGAACTTTTAGTCCTCAGGGTTTTTCCTATATCTGTAAAGTCAACTACTATACATTTACCTTTTTCAGATATGCAACATCAGAACATTTCAGCTCAGAATACAAAAACTGTTTACAAATTGCAGTATTTTAACACCTTCTGATACTTTGAAATCATTTGATAATATCATGACAAAAGAAAAGAGAACACAGTCTTAACGATGGACACATTAAATAGATAGATGAAAAAGAATAGAAAGGAAAAAGTAAAGTAAAGAGAGACTATAACAAAACAAACTATTTGTGACAGGCTGCGCCCGATCAATCATATAGACTATTCTGTTACACTCCACAGATTCCTACCACTCCGATTCTCAGTCGCCGATTCTTGGCTGAAAATCTATGGAATTCCTATTCTTCTGCCCTGAAGCTTCACCGTGTACAAAAACCCCTATTCTTCCGCCCCGAAGTTCCACCATGTATGCCATCATGTACATGTATAAATATCCACTCTGATTGCTGATTCTCACACTTTCTCTTTCTTTTCTTCTCTAATGTTTTTCTCTTTGTTATATAAGATCTATATATTATACTGATCTATTCAGTGTAGGCCTCTTACACTAGAAAAACATTCATTGTCTTCTTAATAGAAATGATTATTCACTGAGATATCTGAACATGTAATAATGTGTAAGAAATAGAGAAACAGTCAAACAGTTAAGCAGATACTGAGTTCTCAGATAGAAGCTTGCTCATCAGTCACTCTGACTCTGTAACAAGATCTTACAAAGAGAGTAAAATCTTATAAAGAGAATATCAGTGAAAGATCTGAGAGTTCTGACATCACAGATGTATGAGATATTCATATGATTACACTTCTTCTAATTTCACAGATATCACACATTCAATGATTGATATAATCATATCTAATGATAATATGAAACAACTCTTGAATATGAGCATAGACACAATGCCACAGTGACTCTGAGCAATGTTAGAATTACAACAGTAATAGATAGCTGATATGCATGTGACTTAACAACATCAATATAAGAAAATTCAACAATTATCTCAACTAGAAACCTCTGCACAGATAATTTCAACACTGACAGAATTGAATATGAATATAATATGAATACTGAAGAAACACTTAGATGCTTCTGCATATTTTAACACTTCTGATCTCACTCTCTACTCATCATGAAGATTGGAAATGCTTATGAAACTAAGTGTAGATGAAGATATCAACAGTTCACTAATTAATCAAGATTGATATATCAATGAACAGTTGAGAAATCACATGAAACAGAAGTTTCATTCATAAATAAACGCATGTGAATCAGCATTGTGAATATCTGACAATATTATTAAACATCTTGATGTTCTGTTCTGAGACACTGCTATGTAACAGAAAGTATTAGATTGATTATAGAGTACTTAACAGAGAAACACTTCTCTTACAATATTAATCTCTGACTTCAACATCAAGATTCTAGAAGCAGGTAATCAATCTTGAAAGAATCAAATGAAGATTAGTATGCTTAAGAAGACATTAACTTTTGAACTCTTACAGACTCTTATAAGTGTAGAGAAAGACCAGACTTATGAAGGTTTCTGCATACAACTCTGAATATTGAATGATTATCTTATCAAGCTCAAGAGTATACAGAACAGTGGCAGAAGATATTACACTTCAGTCACTCATACACTCATGCTGAAGAATGACAATGCAGATGCCATGAATTGAATGAACTTAAATATCTACATGTAAGTAAGAGTCTTCACTATTCAAACAGGCTTCTGAGTTCCTGGAATCACTTCTGAAGAAGTCGCTGATTAATATTAATGAGAAGTGTGTTTTAACTGTAACTAATCAGAACACATTGCTTTCAACTACTGATTAATCTACATGCCTTCTTGCTTGAAGAATGAATTAACATCTGTTCACATCAATCACATTGCATTGAAGAAAGATTCAGAAGATAACTATGAGAATGTTCTGATGAAACAGGGAAAAGATTAGTTTCTGTTCAGATTTGTAAACAGAAGCTTGAAGAGATTGAATAATAACAATTTGAATAGAAAATGACAGTGAACACAATTCTTATATCTACTGTGATCAATAATATGTATAATATGAAAGTCATGATAGACAGCAGTCTATGTTATTATACAATGATTAAATCTTCAGTTGTAAGATGTTACAATCTTCAGTGTATTCTCTTATCAAAACCCTGACTTCTTGCAGGATTTGATGACTCAAAAGACATTTGTACTCATTATATGATGAAGTTGAACATAGATGTTAAAGAATATCAATGTGAAGATATCTATGCATATGAACTTGATAATCTTGTAATCTTATATTAGAACTTGCCTGACTATCTGAATAAGAAATCTTATTAGATACTTAAAACAGGAGCTTAATATTCCCTAACAATGATAGAGTTCATGAAGATGACATTTACAAGACTATGAATCTGACACAGATCTCTGTCAATGCCTATGAAATGCTCTGAAAAGAAAGTCACTGAAAGGATCAGTGACAGCAGAATCATGTAACAATCTGTTCTATCAGTCTGACTGATATCAAGAAAGCTCTAGAGAAGTTATCCTGTACTACAATAACAGATTCTCATACAAAACTCTCTCAACAATATCATAAATATCTAGATGTCTTTTAACAAGACAACATTATGAATATATCCCTCTTACAAGGCTCA